>NC_141164.1:90388842-90717771 GCF_053477565.2 Lygodium microphyllum
AGTCAAATTCAGAGTCATGAATTTAGGTATCCATGAGTGTCTACTCGGGATGGATTGGCTTAAGCCTAATGACGCTCACATCCACTGTGGAAAGGGTCAAGTTTCCTTTCAAAACTCTGAAAGAGAGTTTGTTACAACTCAAGGTGAGGCGGGAGTGCCAAGAATCCAGTTAGCCAAAGTATCGCGGATCATAAAAGGGGTTAGAAAAGGATTACTTGTTTACCTGATCAAACTCAACAAATTAGATCAAAGGCAAGAGTCTCATGAGGGACCCTCTTGGCTAAAGGAATACGCTGACGTATTCCCTGAGGAATTAACTGAACTTCCACCTCCAAGAGAAGTTGATCATGAAATAAGGCTAATGCCTGGAGCTGCGCCAATTGCAAAGAGACCTTATAGAATGTCCATACCGGAAGCTATTGAGTTGAAGGAACAACTCAAGCAACTGTTAGATCAGGGTTACATCCGGCCTAGCAACTCACCATGGGGAGCTCCAGTACTATTCCAGAAAAAGAAAGATGGGACACTTCGACTATGTATTGATTACCGTGGGTTGAATCAATCAACAGTCAAGAATAAGTATCCTATTCCTAGAATAGATGAGCTTCTTGATCGCCTTCAAGGTGCAAAGATCTTCTCCAAAATTGATCTCAGGTCAGGTTACTATCAAATAAGGATCAAGGATGAAGATATTCCAAAAACGGCCTTCAATACAAGATATGGGCACTTTGAGTTCTTGGTTATGTCATTCGGGCTTACAAATGCACCTGCCACCTTCAATAGATTAATGCAGGATATTTTTAGACCCTATCTTGATGATTTCGTGCTTGTCTTCTTCGATGACACTTTAGTTTATTCTAAACAGGAAGAAGATCATGAACCTCAACTTCGGATTGTCCTTGAGACAATGAGGTCTCATAAGCTGTATGCAAAAATGAAGAAGTGTGCATTCTTCAAACGTCAGATTGAATATCTAGGATTCATAGTATCATCAGAAGGAATATCAGTAGACCCAGCCAAAGTCAGAGATGTGCTTGAATGACCAATACCAATATCCGTCAAAGAAATACGTAGTTTTCTTGGCTTGACAGGATGGTATAGGGTCTTTATCAAAAACTATGCTTTGATTGCAGCACCTCTTACCGACTTACTAAAGAAGCTGACTTCTATTACATGGTCAACTCCCGAACAAAATAGCTTCGACCAATTGAAGCAATGTTTGGTATCAGCACCTATTCTAAAACTTCCTGACCTCAATAAGGAGTTCGAGGTAGTAACTGATGCCAGCATTCTTGCCTTGGGGTGTGTACTTATGCAGCAAGGTCATCCAGTAGCATATTCTTCAAGGAAGTTGAAGAGTCATGAAAAGAATTATGCCACGCATGATCTGGAGTTATTAGCTGTCATCCATGCTCTAAAGCTTTGGAGACACTACCTGTTGGGTAACAAGTTTACTCTAGTAACCGATCATAAGAGTCTCAAATGGATTTTTACCCAGAACGAGCTCAACATGAGGCAACGTCGATGGATTGAAGTATTGGAGGAGTATGATTTTGAAATCAAGTATCGACCAGGGAAAGAGAATGTAGTTGCCGATGCACTCAGTCGCAAGGCATTCCTAAATTCCCTAATCTTGCAGAATCCATCAACGGCCAGATCTCTGGCTACAAAGGTATCTATGCCAAGCAACCCTATACTCGAACTAGCTAGAGAGGAAGCATGCCATGATTTGGCCTACCAAACCATGATAAAAGAAATATCTACCAAGGAGCAGAGTCTGAAGTCACAAGCTAAGTATCAGGAATTTTCCATTGATAATGGACTTATCTACTACAGAACAAGGCTGTGTATACCAACAAGCCAGTCACTTAAGCAGAAGATATTATGGGAAGCTCATGATTCCCCTTTCGCAGGACATCCTGGCTATGCAAAAACTCTTAATGCAATTAGGAAGAGCTACCATTGGGAGAGGCTCAAAGGTGACGTTCTCAAATATGTCACTGAATGTTTGTCTTGCCAACGTATCAAGGCTGAACATGTCATGATGCCAGGGAAATTGCAACCACTTGACATTCCCCAAATGAAATGGGAATTCATCAGTATGGATTTTGTGGTGGGCTTACCCCAAGTCCAAGGAGGATACAACTCCATTATGGTTGTAGTTGACATGCTTACTAAGGTTGCACACCTGATTCCAGTAAAGACAAACTATAAAGCCTTCGACATTGCAAGAGTGTTTATCAAAGAGATATTCAAGCTACATGGGTTACCTAGAAGGATCATTAGCGATCGAGACTCTCTCTTCACTTCACACTTCTGGAGAGCTATCTTTGAAGCTATTGGAACTCAACTCTGTTTTAGCACTGCCTACCATCCCCAAACGGATGGACAAACAGAGCGAGTAAATCAAATCATTGAGGATATGCTTAGGGCATACTGCTGTCGAGAGCTGAAGAGGTGGATTTAGTACTTGCCGTTAGTAGAATTTGCCTACAATGCTTCTTACCAGCAGAGCATTCAAATGACCCCTTTCCAGGCATTGTATGGTCATGATTGTCGAAGTCCCCTAAACTTTTCTGATCCAACCCTAAGAGTTGAAGCTTCAAGACAAATGTTGGAAGACATGGATGACCAAATAAGGTCAATAAGACAAGACATACAAGCAGCCAAAGATAGACAAAAGGCATATGCGGATTTGAAACGCCAAGAGAGGGTCTTCGGAGAAGGAGACATGGTCTTCATTCGTGTACGCCCTAAAAGGAGTTCTCTATCTCTAGGAGAATGCAAGAAGCTAAGTCCAAGGTATTGTGGGCCGTATAAAATCCTCAAATGCCTGGGACCCAATGCTTATAAATTGCAACTTCCGGATATTCTAAAAGTTCACAATGTATTCCATATTAGTCTCTTAAAAAAATATGTACCCAACCCTAATCATGTACTTGATGACCAACAAATTGTAATGCCTAGTCAAGGAGTCCTTGAACTAAGACCGGAAAAGATTTTAGATGTCAGGGAGAGACAGTTAAGATCTAGAACCTTGAAAGAATGCCTCGTCCAATGGAAAGATTATCCCGAAGAGGATGCTACCTGGATGGATGAAAGCTCTCTCAATCTTCAATATCCCCAGTTTATCTCGAGATGAGGACATCTCGATTCTTCTAAGGGGGAGAGAATGTAATATTCCCACCCGTTAATATTGACTTCCCGCACACTGCGTAAACCTTGTGCAAAGGTTATCTCTCATATTGAAATTGCCGGCAGTGTAACCTGTGACCTGCACGCGAGAAATCGGGACCTCCGCATTGGCAAGGCAAACCCGAGAGTTCAAACCCACAAATCACACGTAAACACCCTCTTGGGAGGGGCAAATTGAATATTATCAAGGCAAATTTTTTTATTTTTATCCCTTTTCCCCAGCCGATGCACCGCTGGAGGAGAGGGAGTGTGGGGGGATGGGACGTGGTGGAGTCGTGGGCTGCATGGGGAGGGGGAAACCCATGCAGGGGGCCACGTGGTGGAGCCCTTCTCTCCCCCCCCATGCCTATATAAACACCCGCTAAGGTGTTGAAGAGGGGGAGGAAAGGACAGACGGCTGCTGCCATCGCCGTGTTGGAGGGTGGAGTGCTGTCGACGCTGGGTGAGAAGAAGGTCGCCGCCGCCTTGCTGGAGACCACCAGGCCGCCGCCCATCCTCGCCATCGCCATCAAGTCCTCGACGCCTTTCATTCGGCCTCCCACGACGTCGTGCTGATCTCCAAAAACTTCTTAGAAGCTTCTTTAAGAAGCTTCTAAGGATAAGGCCATAAGCCTTGGTCCTACGCGGGCTTTTCGGTTTTAAAACCGGGCCTTCCATAAGCCTTGGTCCTACGCGGGCTTTTCGGTTTTAAGATGCGCTTCTTACCAGTGAAAGAGGTCAATGTCCGGTGGTAAGGAGCTTTTTATGCTCAGAAGTTCATACTTAGCTTTTTTCTTCATTCGTAGCTTTTTCATCACTCACAACTGAGTGACGTTTTTTATCTCCTCTCGTACTTTAGCAGCTTCAGTTTTTCATTACAGTCCGTCAAAACTGCGGATTCCTCCACCCTTTGCTAGATGTCACCACAACAGTCTTGTCTTCATCTTCATTCCGAGCTCTTCTGTCCTGCTTTTTCCGTTTCCTCTCAGTTTTGCAGCATTGAGTATTCCCCCCCAAATAGCAGGATTCTACTGATCTCTATTAGTCAAGCGACTGCCGCTGAATCAATCGACTCCCCTTCGTCTACTCAGAAACAAATCCATCTCTCTCTGTTGAATTCGCGTCGTTCCCTTCTTCCACAGTCGATCCTGCCTTTTTTTCCATCGTTTTCGATCCTTTCTTTTGCTTTCCTTTAGGTTTCTCTTTTTTTAGAAAAGCGGCCCAGGCACTCCCAATTGAGGTTTCCCAGGTTTGCTACCAGATGTGTATACCAGCAAATGGTGAGCATAATCTTGAATAAACAATGCATCCCTCTGCAATTTTATTCACAACATACAAGAGAAAAAGTAAAGCTGTTGCACAGGCATCTGTTTATGCATCTCAAAACTCCTGTTGTTACCTTCCAGATCTTTTGTGCCCTCTGTCAAGACCTTTTCAAACAATCTCACCTATATACAACAGTGGACCAAATACCTGTTTTCCGATCCCTACATCACCCCACTTTTGACATGCACCCAACAGAGTGCTCCACACCACATCATCAGGTTTAGAAGGCATATTTTCTGCTGATACAACAGCCTCGTCTAGCTAGCCAGCACGGCCAAGCAGATCAACTAAGCAATTCTGATGCTTTATACTTGGACCAATGCCATACCGGCTACTCATCAGCTCAAAATATTTCTGACCTTGGTCCACAAGACCCATATAACTGCACACAGTAAGCATATTAAGAGATGTAACTCCATCCGGTTGAATATTGTCTTCCCTCATTCTCTCTAACATAAGGAAGACAACTTCACTCTCACCTAGGTGAGCATAACCAGTAATCAGTGCATTCCACATTACCAAGTCCTGTTTAGACATCCCATCAAACACACTCTGAGCATCAACCATGCTTCCACATTCACCATACATGTCAATAAGACCTGCAGCTAGATCAACTTCAATGTTGCTGGGTGCAGCCTGGAGAACTTGAGCATGTATCTTCTGCCCAATTTCCAAAGCTGCTGCATGACCGCAAGCTTTCAACGTTGAGACAAGAATTGTGCTGTCAGGTAAGTGGCCCTGTTCTTGCATTTTGAAAACAAGTTTGCACACTTTATCACACTCTCCTTGCTCAGCATAACCCATGATTATGACATTCCATGAGACTGCATCTGGACACACACCTTCCAACTGCATCTCTTGAAAGTGACTCAATGCTTCTTCATAAAGCCCTTCAGCTTGGTACCTAGCAATTACTGAGGGCCATGAGACCACATCCCGGAACAGCAGATTTCCAAACTCTTCCTGGATTTCTACAAGCAAACCGCATTTGGCATACAGACCACCAATGTACTTCGACTTGCATCTCTTGGAAATAGTTTAGTACTTCCTCACAAAGCCCATAATTGGCATATCTTGAAATAAGTGTAGCCCATGAGATTGCATCTCGAGTTACCAATCTATCAAAAACTCCCTGTTCTTCTACAAGCATGTCACATTTAGCATACATGTCAACCAGAGCATTGTTGATTAATTCCTCTTGCTCCAAACCCTCTTCACTATATTTTCCGCATAGAATGAAAGAGCAAACATAACGACTAAGTATGTACAAAGTATCAGATCACACACACAACTTTTGGGTGGTTTTCACAGCTCGAATGCGCAGCAATACGACATCCACCCCCTCTAATCCTGCGCATCCTCCAGATGGGCCAACTACCCATGATCATTATCATCAAGTTCCACAAACAGATCAACCTCTTCATTATGCATTTTCGGTATATCAACAAGATTATCTGTCATATCATCTGTCTCTTCTATCGGATTTTCTTCTTGTTGTTCTCTTGCAAATTCTTCCAATGCATAATCTTCATCATCTCTTTTCTTGAAAATCTTGATTCTTTTTCTAGCAATAGGCACTGTAAGCACTGTCCCATCCAATTCTGTCAGCTCATATGTTGCATTATCAAAGATATGTCTGACTATGTACGGCCCAAACAATCTTTTCACCATCTTCCGAAGTGTAGTATGTTGATTTTCAAGGCTGCTATCAAAGACCAATACCCAATCTCCCTCTTCTATTGCTCTAGGCTGCAAGCGATGCCTGCTGTCAAACCTTCCTTATTTCTTAGTCTAGCAACCTTCAATCTGTCAATAGCTAACTAAATATCCTCTGGTCTCCTCTCCAACTGTCGAATTTGAAGAGCTAAGAGCTCTTCTCTCGTCAAATCCTCCTGCCAAGGTAAAAATGACCAAGTCAAAGCACAAGTCTCAGTCGGCATAACAGGTTTCTGACCATACATCAACTCTGCAGGCATATATCCTGTGGTAACACAGTGAGTCGTACGATCAGCCCATAAAGCAAATGGTAGAAGTCTCGGCCATTCTCCAATCCATGCTCTGCATGCTTTGGCTAATGCTTTCACTATCGGCGGATGCCCTCTTTCACTCTTCCCATTTCCCTCTGGATTATATGCTGTAGTTAGAGCCAACTTGATTCCTAGCTGAGAGAAAAACTCCCTAGCTTCATCTGCATCCAATTCACCACGATCCGCAGTGATCTTACCCACACAACCATACCTGCAAAAAATTTCTTCCAATAAGAACTTACACACTGCACAAGTGGTCTTCGTTCTCAAAGATCTGCCCTCAACATGATTGGTAAGATCCTCTCTCGCTAAAACAATGTATCTCATCTGCCATAGACCCATAGGCATGGTAACCAAATCAACTACCCACTTATAATGAATGCATAGCGGATAGGTCGGATGAATCTCATCTCGATGACGCACTACCGAATACATCTGGCAGTCTCTGCAAGTCTCAACAAAGTGAGAAACATCTCTATACATGCCTTTCCACCAATATTTCTCCTTGATTTTCTCATAAGTAGCCCACACTCCTCTATGACCAGCCCAAGGACTCTCATGAAACTCCCTCATCACCTGTAACTGTGTCTCTCTATCGCAAACAACCCGCAAAGGTAATCCGCCTCTTTTCTTCGGATGCTTCCAAAGAAATCCATCCTTGAGAAAATAACCATAGGCTTTCCTTCTGATCTTCTTGAACTCTTCATCTGTCCATTCATTTCTTTTGCTTAGTGTGCTAAGGTACCTGCCAATCTGCAACCAATCTCCAACATAGAGTTCTTCTATAAAAGCCACAATATCATAGACATGACAAACATGATCAGCCATAGTGGCTGAAATTTCTGCATCATCCTCTTCTGCAAGTAGAGTCTCCTCATCATCATATCTGGCTCTAGACAACATATCTGCCACTGGATTATCCTTCCCTGCTATGTGTTTAAATTCCGGATTTAATGACTTGATGTATGCAATCCATCTCAACATGGCTATATCCGGAGTAGAGCAACTCGTAATCATACCAATCAATGGCAAGCAATCTGTCTCTACCACAACTGAAGCTCCAATAAAGTACTCCTTGTCACATTTGAGAGCTGTAACAATCCCCAGTAGCTCCCTCTTGATTTGTGGATATCTCCTCTGTCTCTCGTTTAGGACTTTCACCCCAAACCGAATAGCATACCTATTTCCATCTGCATCATCTTGACCCACAGCCCAACCTATGCCAATTGGACTAGTGTCAACTGTCAATACAATAGGCCTTCCACAATTATAATCCGCTTTCCTGAGAGTAGGAGCATTCTGCAATAACTTCTTCAATTTCCGCATGGCTCTAGTGTGGCTCTCATCCCAATAGAATTTCTGCCCCTTTCGAAGCAGCTGATACAAACAATCAGCTATGTGTGCAAAATGAGGTATCCAAATCATATGAAACACACAAGCTCCAATGAATCTCCGTACCTCTGAAGTGGTAGAACAATACTCCGCAATCTTGCCTATAGCATTCACCTTATCAGGTGAGGGTTTCCTGCCATAATATCCACACATATGTCCAACAATGACAACCTCATTCACTCCAAAAATAGATTTTTGCCCTGAAAGTGTCAAGTTCACTTCTTCTAACTTGGCCAAAATCTTCTCACATGCTGAAATATGATCAGCCACAAAGGATCTGCATCCCTGCTCATTTAGACTCTCATTCTTCTCTTCTTCTGCACATCCCTTAATGAGCACATCATCCAAGAAAGGCATGGTAAGCTGAGGTATGTAATCATGAAGGACCTTATGCATGGCATTCATCATATGCGCAACAGAATTAGTGGCACCTTGAGGCAAGGTACACATCCTGACAAGCCCAATAGGAGTTCTCATGGTGGTTATGTCCCTGCTTTCCAAAGCCAACTGAAACTGATCATATCCTGAATACAAATCACCTAAAGAATAGATGGCACGTCCAGCAAATGCCTCTGCAAACTCATCCACAACTGGACCTATACCAACATTCCTGATAGTAACTCTGTTCACTGGCTGCATGTCCTGAATAAATCGGAGAGTACCATTCTTCTTTGGAACCGTAAACCACCTGTTTGAGTATGGTGCAAATGAAGGCTCAAGAATTCCCATCTTGATTTTCTCATTCAATAAATCAATCGGCTTTGGTAGGTGTGCCTTAGGCACTGGAATAGGTCGAAGATTCCATGGAATATGAGAAATAGTAAAAATGACCATAGGAGTAACAATATCAGGATTCACACATCCAATCTCATGCGAGAAAAAAGCAAATCCCCTTCCATGTCGCTCAAGCATCTCCTGAAAGCATTGCTTCTCTATGGGTAGCAAGAAATCACCATTTCCAATTTTCAATTCAGCAAGAGTCTCTGCTGAAAATTTATGACCAATATGCTCCGGATTCCTCGAAATTGGCTGTTTAGCAGCCCTCTCTATTTGCTGATCACTGTCAGGTGGAAGCGGTACAGCAACCGGCTTCACCTTCTTATCCACAGTTTTGTATTTCGTGTCAACCCTGGCTTCATTATGCTCTTCTGCATTACTCACATCTTGCTGTAAATCAGCAATTCTGCACTTCAATGGCTGAATATCCTCAGCCCTCTACTCTGTGGACTGCATAGGAACAACCCTAAACTCTGAATGCTGAAATATTTCAGCAGTAAACTCTGTTGGCTGAAAGTTTTCAGCCCTCTGTGTCTCTGAAAGCTGATCATAACCAGCTGGAAACTCTGTTTGCTGAATTTCTTCAGCACTCAACACTCTTTGCTGAGTTACCTCAGCCTCTGACTCAATCTGTGATACAAAATCTGCAATTTCATGAAACATGTCCAGGGACTGCACTAATACATTACTGTGACAATTCTGCATATCAATTTTCAGCATATCTCCCATCTTTGTCATCGTATCTGCACAAATCACACTGTCATATATTCCATCTATGTGCTCATCATCCTCCAAAATTCCTGCATGTTTCAAATTTTTCTCCTTCCTGCATATATACTGCCTGGCAGCTCTAGGCAACCTAGAAGTCTTCTAATAGCTCATTGAACTGTTTGCTGAAATCCCAACAAAACCGGAGGAGAAAACACTGCTGCTAGGAGGCGAGAACTCCAATCTCCTTTGCTCTGTACCACCGTCGTCTCGCGAAACGGCGGTACCTAATGAAAACCCGAATCCCTCACAGTGGGCAAAGGTGCATCTCTGAGAGTATCCCTGTTTCTAACATGGTTCACACACACAGTCATAAACTGAACTGCTCTCATGCAATCTTTACTGCGAATCCGTGCATAAGCAGATCCATCATCCATTACCTTTGTTTCCATGCGCATCTCTGTGATGAATGGCCGACCAAGAATTATGGGATAAGAGCATGAATCCTGCATAAAGAAATGAAAATCCTCCTCTACATCACCAATAGAAACCCTGACACTAGGACAGGCAGCATACAAATCACCTGCATTGTTATTGCTGGCTCTCATACGCCACCCATGCTCTACATCCATAGGCCATCTGTTACTCTCATAAACTCCACGAACTATGAGATTAATCTCTGAACCATGATCCACCAATGCAACATAAGGCACCTGTTTCTCTCCAATCTTTACCATCGTCTCTGTAGTTGCCCTAGCCCAATGGCTCCGCGAAAAGTGACTACGCAGTATCAAGACAGGCTCATCAATTTCAGCATAATGCATAGGCTGAACCCTCTTCTCTACGTGCAGAAAAACAGAAGCATTTTCAACCATAACCTCATCCTCATCCTCATCCAACTCCCCAATCAAAACTCCCTGTGTATCAGTGGTAGACAATGCATGTCTTTTCCTCTTTAGGACCTCCTGAAACTGATCTTGAAACTCTCTTTTCGAGATGCCCAAAATCTCAGAAATAGTGAAAGTCACCTCACTGCCAAGTATCTTATCATTAAAGATTTTCTTCATGTCCAAAGATGTCTCAATATCGGACATCAATCTAAACCATGCCTACTTTCTCTCTCTAGGCTCTTGCCTCTTTTCTCTCTTTGGAGCATCTTCCATATGTCGATCTGGCCCTAGTCTTGAAGACGGTCCTGCAGTAGGTGGAGTAACAAACTCACCCCCTCTAGTCATCTTAGCTGCACTTGGATTTTCTTCATCCCTCTTACGCTTCTCCTCAACAAGTGCATCTGCTCCCTGAGACTTAGCCAAATAAGTTAAATAGAGTACCTGTCAACAGGCGAATCCCAACCTGTCTCTGATCTTATGCTAGAGCCTGCACTAGTCAAAACAGTTTGCTGAATTTTCCCCTTGTTTACAGTCTCCATAGCATAACTCCATAGTGCTGACTGAGTCTCTGATCCCTTCTCAATCTGGACTCCATATGCAGAAGCATCACCTCTAGCTCTCACATAAGAAGTACGCGCAGCCATGTCATCCACTAACTTCTTCATTCCACCTTTACCAAAGTTGGTAGCAAGTGGAGCTCTTGTCTCAGTCAACCAAATCTTACCATCTTGCCCCCAATATACCAAATTCTTCCTCCTTGCATCCTGAAAAGATTCACAATCCCTGCAATGCTGATGGTCCGTATTATCGCACCAAATACATCTCCAATCTCTCCTAGGTACACTAGGAGCACTCCTAGGTGCAGTAGGAGCACTAGAAGAAGTAGTAGGCGCAGTCGAAGCAAACTGCTCTTTCAACTTTCCCACCAACTCCGCTTTGGCTAACTCCAGTGTCAAATATGTTATGCCTTTGATTATGTCATCAAGAGAAGTAGGCACCGATGGAGCGGATGGTTTTGGAGCAGAAAGTGTAGGCATCGGTCGTGGAACAGGAGGAATAGGTGGAGTGGAAACAGTAGGCACTGGCATAGGCCAAGAAACTGGCTGAGGAGGAGAAGAAATAACAGGGATAGAAGCAGGCATAGGAGCTGATGATGGTGTAGGTGTCATGGAACCATTCTGTAGGCGAGTCTTCCATATCCTCCTCTTGGTCAAAGTCGAGACTGCATCCTGAGCATCTTGCCAATCCGTTTTAAGACCCATAGGCTTCGTGCGATCCTCAAGAAGCTCACCCAATTCTTCTTGAAGAGCAGGATCTGCAGCTTGCAAGAAAAGCTCAACTTTTTCAACATCCAATGCTCTTTGTTCAATGGCATCAAGCTGACTATACCTCTCCTCAAATTCTCGAATCAACTCTGAAGCAGCTAGACCTTTGTTTGGCATGTAGACCCACTCTCGGAATGACTGCCGAGTAGCCATACCAAAGTCCTCAAGGAAATATTCTTCTTTCAAGGCCTTCTTAAAATCTTGCCAATGTGTATTTTGAATAAAAATATCAGTCACTTTTTCCCTCAAAGCGGGTGTGACAAGACGAAGGAAATACTTACTCATAAGTCCGGCTGGAACTCCAAAAAACCCCATCTTGATCTCATATGTCTTCAAATATGCTGAAACATTAGGGCCGTCAAATAGATTCTTCTCATTCTCAACTGCTTCAATAGCCTTAGTAGCGCTGTTTGCATTCTCCTGCTCCGAATAGAGTTATCTTTGCTGAGACAACTGCTGTTGATGCAATTGTTGCTGCTGCTGCATATACAATTGTGTCTGCTGATTTTGGAGCTGCATATACATGGACATATTCTGCAAAATCTGCTTTAGATCCTCTGTTGAAGTACTTGACGCAGCAGTCATTGATGGAGCTGAAGTAGACGCAGCTGGAATTGTAGAAGAGGCTGAAATAGAGGCTGAAGTATCTCCCATCATGAAATTTCTGCGACGCTTTCATGTCGGGTTCACCAAAGATGTCGAAGGGTTTGTGAAAGCAAAATCGCGCCTTCAGAAGACCTTGATAAATTTCTGGATAGAAGATCAGCAAAGATGCAAAGATGAAAGAATCTGTGTACAATAATAGATCCGTCAAATTTTCATTGAGACCTCATCTATGCAGCAATGATAAGATCAAAAACAAGTTTTCAGCTCAGTATAGAATTCATCCTTCAACATAGGAACCTTCAGTATAAATCTGGTTATCAACTACAGACAGAAATTTCAGCATTGTCCTTTCAGCAGCATCAGCCAAAGGATGGATCTATGGATCCACAGACTTAACAATAAACCCAAAGGAAACTTGATTCCAATTGTTGAGATGAACAATATCACCACTATCACATCAAAGATAGACACTACTTTTGTTCATTCGCCTCTGATAATTTGAACCTGGATATCTCACTTAAAGCCCTGAATTGGAGAGACTGCTTGTAGCCACTGATGGCTGTAACAAGAATAACAAGCAGAACAGCAACAGTAAAGCTCACACCTTCATACCAGCCTTTCCCCACACCATGGTTCTTGATACTTAGGCCTAAAGAAAGGGCTGGTATAAGAATTGGGCCTGAAACTGTCTTTCGTGACTCCACTTTGTAAGGTCTTTCTTTATACCCTTAAAGGAACTTTTGATTTTCATGTCCAAGAAGCAGAATATACTCTTGGCCTAAGCTGCAGGAATATTTTCGCAGAAGAATGCTGGAGGTTAGATGCATTACCATCGAATCTTCTTGAGAAATGACAAAATAAAGGTTGTCTTCGTTCTGCTTTAATAAGTTACTGTTCTAAGAACTAGACTTCCTACAATAGTTCTCTCCTTGAGAAGCTTCTCTTCGGCACCTATCTGGTGGATACGGAGCTGTTTATTATCTCATGTATGATAGCCTCTATTGCTCTAGATCTGAGTTCATCCTTTGATGGTCACAAAAATAAATCCTCTCTGTTCAGCCGTTAGGGAAACGAATCACTGACGAAAAGCAGGTTTTGCTGTTAAGCACCTAAGGTGGCAGTTATGGCACGGAGCAACCTCTATTCCACAGAACTGATGGCTTTTGCTATTCGTTTCTTCTTCTGAATTTTGGGAGCCTTGCTGCGCTTCTTACCAATGAAAGAGGTCAATGTCTGGTGGTAAGGCACTTTTTATGCTCAGAAGTTCATACTTAGCTTTTTTCTTCATTTGTAGCTTTTTCATCACTCACAACTGAGTGACGTTTTTGATCTCCTCTCGTACTTTAGCAGCTTCAGTTTGTCATTACAGTCCATCAAAACTGCGGATTCCTCCACCCTTTGCTAGATGTCACCACAACAATCTTGTCTTCATCTTCATTCTGAGCTCTTCTGTCCTGCTTTTTCCGTTTCCTCTCAGTTGCAGCATTGAGTATTCCCCCCCAAATAGCAGGATTCTACTGATCTCTATTAGTCAAGCGACTGCCGCTGAATCAATCGACTCCCCTTCGTCTACTCAGAAACAAATCCATCTCTCTCCGTTGAATTCGCGTCGTTCCCTTCTTCCATAGTGGATCCTACCTTTTTTTCCATCCTTTTTGATCCTTTCTTTTGCTTTCCTTTAGGTTCCTCTTTTTTTAGAAAAGCGGCCCAGCCACTCCCAATTGAGGTTTCCCAGGTTTGCTACCAGATGTGTATACCAGCAAATGGTGAGGATAATCTTGAACAAACAATGCATCCCTCTGCAATTTTATTCACAACATACAAGAGAAAAATTAAAGCTGTTGCACAGGCATCTGTTTATGCATCTCAAAACTCCTTTTGTTACCTTCCAGATCTTTTGTGTCCTCTGTCAAGACCTTTTCAAACTGTCTCACCTATATACAGCAGTGGACCAAATACCTGTTTTCCAATCCCTATATCACCCCACTTTTGACATGCACCCAACACAGTGCTCCACACCACGTCATCAGGTTTAGAAGGCATATTTTCTGCTGATACAACAACCTTGTCTAGCTGGCCAGCACGGCCAAGCAACTCAACTAAGCAATTCTGATGCTTAATACTTGGACCAATGCCATACCGGCTACTCATCAGCTCAAAATATTTCTGACCTTGGTCCACAAGACCCATATGACTGCACACAGTAAGTATATTAAGAGATGTAACTCCATCCAGTTGAATATTGTCTTCCCTCATTCTCTCTAACATAAGGAAGACAGCTTCACTCTCACCTGGGTGAGCATAACCAGTAATCAGTGCATTCCACATTACCAAGTCCTGTTTAGACATCCCATCAAACACACTCTGAGCATCAACCATGCTTCCACATTTACCATACATGTCAATAAGACCTACAGCCAGATCAACTTCAATGTTGCTGGGTGCAGCCTTGAGAACTTGAGCATGTATCTTCTGCCCAATTTCCAAAGCTGCTGCATTACCGCAAGCTTTCAACATTGAGACAAGAATTGTGCTGTCAGGTAAGTGGCCCTGTTCTTGCATTTTGGAAACAAGTTTGCACACTTTATCACACTCTCCCCAAGGAAACGATTATACTAAACCTATAACATAGGAAGCCACAGTACACTCATCGTGCGTTAATAATTTGAAATCAACTATTATGTACCTGGGAGATAGTTCTCTTTATACCATGTCAATGCAATGGAATGCAAAGTGGATGTCTTTGACTGCACAAACATTTTACTTAAATGAAATTAGCATTTTGAATGTGTTGAAATATTATTTCCATGATTTTCTTTCACTAATAACTTTGCAATGATGATAAGGCAGTGTGGGACTACATCGTGCCATTGAACCTCTTAACGCTTAAAATAATATCAAAGCCTATATGAAAAGTGTAGCAAATAAATTAAATTTTAAAAAGTGCAATGCTAGACTAGTCCATGTCAGTGTACCTCTTAACACATAAAATAAGATTGAAACCTAGATGAAAACTGTAATAAACAAATAAAAATTTAAACCATATTTAGCACCTAATATCCTCTCCCTACTGTTTAGGATTTTACTTTTGATCGATATATTAAGAGATGTTTCCATGTATCATCCCATATGAACATGGATTGAACACTCAAAACCAAGAAAACATCATTTGTACTTTTAAAACACACACAAGCACGGACAACATGGGTTCTGCATTCTATGATTTAGAGCGCTCAAATACATCACAAACAAGCTTAAAATGACAAAAACAATCCAAATTTTCATTAAAAAAGAGGCTTACCATCATTTTTTGTGTCTCAGATCTTAAGAATTGATTTTACAGATAGCAACTGAACTAGCCATTGGTCTCCAAACATCTATGTTCATCACTACCTAGCATCGACATGGTCCACATCAATCCGATTGAGGCCAAACAATTGATCTCCATCCTAATGTTCTCACAAGAATTTCCACATGAATAGCCCACACAAGAGGAGAGAGAGAAAGGAGAGAAATATTGATTTTGGATCTCGTTGATCAGTCCATCATTCACAGAAGTGGAGGCAGTGATTGGAAGTAAAAAAAAATGGAGGAGGCTAATGTAATCAATTGATATGAGTGTTCTTTGTCTCTCTAGTCCCCCCTCTCAATTTTCCACCACCATATAGTAGGGTGCCTTTTTTTTGCATGCTTTGAAAAAAAACGTCCCCTCACCTCCCCTCCTCCTCACGTTGGTAGTAGGTGAATTGGGTAGTTGGCCTCTAACAACCCCCAAGACAACACCACAAGATAAAGACTGAGGATCTCCCCTCAACAAATTCCATGAGATAGAACCATTGAACACATGGTCAAATATTTCTAATCACTTACTTGTCACTAAGACTTCAACTCAACACTTAAGCACTTTAAACCATCAAGCTCAGAATTTACCAATTTTTGAGAGAATTTGATGCGGAAACAACCATGGCTAAGACTCTAACAACACAAGCTTTCAGATTCACATAACTACTTTTTAGGGATTGCAACCCCATGCAGAAATTGCCCCACAACGCATGGTTGCCTCAAGCAGTGCAAAATCAATTGTAGATCTTTTGTGTTCTTCTTTTCTCGGAGCACACATAAATACAAACCAAAAATGCAAGTAACCAAAGCTTTATACAAAGAATTTTTATGCCAATTCAATTGCTACAAGCATTTCACTATTGTAGACATTCCATTACTACAACAAAACAAAGTTTATACTAATATATCAATGGATAATCATGATGTCTTTTATGGGAAACCAAGTTGATGGTGTAGATGCTGCTGAATTCACTCCTTTGCCTCATGTAGCATAGAAATTGCCTCATAGAGTACTATAGATATACATTGCTCCTCTATACAGCAAACAAGAGGACACTTTCTTTGATTTCAGATTATCATTTCAACATAATAGCAGATACATCTTAGCATATCTTGCATTGATAAAGAGTTACAAAGCTTCAAAAGTTATGAGCTTTAATTCATCATTTTCCTAGTTGCTGCAAATCCTTTCGAATTTCCACTAACTCGAGTCTGTGCATTCAACACCCACCCATAATACATATTCTCACCCACATACCTAGTTTTAGATGTAGAGATCATTTACTTCCATTCTTCTCTCCTAATGGGAAGCCTCACACAAACAACTAACATTCTGTGCCCCACACAATAGTGGAAGAAAACAAGACAAGAGGAAGACTCTTATTGCCATCATCTATGAAACCTGAGAACTCGCATCAGCCAATTGGCTTCAACAACCCCATCTTTAATATACTGCCATCATGCTCCACGGATTTGATAACTTCAGTTGCACAACTTCTTTCTTCTACTTTAGACTAGAAGATTCAGCTGGATATGAGAAAATGGTTGAAAGGGTGGGGAGTGGATAGATATCTAGATATGGCATCCAAAGGTATATGCATGGACACATTTCAATTAGACCTCTTACAAGCTTGTCAAGCAAAATATCAAAGTAAGGGAGAAAATGGAAAACTTGCTTATTACAGTATGCATATCTATCCTTCATGTTGGGAATCCTACATGCAGGAAGAGGCACATGCGCAACCATACATAGCCAACCTGCTCTCAGTACAATTTAGATGAAGTATTACACGACTTCAAACTCGATCACACAATTTATTGATCGAGATAGGTGCATGGAGTGGACAGGCAAGAGAGACGAGGTTATGCAAGCTGTGTGGACTATAGAGTGTAGAACTAGAGGAGCACATGATTATGACATGCCCAGCATATGCACACATACAAGCTAACTTTGATATCCCTTTACAAGGGCCACTTCACCAGTTTCTGACCACTACTCCTATATCGAAGTTAGGGGCTCTCATCACCCACGTGTTACACTCTCGAGAGAACCACACTGCATAGATCGTTGTTTTACTGTAGCTACCCTTTCCTACCATGGGGGAGGAGAATCATTGTATATGTGGAAAGGTCCCATGTGCCATAATTTGGCCTTCCATGGACTATAATAAACTACTCTACTCTACTCTACTCTCTCTCTCTCTTTGTGATATGCTAATTGTCTTGTGTAGAACTCCTATCTCTCTCTTTTCTAAAAAAAACTCC
The DNA here is from genome assembly GCF_053477565.2 of Lygodium microphyllum. Lineage (NCBI taxonomy): Eukaryota > Viridiplantae > Streptophyta > Polypodiopsida > Schizaeales > Lygodiaceae > Lygodium > Lygodium microphyllum. The sequence continues at coordinate 90,406,675 of NC_141164.1, forward strand.
TCACATTTTTTCTTTTTCCCCTATTTTACCAAGATGCCTCCCTACTTCCCCTTAGTTTCTAGATGGCAAACATGCCCCTTGCCACGTAAAATCCCACTTGAGGACTCAAAATTGGAAACGAGAACATGTTCCTTGTATGAGGATACCCTTTTCTACATGACGTATGTGTCTTAACACTGAAATATCACAATCACATATCAAATATTCATGGTACCACTTGGGATTTCCATCTACAACCAGACTCCCGCTCTACAGGTAGGTGTTAGAAAGACAAAATAATAATATTTGCATGTGTTACCCCACTTGACCCCACACAGCATCATGTCCTGGGTCACTCATTTTCATCCACCATGACCAGCCACCTCCTGGTTTGGAACACAAAGTGTGAACAAACGTTTATTAAAAGCTTCAAAAAAATCTGACAAACATAAACTCCTTTTCTTGAAAATCTACCTCATAGTGTACTGCACAAAAAAACTCATAACTTTCTAACCAGGTCTCATATCACCAAGCTTCTAAGAAGAAAGTTGTAGCTCTTTTCTCAATCTAGAATCTTCAGATGAGTTGAGAACCAAATTCTTTGAGCTATTATCCTGAAATAGCTCCGCATAGCCTGCAGTCCTAAATTTCTACATATAGTCTGCTTTGATTATCAATCTTCTAGAGACTATAACTTTCACATTCTTGCTCGGATGAACACCAAACTTGAGAGAGACCTTTAGTACGTATCAAAGCACACTTTAAATATATTGTCCATCATTTACAATCATCTAATTATCACTAGATTTTAGAAAAATGAATCTGTCCCAAACAATAAACTGGAAGCAACCTACTCTATGTATAGTATGTACATTACTTACATCCCCTTTATTTACAGAATTCTACATATATATTTCTTTAGAAGATATATATGTAGTCCTTTCTCCCATCGGATATATTCTTCCGATGGTCCAAGACGTGCCGAAAATCTTGTTGGCACAAGTCTCTCATGCGAAACATCAGCCTCCTCCCCTCATCATTCATGATTACAGCTCTTGTCCTATCATCTATGAGGTATCCATACCCCTCTCAAGTATGTCTAAAGTGTGTCCTCTCCCACCTACGGCCGCACTCTTGGGCATAACCAAGAGACCCCTGTACATCTGCACAAGGAACTTTCAATCATTTCCTACATAGAAAAAAAAAGGGAATTCCCTATAAACTCCCTAGTTAAAAATACACATAAGTAGGGAAAGTAAATGATAGAGAAAATGGAACATTTCCTAGTTAGAGAAACTAGGGAGTCATATAGGAAATTCCCCTATGGGAAAATTTTCGATATAGGGAAAAGAGTTTATACATAGGGAAATTTTCCCATGTAGGAATTTTCCTACATAGGGAACTACATAGGGAATTTTCTCTAACTAAGAAATGTTCCATTTTTCCTATCATTTACTTTCCCTACTTATGTATATTCTTAACTAGGAAATTGATAGAGAATTCCCTTTCTTTTTCCTATGTAGGGAATGATTGAAAGTTCCTTGTGATATAAGGGCTGGCATTGGAAACAAGAGGTGGAGCAATCTATCTATAACTATTATAGAGAATGCCATGGATCAAGAGAGCAATTTATTTATAGCTATTATAACAGACTTACTATAATACTCTAAACACCTCCAAACCTACATTTTTTGACTAATAAGACAAATTTGAAGCTTCATTCACTCTAAAAGAAATGATAATTTGTTACCACTCAAAGCATGAGAAGCACAACTAGACAACTAGATATGCATTTTTACTGTAGTCCCAACCTCCTCCAAATAGGTTACACAACTAGACAACTAGATATATTTCAAAACAGAATACCAAATTTCTTTGGTGATAAAGGGAAATTCACAATCTGCTCCCCTGGAAGGTTTTTCCATAATTGTATTGCATCATGCACACTCTCTCTTACTGGTTTCACCTAAGTAAAAAAATAACCTGAAATTATATATTCATAAACAAAGCATGTCTTTCAAGAATGTGACAAAAAGCATCAAAACAAAATCATAGAATGGTAAAGCACAAACCTTGTCCAATTGACAAGATTCAAGGACACTCAAGGTGGTTGACTTGAAAGACATTACTATAGGACCAAGATTGGAACCAATGTGAGTAAGTGTTTCAGTTGCTACCTTCCATGTTGCCCAATTTTTATTCTCCAAAGCTTCATGTATGCATGGAATCCACATAGCCAAATGTTGTTGAGCGAGGGATCCAACTTGTTACATAGGATATGCATGTTTAGATGAATCGACATCTCAATGCACAAATACTCGAAGAAGGGCCCTCTTCTTGATAGTAGCTAAAGGTTTTTCAGTTGAAGACCTAGACCAATTAGGACTTGATGAATTTGTGTCAAGTGTATGTTCACTTTGAAGGCCATTTGCTCATGTAGCTATGCTTGAAGTTCGGAGCTCTAGATTTTATTTTGATAGAGCCAAATCCTGGCCATCTGGGACAACGCACTTATCAGTGATTAGTCAAATTTAAACAAGCTTCCACTAAAAAAACCCTCTCTCATGCAACTACACAACCCATCTACCATAGAAGACATCAACCAAAAATAAGCATACAAATGAAACCACCTTATCACAATATATCTTCTACATGTTGTGTTATTTATAATGCTCACTAAACATCATATGCATACAATTGTAGTCTATTTATAATGCATATGTTGGTGAGTACTATTGTTTTTGAGATCAAAGTATGGCTAGTGAAGAAAATAATAATGAGATCAAAGAAAACAGGTCTGTCTTCAAGGTTGCTGCCCTCTGCCCCTTGATGATTCTACCCTAGATTGTGCTTGTTGCAAAAGTGAAACCCTAAAAGCATCTAGAGTAAAAAACTGGTTATCCTACATGTCCCTTTGTGTGTGTGCAGATTTCTCTGCATTTAGCACCAGTTTTTAGAGGGCCCACAGCCCTAGTTACTCTTGATAAACCAAGGTCTAGCAGCCTGCACCTTTGACTATCCTATTTTGATAGCTCATATGCAAAGTTGTGTGCTTGCCCACAGCAGATGTAGGATGGCTCTAGGCCATCATGCATAATCAAAGGGTCGTACAAACCAAACTCAACTCTTTTTGTTGATGTTGTCCCTTGAGTTGAGGATCTATGATATCCTCCACTTTCTCCTTATCTACTAAGCATGGTGATGCTTGTCATAAAGACATGAAAATCAAGACCATGGCAAATAGATAACTAGGTGATAGCCAACCAAAAAGACCACAAGCAAAGAAAGACACATTTCTACATAGTTTTTACCAAAGAAAGGTTATTCAATCATGAGTTTGATAATGCAATATGTGAGTTTGACTTGCATCCATTAACACTTTTGACGTGCATGACCATGCACCTCCCTCCCCTTCCTCCTCATGGGCACTCGCTTGCATTTTCATCCCATAATGTTGAGGGCTTCACATTTACACCTATCATTTTACTTGAACAGTGATTAAAATTTCACTCACACTAACTTGCACAAGGTTAAGTCTCTAATCGTCATAAATTTAGTAAATTTAGCAAGCATATCCTTGCCATTTCATAAGGCTTCCATAGTGGCACTTGCTTTCAATATACAAACAAACATGTCACAATGAAGAGATAGGATGTCAAGCAAAATTTGCTACAGAAGACAACTTCCTCTTGCTGTCCATGTTCATCATATCCTATAATGAGGAAGTGTAGGAAACTACATCATTTGAAGGTAGCCTTTCATAAAAATGGCAAGTTTCTGCAATAGAACCATCATTCAATGTACACAGCTACCACAATGCTGCCCACATGAAGGTTACTCTCCGATGCTCTTTTATTGTTTCAACATATAATCCTTGACCTCTTTCCAATGACCCTATAGAGCAAAGTGCTTTCAAGCGAGAGACAAACATAGCAAAATCAACACACATATCCTCTAACAACATTTGTTGAAATGCAACCTCTACTTGTTTTCCAAGCTCATGCTCATCATAAGTTGCAAATAGTGCATTCCATGAAATCACATCATGAACCACCCTCTCAAATACTAGGTAGTCTTCTACAATCCAGTAACATGTCATGTAAATGTGAACAACACCACCCCTTCCTAAATCTTGTCTGTTGGCACAAGCTTTCTAGGTGAATGTGATACGAGCAAAGCCTATGGCCTCCAAATGTATATTTCAAAAATAATTGGCAGCTTCTGCACTAAGTCCATGTGCTGCATATCCTATAATCAAAGGATTCCACCTTATATCCACCTTATGTATAGGTTAACTATAAGATTCTTCAGCTAGAAGGAAACTTAGGCACTTCCTCTAAACAACATTACAATGCCTATTAAATCCCTACTGAAATGCGATTGTAGTAGTCATCTAGTAAGTCATAGAACCCTCATTCAAGCCACTTTCCCAAGCTAGGAAAGTGTTATTTCAGGTTATACATCAAGTGCCAATTACTAGAGAACCAGAGACTAAATCCCAATCTAAGAAAGTATCCACCAACTACTAGAGAATCAGAGACTAAATCCCAATCTAAGAAAGTATCTACCAACTACAAGAGAACCAGAGACTAAATCCTATGATAAAATCTTGTCAGCACTTATCACACTTTTGCAAGCACAACACATGCAATTTACATGTAGAGTAGCCGTACTCGTGGTGCAAGGAAAAAGGAAACAACAAACAAACTACATTGATCAACGACATGAAAGCTTTTTCTACCTAACTAGGCCATTCATTATTTTTAGGCATGTACCAATTTCCACACACAAACTGACAAGTCCCAAGTGATAATAGATGTGTCTTAGTCTCAAAGTGAGTACCATGCTAGTCTACTGACTATAGGGGGTATAACATGGGAGATGTGGTGGTGTTTCACACTGTCATAAGTTGTTGTGGACCCTGTAGCATCTAGCTATGTCATAAGCATTGGAGAGTTCTCTCTGATTGTGGGCCCACCAACAATAGCACAATGAAGGGTGGTGCTTCCATCACATCCACACTTCTAATAGATGTTACCTCCCATAGAATCTTGCAAATGGAGGACATACTTCATAGACCATTTGTAGGGCATCTTGATTTGCTATGACAGATATGTGATTACTGAGCTGGCATGCCCTGCAAAAGAGAATCACCTCAATTTCTTGCTTAATGCACTTGCCATGTTTAAGGATGAACTTCATTGCCACAGTCTGCTAAAAAAAGCACACAAAAATGCATTTGATCAATGTATGTGAATCCATTCATCTACACAAGGATGTGAGAGTGTAATGAATCTTGGTTGTTTCCATACCTAACCAATATGGTTGCACCTGCCATTGTAGAATTGCCGATGGAGCCTTCTCCCACAAGCTCTATAACCTAATAATTTTCAACCCTCATGGTTGCTAGGACGAGAGCAAGATTGAGAAACGTTGCTGATGACCATGTCCACATCCTTGCCCACAAACACAACCATCATCCACACCTCTATCAGGACATCCTTGTACGGCCTTCAACTGATAGTGAGACAGATTTCATGAATAGATTTTCTTTGCATTGTGCAGTTACAATTTTCTTCGTAGTTATGCATGCAAACAAAAGAGGAGAATTGATAAGTCTCCATAGTAGTGGCTATTAATTAGAACACTATCATAACCCTAGCACCCTCCAACCTAGTTGAAAAAGTATTGGTAGTTTGCAATGTTCTTCCTCATGGCTCAATGTAGTTTTTTCTATTGGGATTTTGAGTTCTAGAAGATTATAAGATGCTTCTTGTTCTCCTCAAATATGATTTTTGTGATGATGTCAGTTTATCACCCTAAACCAACTATTATCACAACATATCATGAAAAGTGAAGTGTTTAGAAGATTCTTCCAAGTTGTCTTAAATATATAAAAATGGTCACTCTCATTATCTTCAAACCAAAGTGTCTCAAAGATCATGTTGGTGTACGCATGACCCTATATCTAGTGAGATAATACACAATTATCTTCAAATCAAAGTATCCCAAATATCATGTGATGTATGAATCATGCTATATGTGGTGAGATAATTCATCTATTGAGCTCTAATACTATTTCCATGTGGTGAGATAATCCATAATTATCTTCAAACAAAAGTGTCTCAAATATCATGTGGTGTTTGCATCATGCTATTATGGTGAGATAATTCATCCATGATTGAGCTCCATAACAATTGTCATGACATTTGTAACATTTAGAGATTCAATCCTACCCTATCTCTTGCTTTCCATATTATTTGGCATGTTCACTTGATGATTCATCAAGGCTCTGCTCAACACTGATCCTGTTATCATTGGGGGAAGAATGCACAAAAATGAGGACAATGTTACCAATGTAGATATCTATTGTGTGGCCTTCCAAAATCTACATATGCTTTAGAACTATTGGATGGTCATCTTAGAGCTTTGGGAATCTCTTACTTAGACTCTCGGGGAAGTTACTATATGCATATTATCTACATCACTTGCGTTCAAGGCCTATTTATAAATATCCTTATCTGTAAAAATTTCCTGAATAAAACATAACCTTTTTTATTCAATCTGTAAATAATCCCTTTATATTACACCCTTATGTATGTAAAAAATGTATAAAAATAGTATTTTATAAAATACATTTTTTTCAACCCATGTGATGCACACATATATTCATGAGTAACTTACTCGAGCTTAGACTATAGTGGACATTGGTGAGCTACCACATGTGGCGAGTTGTTTGTTTATATCTTTCTTTATACTTGAGGAGTCTTCTTTGCGTTTATGAGAGAAGAAGAGAGAGAAAGACTAGCAGAAGAGAGAGAAAGACAAGAAAGGAGAGAGAAAGAAGAGGGAAGCCATGAAAGCTAGAAGGAAGGATAAAAGAGAGACTTGATTATTGATAACTCATGCCCTAATTGGGTCTCTCAACACCTTATATACCCTATCAGTATAACTGGGTATTCCCATGCTAACCCGTGTCCTACCCATCTATCCCCACTCTTTTACATTCCATCCCGACCCCGAAGGTCTTTGCCCTTAAAAACAAAAAGATGACTTATGGCTCACAGCGAAAGGGGGGGTTGTAGAGTACTACTTTGCTCAGCATTACAAAGAAGAATATAGGAGAATCTCATGTGGAATTGGGGCATAGAATTGTGTATATGATGTATATGACATGTGCAAGTTGATAGCATATGAGTTTGGCCTCCGATTCTTGACAATTAGGGGCTGACAAACAATGGACAACATGCTGTCCATAACAGGCGTGCTGGAGAAAATTGGTAATAACTTCCTATGGGCATCTCCTATTGAGGCATATGACATGTCAAAATGAAGCTCGTTGAGGGTACTTTTAGTCTAGGTAGGTCATGCATAGGTGCACTTAATGCAGGCCCAAAAATGTTCCAAAATAGATGGTTGTCTCTGCAAAACATGCCCAAATCGAGTCATCTTCAGCCAAGGTTGCCGTCTCAAAGTGAGGGGACTGCACCGGGGGAGTGCTGATGTAGATAGTGCTTTCTTTCAACCCCCGGGATCAAATGGATAACCTCCATGGTAAGCATCACCAGCATACAGGTCATCCATGCAAGCGTGGGTCTCTACACTACTACCGGGGTTAAATGGAAAGTGGTTATTCTCTCCATGCATTGGGTTACCATCCACAAGTAAAGATAGAATGGTCAGTACCAATAGCTGTTGCATCGATCCTACCATAAGCATCATATGATTAAGCTTGGTCTGCGCTTGGATGCTATCAATAACACATGGGGTTGCATAAGCTAAGAAGTGTTCTGTATCAACCCTTATATGTGACATGTGTACAGACTGAAGGGTCTCCTGAAAGGACATGTTTTCTTGATCCGTATTATGAGCATGATCTTTAAGATCTACATGATCTTCTTTCTTGAATGAAAGTTCATCTTGCTTTGGACCCACATCAAAATGGTCTTCAGCAAGATCTGTCCTATCCTTGTCATAATGATATTTGAATACAAATACGAGTTTTGCATTTTGTGCTCTACATTCGTCTGGATGATCAGAAGATATCGGCTTAGCACATCAATAACATAACCCCGCAGCATGCAGTTCCCGTATCATATCACTAGTAAGATGTCTAATGCGTTTAGCGTTAGATAGCAATCTACACACATGCTCATCACCATTGGTCAGCTCAGTAATAGTTCTGGCATGCTGCTCATAGTCATCTTGCTGCTCATGTACAAAAGATGGCTGCCCATGACCATAATGCTCATATTGTCCATATGAAGGGTCATGCCGATGTGACTGTTGCTCAAAATGATAGTCATGCTGTCCACACATATGCTCATCGCCATTGGTCAGCTCAGTAATAGTTCTGACATGCTGTTCATAGTCATTTTTCAGCTCATGTACAATAGATGGATGCCCATGACCATAATGCTCATGATGTCCATATGGAGGGTCATAACAATGTGGCTACTGCTCATAATGATACTCATTCTCTCCATATTGCATATGGTGATTACAGCCCTGCTGCTCATTTACATCTATTTGCTGTTGACTATTACAAGAACTTTGGCCATATTGTTGCCCATAAACATGCTGTCCAAGATTGCATGATGATTGTCCAACATGACTACAATGGTGTCCTTGCATCCTAGGTTAACCATAAATATGATGAGTAGCAAGTCCATGAGCATAGGTATCGGCATGATGCTGGTCATAATCACTGGCTTGCTGCTGCATCGCATAAGAATATCCATATGCATGATGCTGACCAATGTTGTATAAGCTACCATATACATGTCCATGATCATGACTTGCATAAGAACTATGTTTCTGCATAAAGGAGTGCTTGTAATCATAATCATGCTATCCATATTCGCCACACTGTTGATCAAATCCATTGGAGCATGATCCACCCTCATGACAAGGTACATAGCCTAGGTATTGCCCAAAGTCGTATTTTACAATACTTTGGTTATCAAAATCGCCCATATGTGATTTAGCTTAGCACTAGGAATTGACCTATATTTTTTGCCACATCAAAGCATCAAAAGATCCCTAGTGTTACTACTGAAAATCAGATCTGCACACTACTATTTGCTATTGTATGTTTCTCACTCTATCACAATATCTCTGACAATAAATATTTAGAATATTCTGCAATTGAGTTTTCAGGACTGTACAGAAAGTTACTGCTGCCTCCCACAGGACTCTTAGTGCAAAAAGGGTTGTGCGGATATGGCCGCATTACTAGACCCTGTAAGCCATTATATTATGATGGACTTTATTTGATGGAAGTTGAAGTGCAGTTTTGAATTCTCTGATTTCATCAAAATTTGTTGTCCTCTAACATTAGCAACCTTCTCAGAAGTTGCATTCAGCAGAAAGTCAAGCAGTTCTGTAATTATGCTAGTACAACAATTGCATGTAATGCATCCTTAGTCAATGTAGTGTGATTCTAGACAAATGCATCAGCCTCAGGACTCTTCTATAATTATGCCACACAACAATTTCGTGTAATGTATCCTTTGGCACTACTAGCTAAGGAATTGTTAGCCATGTAACTTGTACAATATGTTTCATTAGCCAAGATACTTCAAACTGACAAAATCCACCATCAAGCTTGAGCTTGTGAGCTTGTTGCTTTAGACAGTTGGTAAGGATACAAGATACTATTAGGCACTTATGATTCCAAATGGTTCCCCTAGTTCTGATAGAAGGAATTCTGCATGAAATTCTATATGTTCTGTTCCTTTGTCTATTTTGTGTAAAACTCCCTTCCAACTATGCTTTCCAACACCAAGAATTTTCCCAAAATCTTGCCAATCATCTGCACAAGACTAGCTTGATTTCTTGGCATAAGAAACTTTACTTATATGCAGAGTTCTGAGGGAATTGAAATTTCATGTACTTCTGAACATCTACACATTCAGGTTGTTCTTCCACTTCAAACTTTTCAATAGTGTCCTCACCCAACTCATCATGGTTGGAAGTGGCTTGAACAATAGTCTCTTTGTTGTTTTTTGAAGACTCAAACCACAATCCACAATAGTATGAGGAATGTCCTTCCTTCAAGTAGGATTGCCTCCTATCTTTTGGAGATTATCTATGAGCTAAGCTATAGAATGCATGCATTACTAGAAAGCCCAGTGCCCAGTTGGTGACTTCTTTAGCTGAGCTTTGAAGCTCCATCATTCAGTGCTATAAAGCACATTGGAATCAGTTGCTAGAGGCTTTGTATTCTCTCGGAGCACCTCGAGAGAACTTCTATCTTATGTGTCTTTGATCCAGCTCTGAACTACTACTACTTTCTATTGGACAAAGGAAAAGGTCCAGATGCAGTGGTAGAGGATCTCCTCTTGACATTGGCCTCCACATTTTTTGATCCTAATGTACGATCAAGCTCATTCAGTGAATTGCATTGCATCACTTCTTGGCTAATTCTATCACATCGTAGGAAGGCAGAGCTAAAGTCAGGTGCACATCCTTCCATATTTATCATCTCCAACCTTCTCTCAACTCAACATCATATTTGCGAAACTGTGGATAGGATTTCATCCCCTGTATTCACATGAAAACTTTCAGTTATTGATGTGAGCCAAAGTGCATTCTGCCTACTCCATTTCTGCATCAGACATTTCCTTCCTAAGCTTAGCTACCTCGTCCTAGTTGCAAGCTGTAGCATAGATGTTAAAGAGCATGACATTTTCCCCCAAACATTTCAGGATGTGTTCAAAAGCATGCCTCTACATGGCTATACTTTGATGCTTCCTGCAAGCACTAAGCAAGGAAAGCCACATTGAAGCACCACGCTGACCGCTTACTCCTAAAACTTTGTCATTGGCTCCATTTAGAAGTCCTGCCCGACCCAAAAAGGTCAATCATACAACAACAATCTTAGGGTCTTGGTGTGGTGCAATGATCTCACCACATTAGCACTGAAATAGTGGTGACCCTTTGATTAACCAAGGACATTGAATGCAGAGAGAACACACTTATCTGTCATTCAGTTTCAAGCGAGCACATAGCAATCCTTTGAAGAATTGGAGAACCTTGTTCCAAGCCCCTGCTAAGCAGCCATTGTTGCAATTCCAAGTGGTGGTGGTGTCTCGTCAAAGGACTTGATTATAAGTTTTGGTGCAACCTCCATGTGCCGCATTTTGCGTACATCCCAACCACTGCATTACACACATCAGTATCAGAACCAAAATCCATGCTTTGTCACATCTGCATGGATCCTTTTGCACTACTCAAGCGTTGCATAAGCATTCAGGACTCCATGTGCCGCATTTTGCATACATCTTAACCAGTGCATTACACACATTAGTATCATAACCAAAAGTCATGCTTCATCACTTCGCATACATCCCAACCAGTGCATTACACACATCAGTATCAAAACCAAAAGTCATGCTTCGTCACATCTACATGGATCCTTTTGCCCTGCTCTTCCAGAGTGATCATAGTGTTTTGAAGAAGATTTGCATGCCACCACGAAGCTGTAAGACAAGGTGCATGGTGCTTTCCTTCTGAATGTAATAGTCGGAAAGGGTACGTCCATCCTCAAGGTGTCGACCAGAAAAGCTTGGTCAGCAAAGATCCAATGATCAAGCTATTGCGAGATGATTTTAAGTGCAGTAGGAACCCTTGCTGAAAAGTTTTTCCACCCTGATTTACGCCTTCGTCTATCACAACAGGAACACCTATTGAGAACACAAACTCCAGGAGAAAGAAATAGTTATTTGACACAGCTGAAGAAGCAGTCCAAGCCTATATGATGTTGCTACTCTCGAAAGATTCTTTAACTCTTGTTATGGGTGATGTAGAAACAAACAAGATTTCTCCCTTCTTTCGTTGGACTGAGAATCCATGGGAGCTTCTCAAGAATGAAGAAGAAAACTCTCATTTGAGAAGTAACTGCAGTCAAAACTCTCTCCAAGTCTTGTGGCTCTTATGAGATTTCCAAGAAAGGCTACCAACACCGTGTGGTACTCCATCACTGCTTCTTATAGATGTTGTACCTGTGTAACTAGTTTTTTTTTTTGTGAAATATAACTGCATATGAGGAAAGAAGAAGAAAAAGGAACCAAAAACCTAAGCTCTGATACCAACTGTAATGAAGAAGACCTAGGAGAGAGAAGGACAGAAGGGAGAGACTGTAGAGAGGAGAGAGAAAGAGGAAGAAGATGAGAGAAGAAGAGAGAGAAAGACTAGCAAAAGAGAGAGAAAGACACGAAAGGAGAGAGAAAGAGGAGGGAAGCCATGAAAGCTACAAGGAATGATAAAAGAGAGACGTGATTATTGATAACTCATGCCCTAATTGGGTCTCTCAACACCTTATATACCCTGTTAGTATAACTGGGTATTCCCATGCTAACCCATGTCCTACCTGTCTATCCCCACTCTTTTACATATCTCATCATCTTTGTCCTCTTGAGTCCAGCTCTTTTAAGTCCTTTCCTATCAGGCCTCATCCCACTTGTAGCCTATACAAAGGCAACCGTATTTGGCACCCCACACAGTGTGTGCCAAAAGCGTCATTTACTTACTCTAGATTAGTCCTTCACTTTAAGATCCAACTTGTTGTGAGTGTCCATGATTTAGAGCCATTGGATGGTCTTCTTGGAGATTTGAGAAACATTTAAACTCTCATGGAAATTGGTGAGCTACCACATGTAGGGAGTTGTATCTTCATCCCATGATTTTTACTTAAGGAGTATTCTTTGTGTTATCTTCAGGCACATCTAGCCTATGTATAAAGCATCCATGGTCCTAGCATCTTCTTGACTACTTTCTCCCATTGACATCTCTTGTTATTATAGCATTTAGTGAGTATCAAGATGACATGTTAGAAATATATATGGTTCTCTATAAAGTGCTATTGTGGTTTTCCTAGTGACCCTCTTATTATATCTCATACTCTTATTATATCAAGAGGGCATGTTAGAAATATGTATTGTGCTCTATAAAGTGATACTGTGGTCTCTCTAGTGACCCTCTTATTATTATATCTCATGCTCTTAATTATTTTTCTCTTGGGTCTTCTTCTCTTGAGTCTCATCCCACTTGTAGCCTACACAAAGGCAATCCTATTTGGCATCTTGCATATTGTAACACCATATTGGGGAATATGGAAATTTCCCATAAGTTTGGGACATGTGGTCAAATCTTTGGATTTGTCATAACTTGAAAAATTTAACTCCAAATTGAGCGCTCTATAGCTCAAGAGATTCCATTTTTCAAGCGCTTTCCAATGATAGGTCACACCATATGGTTTTGAGAAACTTATGGGCATGTTATCTAGGTGCCACCTTTTTAGTATTCAAAAAATGGGAATTGGGAGATTCCCAAACTCACTTATATTGTGTTTTGTATGCTAAAATCATTTTTTACTCACTCTTAATTGGTGCTCCATTCTTGGATCCAACTTTTTGTGAGTGTTTTTGGTGGCTCACTTTGGGATAACTATTGTGTGATCTCTATCTTTATTAAGTTCCTTTTTATTTTTCTTCCTTTAATATTGTTTATTATTTACATTGGTCTCTCAAATCCAATATATGAAAATTCTAGAAAGGTGCAACCCTACTCAGCATTCCGAGGACGAAACATTTAGTCTTGCCGGACCCATTGTGAGCATGTGTAATAAGATGGTGGTATGGTGGAGTGAGGATCATGAGCAGAGTAACTGATTGGATCTTGCTAGCTCTCACAAAGTTTGTCTTAGAGTAGAGCACCTGCTCACATGATAGATTTAGATCCTCTAATGTGTTCATAGAAGCATAAATTATATTTTTGTCTATCGTGACCTAACACATATTAGTGACCAATGAAAAACCTAGCTTAGCTTGGATCAGGGACAAGGATCTCAACTTGGATGTCGACTCCTCAGCTTTTAGGCCCTTATTGGAGCCATTTTCTTGCAGAGTGGACTTTGAAGCTCTTATTTTTCTTTCTCTCCCTCTTTGTTTATCAGGCTCAAAGGCTCTAGCATTAATGAAGTTCAACCATAGGCCTTATAACCGGATCTTACTAATTGGAGGGTCATACCATTGATCCAGGCAAACATCAAAGAGATGAGATAAGCACCAATTTAGGAGGGATCAAATCAATGAGGAGAGGGGGTGTAGTGTGGAGGACAAAGGAGAGGTCAATGTTGAGGGTCAAGGCTACTAAAGAGTATAACTATGTCGAGGGAAAATAGCGTAGCATGGACTAAACCCTTCTTGTTGATTGTGTTTCCTCCTTTCTTCCTATTCATTCAACTATTGAGATGCCATTGCCATCTTGAGAGAGAGAGAGAGAGAGAGAGAGAGAGAGAGAGACTCATCACTTTGGTGCCAAGATGAAGGTTCCTAAACCTAGCCATTGAAATAATTTACTTTTACCACTTATTTTTTCATTTCTTAATGCCTTAATAATACAATTCTTATCAAACATCATAAACTAATGTTTATTGTCACTATATTTTTCATTTCTTAATGCCTTAGTAGGAGAAGGGAGAGCTCTAAAGCAATCTGAGCTTGTGCATGTAACTATAATTATCCATGCTCATGATTAGGTAGGTGTAAATCATTATATTTATTGAAATAGAAGGTCCTTCTAACCATAGAATGATGCATAGTAGAGTAGAAACGAAAGGTGCATCATCAATAGCATGTTCTACACTAGATGTGTGTGCAAGTAGTAAAACACCATCAATAATATGTATTATAAATAATCTCTAATTTAGTAAAAAAAATTGAACATAGAATGTTTCAATTGATAGGCTAGAATGTAGGCTACCTTAATTATGGCCTCAAAATACCAACCCCTTTCAAGAACCAAAAGCAAGGGCACTCTATTGGGTTCATGAGGATAAAAATATGTATTGTGGCTCTAATGACACTAAGGTTACAAACCACATAAAACCCCTCAAGATTTCAATGAAAACAAGAAACCACTACGTTTAACAACAATGGATAGCCCCTCAATAACTATCATGTAATCTGAATAACAACAAGGGTGAAAATTATTATATAGCTACAAGATTTCAACTTTCAAGATAAGGAGATGACCAATTCTCAGCATTTCATTTTACCTCAGATAGACCCTGAAGATGAAGGCCCAAATAGGTAACTTGTGTGAGGTTGGTGGTCAAATGAATTCTCAAGGTTTTATCATGTAAGAAACCTATGTGGTGATACCCTATTGAAAGGTTTGCAAAGATTGTTGCAATGATACTTTCTTTAGCTACGGACTATTGCATTATATCATACCAATAATCATCGCATACAAGCCACAACCAAATACAAAGTGTAGATCATATAGGGGAGCATCCTTAGAGGAGAATTCAAAGAAAAAGATATGATAAAATCCATTTATTCAATGTGTAATCTATGTTGAGACTAAGCATAATTTGTTGTATATAACGAGTATATAAGAGATTTCAATAGCATTTGATATATAAGACCTATCATAGGAAAATTCTACTTATAGATCATGTTTTAATGCTTTAAGTTCTAAAGTGGACTTACTAAGAAGTGTTTCTTACAATTTATAATGACATATATGATAAGTTATTTACATATTGGTGACATATAGATAAACACCATATTGGGGAATATGGGAATTTTCCATAAGTTTGGGACATATGGTCAAATCTTTGGATTTGTCATAACTTGAACACTATAACTCCAAATCAAGCGCTCTATAGCTTAATAGATTCCATTTTTCAAGCGCTTTCCAATGATAGATTGCATTATATAGTTTTGAGAAACTTATGGGTATGTTATCTGAGTGCCACATTTTTAGTATTCAAAAAATGGGAATTGGGAGATTCCCAAACTCACTAATATTGTGTTGATATCATATGATGCATGTGGGAGCTCTCGCTCAACCGTCAAGACCCACGGACCCCTTATTGTTTCAAGCATTCCAAGCGAGCTCTAATGGCTATCTCTCACCTAGCCGACGCGCCATCAATCCTATGAGTGTAGTGAGCTTACCTTGATGCTTGATCGAGTACCCTCCTCTCTCTTGCACTCTGGTAGCTCCACGATTCTTGATGCTAGCTTAAACATCCTCAAGCCTCCTCCATCTCCAAGCTCCATCCTCCATAGCCGCGGCGCAAGAGAAGAGAAGAGAAGAGAAGAGAAGAAGAGAAGAGGAGATGGTGAAGAGCTTCACCCTCTTGATCCCTCACTCCCACACACACTCACTCCCTCACACTCTCACACTCCCTCTCTCAAGAGCACACAAGCAAGAAGGAGAGAAGAAGAGAGGAAGAAGAAGACTCTTTTTGCCACACACAAAAGAATGAGCTTCTCATTTACTTTTCAACTTTATATACAAAGCCCTAAATCCTTTTTGGGCAGTCATCCCCTTTTCCCTTTTTTACATGGCCGGCCGTAGCCTAGGCCCTTTTTCCCATTTCCCACCATTCTAATTTATCCTATTCCCAACTAATGCGTACACTTTGCACAGGAGTGAGCCTGGCACTCTTTTACAAAGATTCGGGGGCGCTCCCACATTTTAATAGTGCGTCGTTTTACTCTTTTGTTGTCTCGGGGCGACACCGAGGCTTTCTGAGGGTCGTGCTCGAACATTTAAATTTTTCAAGGTCTGGCTATTGGTCAAGGTACCTTTTTCTACTTTTATCCTGCACCTTTTTTGCTATTTCTCTTTTTTTTTCCATTTTTCGCTCCTCTGTACTACAGGAAACACGGTAACATTACCCCCCTCCTAGCCAAGTGCCAGTCCCATGGCACTGCAGTGGGACGTAGTGGCTAGTTAGGTCGGCTGCTAGGCGGAACAGGTAGGTGGATGACACTGCTTTCAAGGTGGTTGGGCGAATGACAGGTGATGGAGTTTAAGGACGATGACCAGGAGAGATTCTAGCCTGCTTTAGGCTCCATGAAGATATTCGACATCTTTCACACTGTTGTGGCACCCGGTATGTAGCCGGTCGTCCGTCGAGTATCAGAAACGCTTGAAGCAATAAGCAATCCCTTAGGAGGATGGTATTGGAGGGATTTATTCTGGAGAAGCCCCCCCGAACTCTGTTTGCATTGAAAATTTGTGTCTTTAATTTGAAGATCTTTGTCTTTGAGTTGAAGGTCTTTCTCTTTGAGTTGAAGGTCTTCAGGCTTGTGGAATCAATAAGCGATCCGTAGATCTTGAGGCATTGGACATGCATCTTTGGAAGATGAGGTTCCAAGATCTATGCCAATGGCAGATCTATCTTGGCTTGGTTCAATCATGGTAGCCATCAGCAGGCAGAGGGCTGGACACTGGTACAGGGAAAAAGTTTTGGTCATTAAAGGATGCCGTGGATGATCCTCTTTAGTGGAGTAGCCAGTTCTTGAGACTTGAACATAACCTGAAAGAAAAGTTGTGCACTCCCTAGGGGGTGTATCTGCTTCGCAGTGCAGTGCGTGATGCCCATGGCAATGGAACTGAGAGATGGGTCTAACCTTGAGCAAGCCCTTGGTCAGGTCCCACACTTGAGGACCCAGTTCATGTGTCGTTGGAGGTGCGGTGCAAGTCTTACGGTGACAGGTCTGAAAGTCCTACCCTTGATATGCCCTAAGGGTGAAGTGGGGAGGGGACTAGGGAAAACAGTAGGTGCAGTGACTGTGATGTTTTTTTTTTTTGAAATGATAAATAGGCCTAATTGTCTTCATCGGAATGGGGAGGAGAAGGGGGTCGGATAGATTTTCTCAAAAACTGGCGAATTTACATGTAATCTTTCAGATTCATGCGAACATGAAGAGAAGTGGTGGAGAGAAAGGGGTGATTGCACCTAGTGAATTGGTTGTCGTTCATATCTTCTAGGAGGGCTAGGCAAAAAGAGGGAAGGAGACTAGCCCTCATCATGAGATGAGCTATGGCGCAGTTGTCTATAGCGTTAGGATCAAAGAATAGGGGAGGTAGGCCACGCTCTTGTGGAGTCGGGTTCTGCTTAAGAAGTAGCCTAAGTAACCTAAGATAATTGCAAGTTGTTACAAAAGTGGGGTCAGGACATGAGGAGAAGTCCGTAAGAAAACGCATCATAGACTCATCTAGGCTTTCGACAGTAAAAAGAAGGCCATGCTCAAAGGATACTACAGTGGAGTTATAAATAATGGGAAAGTCATACTGCCCGTGGAGGGTGGCATCAAAATCTACCCCTACCCTTCGAGGGTACGCCATGTAGGTAGGGTTGTTCCACTCGAATGGCAAGGTGTTACAAAATGCCATCCAGGAAAGCATGCTAATGTCGCATACTCGCCTCCTCTACAGGGGTTGGCTTTTGTAGCCTTGTACAGTGTGTGGGACTTCAAAAACTTTATTTTGCCAGTAGTCGGCCATTTCTATGCCCCAAGAGTTCGGGGTCTTTTCCTACTCTTCCAGCCATCTTTGCCCCAACCGGCCACCACCGACCGCGATTACCTCGTCCATCACCTTGAGCAGCAGGACCCTCTGTAGACTGTTGGGTAAGAGGAAACTAAAGGGGAATGGATCCTTCCCTAGTTCCTGTATCTCCCACAACACCAGTTCTGCGTGGAATTCTGCGGGAAGATCATCAGGGCACGGTGGGAGAGATGCGGATGGTAGCACGGCTGGCTTGGCTCTCAATTTTTTTCTGGCTTCCTCCACCAGCTTTTTGTGTCTTTCCCTAGAGGCGGCTTTTCTTTCTGCGGATGGGTCCTCTTGTGGTGGCTCTTGAGACTGCGGAGAGGGGGGTTATGGGACTACGTCCTCCCTGAATCGATTCATTTTGATTTCCAGTTCTGCTTCTTCCTTCTACCGTTCCGCGTGTGTTACTTCTTCCTCGAATCCGAGGGCGTTGATCTCCTGGGGGGTTAGGCCGGCCAGCATTAGGTATTTTCTTGCCCATCCAAGCTCAGCCTAACCTCCGCATGTAAGGGTGGCATCTGCAATCCAGTGTGTAGGGCTCTTCATGCCATGCCGAGCTTTCTTTGCATCACCTCCAATGGCTCTCCTTGCGTTGCGTGGGTGGCATCCAGGATGGTGTCGAGGAAGGCCTTCTGTTGAGTGCTGAAGGCCACTTGGACTGCTTCTGCCTTGCTCTGTGTGATGATTTTCTCCTTTTTTGCCAGAGCAAGGTGCCGCGCCAGTGTCTTCACCCTCTTTTCATTGTGCACAACCCACTCCTCTACTCTTTTGTTCATCACTTCCAAGCTCTCTCCCTGTTTTAGGATTAGCATCAAAAGTTTCTGCTCATAGTCTTCCAATTCCTTGACTAGCCTCTCTTGTTCTTCTCTTTCAGAGCTCAGCTGGTCTGTCAGGCTCTCGAGTTCCTCCTGCTGTTCCTCGATGCCTCGTTTTCTTTCTTCGTCCCTGGCATTCAACTCAGCCACAAGTGCATCAATCTGAGCAGATTTCGCAGCAAGCTCCTGGTATTGCACTATTAGGAGCTTGTGCTCTCTTTGCATTTTTACTAGCTCTTGTGTCTCGTTTTCACGCAGCTGTCTCTAGTGCTCCTCCGTTTCATCCCTAGCCTTCATTTCCTGTCTGAGATCTGCGATCTCCCTTTGCTACAAGGCTATCATTCTTGTTTTATCCAACTGGAAGGTGGCCACTGATTCCTTCTCCGCTGCCAACTCAGCCATGGCTATCTTGCGTTCCTCCTTAGCTTTCTCCAATTGGGAGAGCAGCTCGGTGACGTATTCGTCGTAATTACCCGATGGTGTCATCGTTGTGTGGATGAGCGAGGTTGAGGCTTCGACTTTTTTGCATTTTGGGCTCTTGCCTAGACTCCGCTTCTGTAGCTGGCCTCTTCTATCCTGTGGCCGTGGTTTCTGTGCTCTGTCCCTAGCCCATCTCTTTGTTGATGAAATATTGCATCCATGCCACAAAGTTTGACATGTGTGCCCTGGTTGGGATGCTGGGGGTGATGGTGGTGGGTTTAGTGGAAGGCACGAGGAGGGTAGGAATCGGATAGAGCGGGGCCTTGCCCTTGCCCTTAGGGATTGGAGGTGGCACGAACTCTGTCACCTGCGTGCTAGACCTTGGCCCCTCTTCTCTACGCGGGCTCAAGCTCCTCAGTTCATCTGCTCGACTCTGTTGTTCGATAGACCAGCGCGGGTGGCTTCCGCCAGGTCCTCTTCCTCCTTTCTTCGTAGCTCTTCCTCTTCCTCATCCACTTTTCTCTTCCTTTCCTCCTCCGCTTTTCTCTGCACTACCTTCTTTTTTTCTTTTTGTTTTTTTTCCCTCCTTTTCTTCTCTTCTGCTTCTTGTTTCGACACCTCCTTTGCTTTCTGTAACTCCTCTTTTTCCTTCTCCTCCTCCTGTCTCTTTGTTCTCTCTCTCTCCTTTGCTTCTTTTAGGGAATATTTCTTCGCCCTTTCCAAGTCTTCTTTCTCATTTTTTCTGCCTTTGTCATCCTTCTTCTTCCTCTGCGTCGTCTTCTTCTTGGTTTTCCTGATTGTCTTTTTGTTAGTCTGTCGCTCCCTTGCTTCTTCTATTTTAGTTCTATCGGTGGACCTATCTTTGTCCTGGTGAGTCCTTCTCCCTCTTCCGCCTCTTGTGCTTCCTCTACTACCTCCTGGATAAGTGCAGTCAAGACTCCTCCATACCCAATGAAGGAGGCTTTGGAGGAGGCTTTCTTCCGTTTCGTAACTTTAGAAGCCGGAGATTCTCCTCCTGCTGATGCACTTCCTAGGGCCAATGCTTTGGCTGCTTGATCAATCGTTTTCCGCACGTAGCCATTCCAATTTACTTCGTCTAGGGTATGGGCTGCTACATTCTCCAGCATAGGTATGCTAATTCGATGCATCAAGGAATTGTAACGCTGGCTGGAGAAGAGCACATGTACCAACTTGGCCTGCAACCTGGCTTCTGTGTCAGGGATGTCCTGGATGCTTATGCCGTCATTTGTGAGCACCGCTTCCTTCTTCATTTTCAGCATGGCATAAACATCCCTTTTTTGTTTCCTTTCTGTCTTTGGTACCAATCCCAAAGCCTTCTTCACCAAGGCTGGATCCAACCGGACTTATACCTGCTTTGCACCCTCTCCTCTGCCTACTGTTACAATACCACTTTCTTGGTCTGGGTTGTATGTTCTGAGGAATTCCACGTACTTTAGGTGGTCTGGCTCCTGCGAGATTTTTTCAATATACTTTGTGAGATTGCATTGTTCCACCACCCTCCTGATTGCTTCCTCCTTGGCCACCACGACTTCTATGTTGTGGATGGTTCGGAACTTGAGTTAGCTGAAGGTGCGGTTCTCTAGATGGATGCGGTACTGCACCCTTTCCTCGTCTATGAACGGGAGTCGATGGGCGCAGTTGTGCTGCGACATTTTATGCTCCTGCCATAATTCGTAACTTTCATTAGTATTTTCCACATATCACTTCGTTGGTTGCATGAGAATAAAAACTCTTGAATGAATTTCTTAGGAAGCCATTTTTTCATATTTTATGCTTATGCTTTTCACTACCTTTACTTTACTGTATCCCTTTTGATTCATTTCCCATCTGATTCCTTTCACCTTCACCATACCCCCTCCCCTTCCATCTTGAAAAGAATCCTTCCCAACATTGGGGTTTAAAAGGTTAGGGCTTTTCGGTAGGTTGGGGTAGGAGTTACTTGTGAAGGAGCCAAGTGTAGAAATTCCGATTGTATTCCAGTTGAGCGGCGCAGTCCAGATCGAAGGGTCGAATTCCTACGTGTGTGACGTATGTGAGGATATCTGTGAGGAAGTCACCAGAGGCGACCTGACTCGTGATGTGGAGCTCTTCCTCTGTTAAGAGGCAGTCAAGATAGGGATGCCCCTTGATATGCTCCTCTATGGCTCGGCCCCGAAGAGTGGTTAACACTCTATACGAGGTAGGCGCGACGTAAGTGGGATCATGCTCTGCCGTTTTGATGGCTCGGTGTTGCTCGGCGTTGGTCATTATGCGACATCCGTCAACCTCCCATTGCAACCTAAGAACGTACCACTGCATCAAGAAAGGTGATCCAATGTCAACAAGGTGGGATAATTTTGCAATCTCTTGGTCAGTGATAGCAAAAGTGGTCTGTTGATCGTATGACGTGATGAGACGTTGTTTAATGGCTTGCTCTTTGGAGACCTCGCTACTGAGCAACTCAGCAGTAGAGCGAGAAGCTTTTGTAAATGCGAATTCAAAAGTCTCCCAAGAGCAAGGCATATTGCGCACTTCCGTCGCAAAGGGTTCTTCTAATAGACCCAAGTCCAAGCGGTCGTAGCAGAGGGCTAGTGATACGAAGGTGGCATCAAGTTGTTTGATGCATTCCACTATGTCATCCCCAGTGTTCTCTGCAAGGTCAGCGGCTAGCGTCAGAAAGGATTTTCATTTGTAGAAGGGCGTAAGGCTGACAGGTGGTTGAGGTTTGGCAGAAGAAGCGTTTTTTACAATGAGGATGGACGGTTGGAAGTTTTCTTGTGCTTGCGGTTGGGCTGCTTGGGACATGGGTGGATTAGGGTGAGCCTTAATAGATGGATTGCTACATTCGGCTTTTCTTTGGGTAGCTGGATTGACTTGGTCGGGTGATGCCTCTTGTGATAGTGGCTGTTGCTTGGCTCGATAGGTATGTGCGACTCTCTTGGGCTGAAGCGTAGATGAGTCGGATGGTTGGGGCTCCGGAGAGCACTGCGGCCTATGGTTGCGCGGCGCTGAGGGACGTGGGTTGATAAAGCCTGAGGGTGGCGTACGACTAGTGCCTTTGGCCGTGGGGGCCTTGGGGATCCACAGTGAGGTATTGCCCTCATAGTAGCGTTGCGCATGCAAGAGGGCTTTAGGGACCCATCTTTGCTTAATTACACGGCTCTTCCTGTGATTGCGTCTTGGCCTCCTAGGTTTAGAGTGCTGGGTCTTATGAGGATAGATGCGTCTAGTCCTAGACGGTTGTTGCGGCTGTTTAGGCACCCACTGGAGATGAGGCTATTGGGCCCTTGCTTTGGTCACTGCGGGTTGCAGTTCATGGAAGTCGGGGAGCGGCAGCTGCACTACCCCCTCCTTGGTCTTGCCTACAGATGTCTCTACCGGTGGCTTTGTGGACGGTGATGGTGTCATGCAACCCTTGCTGAAAGCTATGACAATGCCCATGTTGCCTATTGCTAGGTGGATGCGCTGCGACTCATAATCAACATTGCAGTGAGTCTGCTTTTTGAAGGTTCGCCCCATCAGTGACTCCGTGCCTGCGTCTGTAGCACTGGGCAACACGTAAAAAAGCATTGGAATAGTCTCAGACTCAATAGAAACGGTGACTCAGCACTTGCGGAGAAGTGCATATGATTGAGCTCCATATGCATTTAACTTGGCAGTTGTGGGTTGAAGTAATGGTTTGTCAAGTTGGATCCAATGATTGTGGGTTAAGACATTGAAGTCTGCTCCCTCGTCGATCAAGGTGTTGAAAGCACATGTTTGCTTGGCAGTGACCGTGACATGGAGGTAGGCGGGTTCTAAAGCTTCCTCATCATCTTCGTTGATTTTAGTGATTGTGGCTACTCGTACTTTGACCGGCGGTTCTAACATGGGCAGCTCATGCAAAGGATGCATGGGAGGGTAGTACTTCTTAACGCGACTGCCACATTGAAGAAGCCTATTCCCTCTCTGTCTAGTGTCTCAAGCTCGACATTGCCGGTTCGGCTGATCGCACGAACCTTGAAGGGTCTGAGACCTCTAAATTTCATTTTTTGCTTATGCCCCTTAACTGAGTAAAGGAGCACTAAGTCCCCCCGTTTGAATTCTCACTGCTTGACATGCTTGTCGAACTAGCTTTTGCATCGAGCTTTCTCACAAATAAGCACGTGGGTGGCTAGAAGACGAGTTTTTGATAGGCGTTCAAGCTCGACCAGGTGTTGCGTCCATGCCTCATGCCCTTCCCATCATTCTTGAAGTCCTATTCTCACGCTAGGAACGAAGAATTCTAACGGTAGAATTGCCTCAGTTCCATAGGTCAGCCTAAAGGGGGTTTGGTCGACAGCCGTTTGATAAGCTGTGTAGTAGGCCCATAAGGCTGCCATCAGCTTGTTGTCCCAGTCGCTGCGTGAGGTTGAGACTATCTTAGTTAGGACATTGATAAGAATCTTGTTAGTTGATTCTGCCTGGCCATTAGCCTGAGGGTAGTATGGTGAGGATTTGCAATGGATGATGAGAAAGGTGGATAGGAGATGTGCTATCACTTCGTTGATGAAGTGTGTGCCTTGGTCGCTAACCAGTTCGATTGGGCAACCAAACCACGAGATCACTTGCTCCCATAAGAACTTGGGAGTCATCCTAGCGTCGTTTTTTCATGTGGCTCTTACCTCTGCCCATTTCGTGAGGTAATCTATGGCCACTATTATGTACTTGGCTTGTGAGTATTGTGCCGCAAGGCTGATGGGTCCTATGAAGTCAATTCCCCATTTTTCGAAGGGTTTGCGAGCAATAATTGGGGTTAACTCCATTTGATCTTTATGAATCAGGACTTTTGTCCATTGGCACTCATCACAATGCTTGATGAATCGCTTGGCGTTGCAGAAAAGTGTGGGCCACCATAGTTGAGACTAGAGCACATTCCTTCCTGCCGTGTCTCCGCTAAGGTGTCCTCCCGCAATGCCGTTGTGTGCCTCCGAGAGCATATCGTACATCTCATACTCACACACGCACCTAGGCAGCAATCCGTCTTGCCCCAGCCTATAGAGTTGGCCTGCAATCAGCTGGTAGGGCTGGATTTTTAGGATCAAGTGCCTAAGTTGGGCCTTTTCTATTGGTCGCTCAGGTAGTCTGTGCTCGAGCACTTGGACTATGTCGTCTGCCCAATATGGCATTAGATCAGCCTTAAATAAATCCCTCTCGCTAGACAGGTGAAATAAGTGGGCATCAGGTAACTCGTCAATGATGCCTTGTCCAGCGGCTTCTCCTATGGGGATGCGTTACATGTGATCAGCCATGTAATGTTGTTTTCCCTTTCATACTACCACGGAGAAATCAAACTCTAGGAGCAGGAGGAGCCATCGAGCTATGCACTCTGTAGCACAGGGTTTGTTTACTAAATAGAGCAGGGCTTGATGGTCCACAAAGAAGACGAAGGGTGTGGCCAATAGATAATGCCGGAATTTCTTCACGGCGAACACCATGGCTAATCCCTCCCTTTCTATTGTCGAGTAATTCATCTCTGTCTCAGTGAGTTGTCTGCTAGCAAAGCTCATTGGGTAATCTAAGCTATGCTCACCAGGTTGGCATAACACTGCCCCCACCGCAAACTTAGAAGCATCTATGTGCACGTGGAAGGTAATGGTACAATCTGGGGCTCGTAGAATTGGTGCTATTGTTAGAGCCTTTTTCAATTCTTCATATGCCCATTGGCATGCCTCGGTCCACTCGAAGACAATGAGCAGCTTGTACAATGGTCTGGTGATCAGCATGTAGTTTAGTACAAATCACCAATAGTATCCTGTATAGCCTAAAAAGCATTGAACTCCCTTGTAATTAATTGGGGTGGAAGGTCAACAATAACCCTGACCTTCGAGAAGTCAGTGGCAATGCCGTTCTTCGACACCACGTGTCCTAAGATGCATCCATGCTTTACCCAAAACTGACACTTCAAGGGGTTCAAGGAGAGACGATATAAGCGGCACCGTTCAAAGACTGCGCGGAGTTTGTCTAAGTATTTGATCCAAGTCGAATGGACACACAGGTCGTCGACAAAGACCTCTAACTCCTTGCGAAGCATGTCCTTAAAGATGGTGCACATGAGGTAATGGAAAGTGGCAGGGGCATTGGTCAACCCGAAGGGCATGACTATGCAAAAACACCCCACTCGGTGGCAAAGGCGGTCTTGTGCCTGTCGGCAGGATGCACTTGCACCTGGTTATACCCTAAGAAGCCATCCGGAAAACTGTAGGCTTCCTTGCCTGCCACCCTTTCTAGCATGTGCTCAGTGTACGGCAATGGATAGTTGTCTCTCTTCGTAGCAGCATTCACTTTCTTGTAATTGAAACACACTCGGATTTTTCCGTTCTTCTTCATCACAATGACTATGGGTGATACCCAGTCTATGTCCTCAATTTGTAAATGAATCTAGCTCTCATCAGCTTGTCAATTTCCTCTTTGATAGCATGAGCATGTTTTGGATTCATAGGGTACGGTCGCTACTTGACTGGTGTTGCGTCCGTCATCATGGGTATGTTGTGAGTCACAACACTCATAATCAAGGGGGTTGTTGACCGTGCCGGGAACATGGACCGAGCCCGCCGCGAGAAGTCTCTCTGTTGAGCTCTACTTGGAGCAGGAGGACACTTGGGTGCCAGGGGGGCTCTGGCCGTAAATCCCTCGCCTTCCCTGTCGTGCACAAGAGGCTAACGTGACTCGGGATTGGATCTCGAGACCCGTATACTAGTCTACGGGCGGAAGCTTGGAACAGTGATTCCTGTGGATTACTGGATAGCCTTCGGGCAGATTATGGACAAGCCTACAGGCGGAACTCCTTGTATTTCAAAGATAAATATGATGACATGTTAATAAAGAACTTGTTTGATATTGTTTTTCTATGTCACGTGATAAGATTACGTGAAGGAACCAGTGCTTAACGGTTTAATTAAAGAAGCTGATTGTTACCTGTCAAATTAATGTGTTAGATAATTACTAATCAAAACAAACCGAGAAAAGTGCGGAGGATGGGCCATGGGTCCGTCCTACAGTTGGGTGGTCCCGGTTAGCCGAGAACTTTTCTCAAAATCTCGAAGAATAGTGGGATGATCGTCAAAAGAAACAACGAAAGCGTGGACCTAGAGTTATGTCTTAACTGATTTACACTGTTTTAGGGGAATGGAATGGGACTATGCCTTATGGCAGAGAGGTTGAGCTTTGCATCCCTCTCGTTTCCCATTCTCCTTGAAACAAGTGCAATGTGAATCCGCTTCGGACTTGGCATTTCTGCGTAAAGTAGTTCGCTTGGGTCCGACACTAGTTGCTGTTAGGTAATGACCAATCAAGAAAACCCTAATTCCGATTGATCCTAAGTGGGAACGGCCAAGATACTTCTGCTACATGGCAGACACGGAAAGACCTAGATCGCAAATCCCGTAACATTCCATGGGAGTGCCGGGAGGAGCTTTCTAGACATTCTTTCTAATGGACTGCTAAGACGTGTCCTAGATGATACTAGTGGACACGTTACAAAGTATCACTTTCAAGCACTACACATCGAATAGTATCATGGAGAAGCTACGGTAATCCACCGTAACAATACTTTGCAAGTTCCCAAAATACTCCATCTCATCTATAACCGTGTTTGGATCCGTTGCTCGTCGTCGGCTCTCTTGCTCGAACCTTGTCATGATACCACAGTCCATTGTAGAGCGCATTTTGTCAATACACTCTGTTGAGAATTAGCAATCACACTCAAACAGCCTCTTTGTATGGAGTCTCAGGGTCAAGGATATGCAGGCTAACTTATCCCATATGCACAATGGTGCCTACTGCAATTTCCTACTTTCCTATAAAGCATTGTACTTGCTTCCTTTCTTAATGCAATGATAGTACTCTTTTCATTTCAGTAAAGTGTCAATGTCATTGTCCACATACACAAGATTGTGTTTATGAGTCCAAGTCTCAATCTTGGAACCTAATTCACTTGTGTAACAAACAGTGTCCTTTCCATCATGAGTCTACACTTCTTTTTCCATCCTCCATAGCTTCCAGTTTTGCCATGCTCTAGATCCCGCATTTCTCACATGGTATCAGAGCCCAGTTGGGCATGGCATTACTTGTCTAGCCTCTCTTGATTCCTTTCAACCTCAGTCTAGCTCAATGTCAGCTCATGGCTTCATCTCCCAACTCTACTCTCACTGAAGCTTCCTTCTGGAAAAGTATTCCCCAACTCACAAAGCTTCCCTGTATCACATCAATCCAGGACATTGGACCATCTGGAGCTCAGCATTGTGAAAATCCCCAATCTCTGCTCTATGTCTGCCATAGCCAGACAGGACCTACCTTACTTGGAGCTTCCATAACTCTTCAACCAGGCCATTTCAGCCCACGATTTCTTCTAGGGAGTTGTTCCTCTGCTCAAGGCCCTTCATCCTGGCACGAGAATCGATGACATTACTGCGCCCTGGCTTCAGCATTGCGAAAATCGCGGAATCCTGTCAGAAATGCGCCTGCTGCTGTTCGACGTGCCTGTGTGTTGCATACTGTCCACGATTTTGATGATTATGATAGGGATTTGGTAGCCCATGAAATCAGCTTCCTGGGCATATAAAAATTTTTGAAAATGATCCACTGTAGCTCCTGCAATCTGAGAAAAACCAGGCCCCTATCTCAGAAACCCTAATTCCACCATAGCCAAAGCTTCAAAATCTTGACATTTTTTCACTGTTTCTCTCACTGAAGTTATCAACAGTGATTTTAATCACTGAGCAATACTCTCTGAAGTTCATTAAATTACTGTCACTCAGATCTGAAGGCATCAGCATCAAATCAAGAAGGGGAAGATCACTTGGATTTTAAAAGAGTAAAAGACTTTTGCAGATTTGGTATTCATTGACACTCAGTTAGTGTTTTTTAGCACTTGTGTCTCTCAATCAATTCTTCTGTTGCTCAAATCTAATAAGTCTAAAGTTGATTTGCTACTATTCCCGTAAATATAACATGGGAAAAGACTCTCCAAATGCTCGATTCAAAGGAGTCGGGTTTCATACTTGGCAAACCCGCATCAAGCTCATCCTGATGAATAAGGGTCTCTGGGCCATCACAAATGGCAAAGAGAAGAAACCTCGGGACGCGGACCTTGCAACTACTTGGCAAAAGAATGATGACAGAGCTCAGGCCATTATCAAACTGGAGCTAGACGACAGTTATATCCATCATGTGGATAACTGTGAGACCTCACACGATACATGGAAAAGACTTGACACCCCGTTCGGTGCACAATCTAAATCATCAAAGTATGGTCTCCTGATTGAGTTCTTCAGGCTTGAAATGAAGTCCATCACATCACTTGCCACACATCTCAATTACATGGAAGAACTCCTAACCCAACTTGCAGGAATCAACATTAAAATGGATGAAGATGTTTGCATCGGTGTTCTACTTAAGAGCTTGCCTCCTGAATATAATAATGTATCAACAACTTTAATCAACATGCCAAATCCTGAACTTGTTGATATCCAGGCATCACTGTTAGAAGAAGAAAAGAAGCTAAAAACTAAAGAAGAACCAAGTACCTCTAGAGATGAGCATGCATTATATGTTGGCAACAGGTACAAAGGCAAGAAGGATCAGCTCTTTTGTGACTTCTACAAAAGGACCGGACACACCGAGAAGTTCTGCCACGCAAGAAAGAGATCCCAAAAGGCATATCTAGTCACAGTCAAAGAAGAAGAAGAAAATGGAGCAAAGGAAGAAGAAGATGAAGATGAAGACCACCAGGATCGGAAGGACAAGACTCATCAGTCCTTGTACTCTCATAATTCTGATAGACTGTTTTAAAAGCCTTGTACTTCCTTGCCCTAATGCTTCCTGCCATAAGCTTTGTAAACTCCTTATGTAACTTGGCATTACAGTCCCTGTACACTTTGTGAGGCCCCTGTTACAGCCTCTGGATGTCCACCATGTTTATGGTACCCACACTTAGCTTTTTTCTGCGACAGCCTCTGGTGTTTTGCCATGTCTGTGGTATGCCCACACTTTGCAGGTGGTTCTCATTACAGCCTCTACACACTTTATGCATTTTCTAGTTGTGATTGAGGAGGGGTGTTGAGAATCAGCAATCACACTCAAACAGCCTCTTTGCATGGAGTCTCAGGGTCAAGGATATGCAGGCTAACTTATCCCATATGCACAATGGTGCCTACTGCAGTTTCCTACTTTCCTATAAAGCATTGTACTTGCTTCCTTTCTTAATGCAATGATAGTACTCTTTTCATTTCAGTAAAGTGTCAATGTCATTGTCCACATACACAAGATTGTGTTTATGAGTCCAAGTCTCAATCTTGGAACCTAAGTCACTTGTGTAACAAACAGTGTCCTTTCCATCATGAGTCTACACTTCTTTTTCCATCCTCCATAGCTTCCGGTTTTGCCATGCTCTAGATCCCGCATTTCTCACACACTCTACGCGAAAATGTTGTCCGCATGACCACACTGCACTATATATTTTGTATTGTACATTGAAACACTCAAATTAGATGTCGTATATAAAATATAGATACGACAAATCCTAAACACCTCATCACCTTTGGACTACATCCCCTCGAGAATTTCCACTTCTCCATTGAGATCTCTGTCCCTTCGCGAGACCCTGCGGTCAAAACTCCATGCAACCATCGCGTTGATATGAACCGCGGCGTCTCCTCCATGCCCTAGGGATATCGAATCGATCGATGATGCATACTATGTTGGAATTCAAATCGCGCTTCCTCTCGATCTTGTCTAGCGATCTAGTACTTGGCAAGCCACGTCTCCATAGAGGCATAGTGTAACATACAAAAGCGATTCACCTTCTCCTCCATTGTAGCATCCATTATTTTTTCTACCCCATTTCCAACCACCACATCTCCAGTTGGTCTATCATCGTCCTTCAGCGACTATAGCATTTTGTCGTCTCGATCCACCGTTGGTAGCCATTGTAAAATATGCATTAGCGTCTCAGACACCAACCAATCTTCAGCCATGCTACCTTCTGGCCGAGCTCGTTATCGCACAAAGCCTTTCAGGGTTTTCATGAAGCGCTCCAAGAAGAACATCCATGCATATGGATAGGTTAAGCAATCTCCACTTTATCTACAAGATGCACAAGAAGGTGGATTTGTATCGTGAGCTTGCAGGTGGGCAAGTATTTCTCAAAGAGATAGACCGTCTCCACTGCTCCTCGCCTCGCAGATTCAATAGAGGATGTCTTAATCTCCTTCTGTGAAATCCATTGCACCAAATTCGACAACCTATAAATAGCCCCGTGTATTTCTAGAGTAAGACATCCTGCGATCGCGATCGGTAGTACAAACTGCCACAAATGACAAAGCATTATGAATAATGGCTATACTCTAAATAGCAAAATGCGTACACCAATTACAATCCATTCGTAGTATAAACCTGACATATCTTATGCCAGCCATGGGATTTTAGCCCTGATAATGTAGACTTGAGAGAACGCATCATATCCATCGGAGTGCAGGTAGACTTGACTACTTGCTTCACAATGCGCTCTTCTTTAGTGGAAAAAACCCAAGCAGCACGAGGTAGCTACACGCGACCATCAGCACTCGACTGCGGCGGCCAAAGCACCTCCATCTTACCTATCTCCTTCAAATCCATTCATGCCCCTATAGTGTCTTTCTTTCCTGTGATGTGGTCCCATAGCATGCTACCCACATTCTTGAAAATATGCATGGGATTCAACAACAGTACAATAGAAACGAGGCATAGATGCGCGTGTTAGATGCGCAAAGTCAGGCGCGTCTATCACAGCGTCTATAAGTGTGTGTAAATGTGCGTGTAAATAGACACGAATTTTGCGTCTATACATACGCATAAATAGACGCTAATATAGACGCGCCAGCAGATGCACAATTATTTAACCACCTAAAATTGGCAATTCACGTAATTAAAAAACCAAAGTTAATAATTATTTAACCACTTGAAATTGATTCTTGAGCATGTACATGTGCGCATGATAAAAACCATAGAATTAAGAATACACATTGAATCATTCAATTAAAAAAATAGAGTTAATAATTACTTTTTCATTGCTCTCTAATGAATGGTAGTTCCTCCAATTGACAAGCCTGATATAAGTAATTAGCGGCAAGCGACAGAAACCTTACAATTAGTAGCAAGCATTGCAATATGTATCTCATAATTTCTCTACGTACTTGAAGATGATAAAAGATACTTCCTTTTGATTATGGAAGATTCAATTTAGCTTTAAAATTGACTATTGATTCTTGAGTATGCACGTGTGCGTATGATAAAAACCACAGAATTAGGAATACACATTGAATCAATAAGCAAATTAAGTATGTTACAATGAATGATCCATCTCATCTTCAATGAGATCAGCCCTTGCTAAACTATCTACTTCTAGGTCTATGTTACCAAGAGGTAACAAAACAAATAAGTCTATCCCACTATCAGATGTGTTGCTATATTGCTCAATAACTTCATCAATATCATCGACAATCACATTATTGTCTTCTTCTGTGTTTCCTTGAACATCCTCGCGAGGTTCATCTCGTACTATGTCACACATATCATCCATTATGGTGTCATCATGCATATCATCATTAATTGTTGGATTGTCATCTGCTATCTCCATGTCGGTAATATTACCATATATTGGTTTTGAACGATTAGATATAGGTATGACATACCACCATCGGTTATTGTTTACCATTGGATGATACACAACCTGTATTTGAAAAACAAAAGCAAAAAACTTAAGTACTTATTATATTGTGTATATGTATCACATGTATACATATTAAAAATTTAGCATTTGCATATATACCTGCTCGCATTGTTGAGGTAGTACTAATGTGTCATTCTTGTTTTGGTGAAATTTTGTAGAATCAATGATTACAAAACCACTTAGATGACGTTTGATTGTGCAATGCTCACCATTTGTTACCACTTCTTTAAACCACTTCACATCCAGTACATATATAAAGAATCGTCTGAAGTCAAGCTTCAGAATATCTTGGATCAAGCCACAATAACCTTCCATGGTACCATTGGCATCCTCGAAGTGAGCAAGGACACCACAATCTTGGGTATTTCTCTTTTCATCTATATGTTGAGTTCGAAGATGTTTACCCTCACATCAAAGTGCATTGAATAATGTGCACTAGTAGTAAAAGATGAAATATCAAACATGTCAATTATTTATATAAAATAAAACTTATAGAAACAAATTAATGGATAGTATGTCTCACCTTTGATAAGCAACCTCGTGTGTATTTCCACTCTTCTTGAGATATATTAATTTCCTCCTCTTTTTCCATTCTCTCCATTTCCTCATGTAACCAATCTATATCAATATGATGTGGGAGCGCATTTAGATGATTTGGAAATGAGACATTACGTCCATATCTAGTGCAAAATTCTTGTCTTTCGCTTTTTCTTCTTGCCCTTACTTCATTATATAGTGTCACCCATTTGCTCATTACATCACTATTGAGCACACAAAAACTATTTAACTTACGAAGTTCTTCTTTTGTTAGCACTTCACTCATTCTTTTTCCTTGAGGTACTATAGAGGTCATCCTCAAGTCTTCATCATCTTTCCATAGTTGTGGTTGAGAGGGATCCACTTCAGCAAGATATTCAGAGATATAAACAAGGGATGAGTGCACTAATTAACCCTCAGCCATGCTTCCCTCAGGCCGTGCTTTTTGCCTCACAAAATCTTTCAAGGTTTTCATGAAGCGCTCAAGAAAAAACATCCACCTTACATGAACTGCCCCACAAAGTGCGATCTCATCAATCAAATGTACGAGTAAATGTAATTGAGTAGTCAAAATGGATCGAGGAAAAATTTCCTCCACCAAACAAACCACCTTAACAGATAATACTCGAGCATCTTGCAATGTGTTTGGATCAATTTCCTTCGAGCTCACGTATCTGTCAAGATGTATTTGAGAATTCTTTAATTTTGTGTAGAAATTCAAAGATATGTAATGAAAAAATACAATGTATACACACCTTACAAGCTCTCCCATCTTGTAAATGATATCACGTACATCTTTGGATACACAATGGGATATGCTAGTAGGAAGTACGAACTGAATGTAAACAATATTCATAGATCAAATGATTAGTTGAGAAAAAAGTCATCATACCCCAAAGTCACACATGGTGATCCCATAATGTAGATACAACATTTTTGAATATGTGCATGGGGTCCAACAGGTGATTGATCTTGAGTTCAGTCCAGTAGGGAAGACAAAAAAATATAGAGAACCTAACAAACAAACAATATATTATGTAAACAATTCATCATGCTAAATACTTTAAAGTCAATCGAGAGAAATGCACTTCTTACCGACTCATGCCGAGTGGAGAGTGGCTGTCGGTATTAATCCATCTCTCCTTCCAATCTCGAATGGTTAGAGATTGTGGAGTCATTCCATTAGTAGGGAGAACATATTTGGGATGGTCAATAGGAAGAAATCGATGATGATTGTCATAGATAACCTTCTTTAAACGTGCCGGCCTAGAGGAAACTAGAGAGGGACTGCAAATAGGACATGCATGATATCTTGACGTGGTTAAACCTGAAAAAACAAGTGAATTAATAAAATGCAATTGATTCAAGTCTTGAATTTCAAATATAGAGTGATATGCATGTACCTGAACACTCTCTGTATCCTGGAAAGTCATGCATGGTCCACAACAACATGGCCTTCAATGTGAAATCTCTAGAGGATGCAGATGCACTTGTATCTTGCACCTCAATACCTTCCCATAACATTTCTAACTCTTCAATCAAAGGCTCTAAGTAAATGTCCATGTTTTTTACCTTGTGCTTTCCAGGAATCAGAAGGGACAACATCACATGTCCCTTTTTAATTGCCATGGATGGAGGAATATTATAGTTCACCAATACCACTGGCCATACACTGTATGATGTGCTTTTGATGTCAAATAGATTGATTCCATCCATACCTAAATCAAACCTCAAATTTCTTGGCTCTTCTTTGAAAACCGGCCACAAATTATCTATATGTTACCATGCGGGTGTGTCTGCAGGGATCCTCCATTTTCCATCACTTGAACGATGACTAGCATGCCATGACATGAGCTTTCCAATAGACTTACACTACAAGATATAGACCTTATAGCGACGTTTAAAGCGACGAAAATACAAACAACATTGCCCCCGTCGTCGCAAAAAGTGTCGTTATTGACGACGCCATAGAATCGTCGCTATAACCGTCGCTATATGCGTCGCTGTGACGCATATAGCGACGGTTACAGAGAATTTGCGACGCTGATAGCAACGGCAATAGCGACGAGTGCAGTAAATTTGTGATGCAAATAGCGACGGTAACAGAGAAAAAAAATTTTTGTGGCAGGGCAGGCACTGTGTGCTGTATGAGAGCCATACAAAATAGTTTCTGCACTGCTTCATACAAAGCGTTTGCAAACAAAAAGAATGTATACTGAAATCATAAAACTGATGGATGAAATAAATACATGATATCGCATAAAATGCGATTGGTACAATCATAAAACAATATCACTAATACATAGAAAATGTCTACATAGATCGGGCGACTAAAAACTAAAGGTATGTGAGCTCTAAGGATCCAAGGGCGAGCTACAAATCGTCGTCCCCCGAAAGCTCTTCCCGCTGTAAAGGAGCATCAAACGGATTCTGCAGAAAAAGAAACAACATATCAATCCACCATACAATAATGCATTCAAATATCTCATGGTAACTACGGACAAGAAAGATGAGTGATTTACTGGGCCGCCGCGTCTATACAATCGGTCGATCAATGATCTGAGACCGTGCCTCTCCGCATATCGAGTCTCAAGGCCTTGCGGATAGCGATTTGTAATGGAGTGCTGCAAAGAAAACAAAATGCTAACTGTTAGAAACATGATTGTCAGTACAAAGAATATCTCAAAAAAACAAATAAGCAAAACAAAAGAGAATCTTACAAAGTCCTCCAAATATGTCCTATGGCCGCCACTCCCAAGATGATGTACCGATCCGGCCTCGATTCGTGCCCTCGCCGCCTCCCGCTGCTGACTCCAACGTCCTAGCGAATTTGTAGCCTCCTCCCTCAGTCGGTGTTAGTCGTCTGCATCTAACCACTCGGGCTTTGGAGCCCCACTCTTGATTGCCTTGCGTGCGTCGGATCGTCTATGTGACATGTATGCACACATGCAATCCATCATCCAGCCCGTAGAGAATCTATCCACTGCGGCTAGCATCGGGAACTCCTCGTGCAAGGATGCTACTATGTACTCTTTGCTCCCCTCCGGTATGTTCCTCCAATGATCCAGGACGTTGTGCCGAAAAACTTGTTGGCACAACTCCCTCATGCGAGCCATCACCCTCCTCCCCTCATCATTCATGATAATGGCTCATGACCTGCCATCCACTAGGTATCCATAATCCCTAGGAGTGTGTCGTGTATGGGCCCTCTCCCATCTCCGTCCACGCTCCTGGGCATATCCAGGAGATCCCTGAATATCCGGTGTACCGACGGGGGTACCCTCTCCCGGAGTGCCACACAAAGGGGTGCCGCCAGAGGGTGTGCCACCAAAAGGAGTGCCACCAGAGGGGGTGCCACCAAAAGGAGTGCCACCAAAAGGCGTGACATCTGCCGACGGCTGCGCAAAAGCTGGAGTAACTGGAGTGGACATCCCCACAGGTGTGACAAATCCTGGCGGTGACCAAGCTCTAGCTGAACGACGAGACGGAGACACCGCGTCCGTGTCTCCACAGCAGCACCCCCCTGATCCTTCTGCAGTCGCAGTCCCTCCCTCTGGCCCAAGTCGCGAGCGTCGAGATCGTCTACTCGAAGCTGAAGCATCTGATCGCGCCGAAGCTGATCTAGCAGAGCGTCCTGACGAAGAACGAGACAGCTCCTGATCTGCTATCTCTCTAAATCTCGCGAGCTGATCTGGAGACATACGTGCCATCATCTCCTGAAACTCCTCATCGCTCATCCCTCGACTCATCCTGAAAATGTCGATACCTGCACAGATAAAAAATAATGTTAGAATAATCAATTTAAACTATACAAAGCACATTAATAAAATCATTTTTAAAAAATCCCTCTTAAAATGCATATCTTATCTACCTTTATGGAAGATCTAAACAACGAATTGAGTAATACAATTCTCCAAGAATGAAGAATTCTATGGTCCCATGTTAATCTCCTGATACAACTCTGCATACACTGGAAGGTCGATAGACATGTCACCACAAAACAACGAGTCTGTCTCGTTCTCAAAAAATTCTACGACTTCTGTATTTCCATCATTGTTAGCCGATGCAGGCTCCAAGCTTGCGGTGGCCTCCACCCCTTGTAATTTCGATCCCTCTATTTGTATATTTTCTTCATCTATGCCTGGAACATCGCTTTGATCGTATACTCTCGCACCTCGAGGAGTTGAAGGTATAACATACCACCATAGAGGTTGTCGGGGATTTGGATAGAAGATTACCTGTTCACAAACACTTACAAACCGTCTTCAAACCATTGTGACATAAACCATGTCGTATTACAATTAGCAAGCAAATGCCTAGTTGCACCTGTTCACAATGGGCCGGCAACACAAAGGTGTCGCGCAAATCCATCCATTTTTTTTCGGAATCTATTTCGAGAAATCCAGATGGACCTCGTCGAACTGTTGCGCCAGCTCCTCCAAGTACCACTTTGAACCACTGCACGTCGAATATTATCATGGAGAAGCTATGGTAATCCACCGTAATAATACTTTGCAAATTCCCAAAATACTCCATCTCATCCACAACCGTGTTCGGATCCGTTGCTCGTCGCCGGCTCTTTTGCTCAAACCTTGTCATGACACCACAGTCCATTGTGGAGCGCATTTTGTCAATACGCTCCACCCGAAAATGCCGTCCGCGCGACCACGGTGCACTATATATTTTGTACTGCACATTGAAACACTCAAATTAGATGTAGCAAGCAAATTTAGATACGACACATTCTAAACCCCTCATTACCTTTGGACTACATCCCCTCGAGAACTCCCACTCCTCCATTGAGACCTCTGTCCCTTCGCTGGATGCTGCGGTCAAGGCTCCATGCAACCATCGTGTTGACATAAACCGCGGCATCTCCTCCATGCCTTCGGGATATCGAATCGGTCGGTGACGCGTACTGCGTCGGAATTCAGCTCGTGCTTCCTCTCGATCTTGCCTTGCAATCTGGTACTTGGCGAGCCAATTCTCCATGGAGGCATGGTGCAACATACAAAAGCGATTCACCTTCTCTTCCATTGAGGCATCCATTCTTTTTTCTACCCCATTTCCAACCAACACATCTCCAGTCAGCCTGTCATCGTCCTTCAGCGTCCATAGCATTTCATTGTCTGGTTCCACCGTTGGTAGCCATTGTGAGATATGCACTAACGCCTCTGACACCAGCCAACCTTCTGCCATGCTACCTTCCGAACGAGCTCGTTGTCACACAAAGCCTTTCAGGGTTTTCATGAAGCGCTCCAGGAAGAACATCCATCGCGTATGGACAGGTCCAGCAATCTCCACTTCATCCACAAGATGCACAAGAAGGTGAACTTGTATCGTGAGCATGCTAGTGGGCAGGTATTTCTCAAAGAGACAGACCGTCTCAACTGCTCCCCGCCTTGCGGATTCAATAGAGGACGTCTTAATCTCTTTCTGTGAGATCCATTGCACCAAAGTCGACAGCTTGTAAATGGCCAAACTGCCAAAAATGAGAAAGCATTAAGAATAATGGTCACTTTTCAAATTTCAAAATGTCCACGCTAATTAAAATCCATTCTATTTACAAACCTGACATATCTTATGCCAATCATGGGATTTTAGCCCAGAAATCTGGTCATCTTTAGAAAATGCGGACCTGAGAGAACGCATCATACCCGTCGGAGTGCGGATAGACTTGATTACTTGCTTCACAATGCGCTCTTCTTTGGTAGACAAAACCCAGGGAGCGCGAGGAAGCTGCACTCCCCCTTTAGCACTCGACTGCGGCCAAAGCGCCTCCATCTTACCTACCTCCTTTAAATCCATTCGTGCCCCTGTAGTGTCTCTCTTTCCTGTGATGTGGTCCCATAGCAAGCTGCCCACATTTTTGAAAATATGCATGGGATCCAACAAGTGGTTGACCTGTAAGTGGGTCCAATATGGCAACTCGTAGAAAACTGAGAACCGCCGCATTCCATTTGGATGTGAATCCGGGTTTACCATTTTCAGCTCGTACCAGCTTGCAGCGTTCATACGTGCTGGAGGTCGTCCAAGAAAACCTTCCCTGAGTTCATGATCCTCCGGCAAGAAAGCGGCGTGTCCTTGGTATACCATCTTCTTCATGGTTCGTGACCTTCGGGAGTCTAACTGTGGCCCACACAATGGACATGCATGATAACCTGAGGTAACGAGACCTGCAAGGCGATCCACGACCTAGTGAATACTTGATTGAATGAAATAAAATATAGATATTACCGGCGAGAACAATTCGGTCTGCTCACCTGAGCACTCTCCCAATCCCGGAAAGTCATACATCGTCCACATGAGAATGGCTCGAATGTTGGCTGACCGCCGACCATCGCGCCTGCTCATATCTTGCACCGTGACCCCCTCCTCCCACAAAATCTTAAGCTCATCGACTAATGGACGAAGATACACGTCCATATTTTTTACTTTGTAGCGGCCCGGGACGAGCAAGCTAAGGATGAGATGTCCTTTCTTCGTAGAAAGCCATGGAGGAATGTTGTAGTTGACAAGCACTATAGGCCACACACTGTAAGAAGTCGAGCGCAGACCAAATGGGTTCACACCATCCATGGCGAGACCGAGCCGAAGATTCCTTGGCTCTCGCACAAAGCCTGGGAAGGTAGAGTCAATGTGGCTCCATGCGCGCGAATCTGCTGATATTCGTTGAACTCCATCCGTGGACCTATTCTGCACATGCCACGTTGTCAAGCTTGCCATGGCAGACGTGCGAAACATGTGGTTTATGCGGGGGATGAGCGGAAAGTGTCTGAGAACTTTTTTAGGGATGGTTTGCCCTTGCAAGTCCTGTCGATACCTGTGAGCACCACACTTTGGGCATGTCTCCATACTCTCGTATTCATCTCGAAACAATATGCAGTCGTTAATACATGCATGGATGTTATTGTAGTCCATGCCAAGCTTCCGTAAAACATGTCGCGCATCATCACGAGACTCAGGCATGGTGTTTGCAGGTGGCAATATATGATATTTCAATAACCTGAAAAAATCATAAAACACCTTGAAAAATCTATCCATGTTTGCAATAATACTGTTTTTAAAAAAAACAATGAAGTCTGTGTGCAAGGTACCTGAATAACTCAGTCACACTCGTATCGCTCCAACCGTATTTTTCTTGCACACTTAAGAGTGCAAGCAATGTCTTCAACCGAGATACTCGGCACCCATCATATAATGGTATGGATGCTTCCTCTCTGAGCGGGTCAGATGTCTTAACATCCATGGGAATCAATGCATCGATCATTGCCTCCATCTCAGGCTCCAAGATTGTAGGCAAGTCGGGAAGGTTGTCTGTCTCCTCTGGCATTGACGGTATAGATGGGCCTTGCGAGTGGTCGATTGGCTCCTGCAATCCATCCATCGCATGTCCACGAACTCTTCTAATTGGCTGCAAAGGGTGCACTCCCCCTTGGGTCGAGACATCACCCCCCTGGATACAAAATTTACCAACAAGACCCAATCTTATTGTGTATGGTTTTCAATTAGCTTGAGAGTACAATGCATGAAAAATGCTAACTTCAAATTACCGTTTGCTGAAAGTCTGCAATCGCCTGATCAATGATCTCAGATTGAAACTCGCCAAATCATCGTACGTGTTCTAACGACAATCGGCGTTTTTGTCTAATTGCCAACTTGCATTGAGAGCAAGGACATGGGACACGCTGATTAAGATACGACTCGCGGTCTTGAACAATAGGACCTTCTTCGTTTGCGATCTTATCTACATTACAGCAAACAAGGCTTAAATGGATAGCTTTATGGAGATGTACGTCAAGTTGCAAGTTGACCATAAACCTTGTATTGTATATAGTAGTCGAGAGATTTTTCGATGTTATATCTCGGCCTTGTATCATGCTCAACGATTTGTTTGTCCCGGTAGATAATTTTTTGTTATATCTCGGCTTTGAGTATAAGTAATCCATTTTAAAATTAATGGGCGCCATCTATGAAATTTTATAACTATAGTAATAAAATTTATTTCAATCAATTCTACTCATAGTCATAAGACCTGAGAGAAATTATCCTATACTCAATTTAAGGGTTTCTTTTTCTATAACAATAATTTTGGGTTCATTTTGATGAAGTACGTGGCCGTATGCAAAGCACATTGCATACCATTATCAATACGTATATTATCTTAAATTTTCTTCCCTTCCCTCTCCCTCTCTTTCTCTCCCTCTCCCTCTCTTCCTCTCTTTCTCTCACCCTCACCCTCTCCCTCTCCCTCTCGTTCTCTTTCTCTCCCTCTCTCATTTCCTCCCTCCCCCTCCCTCTCCCTCTCCCTCCCTCTCCCTCTCCCTCTCCCTCCCTCATTTCCTTCCCCTCCCCCTCCCTCTCCCTCTTCCTCTCCCTTTCCCTCTCTTTCTCTTTTTTTCCCCCTCCCTCTCTATCTCTCTTTCTCTCTCATTTCCTAAACAAGCAAAAAATAAAGTGATTTAAACATCCTCCAAGCAAAAGGGAGAGGGAGAGATACAATGCACTCTCCCTCTCTTTCTCTTTCTATCCCTCTCTCATTTCCTTTCCCTTCCTCTCCCTCTCACTCTCTTTCTCTCTCATTTCCTCTCCTAAACAAGTAAAAAATAAAGTGATTCAAACATTAAACAAGCAAAAGGGAGAGGGAGGGAGAGAGAGAATGCACTCTCCCTCCTTCTCCCTCTCTTTCTCTTTCTCTCCCTCTCCTATTTCCTCCCCCTCCCTCTCCCTCTCCCTCTATTTCTCTTTCTCTTTCTTTCCCTCTCCCTCTCCCTCTCCCTCTCCCTCTCCCTCTCTCTTACTCTCTCGTTTCCTCTCCTAAACAAGCAAAGAAGAAAGTAATTTAAACATTAAACAAGCAAAAGGGAGAGAGAGAATGCACTCTCCCTCTCTTTCTCTCCTTCTCCCTCTCTTTCTCTCCCTCTCTCTCCCTCTCCCTCTCCTTCTCTTTCATTTCCTCTCCTAAACAAACAAAAGAGAACGATTTAAACCTTCAACAAGTAAAAGAAAGAGAGAGGGAGACTCACCAATGAGATATGGCGAGCGTGGGCGGCTTCTCTTTGCAATGAGGGCTCCTCCTCTCCTTCACGAACAACGACGGTGGCGGCGGCGGCGGTGGCAAGTCTCTTCCTCCTCTTCTCCCACAAAGCCTTGGCTCTCTCCCTCGCTCTCTCCCTCGCTCTCGCTCTCAAAAGGCGAAGAAAACAAAATGAAAACGGCGCTCTGGTTTCGGCCGCACTTTTTTTCCCTGCGGCGTCGCAATTGGCATCGCTATATGCGTCGCTATTTGCGTCGCAAATAGCGACGCATATAGCGACGCCAATTGCAACGCATATAATGACGCCTATAGCGACGCCGACATCCGCCGTCGCTAATCGGCGTCGCTATTGCCCCATTCCCTTGTAGTGTTACACTTGAACATAATTTTTATACGTGGAACAATCGGAAAATGTCGCAAAACCTTACGAGGCACATCCATTGACTTCATCTCCACTTCCTATCTTGATTCGCCACAAACAGGATACTCTTGTGTGAACTCATGAATTCCACAAAATAAGACACATGCATGGATCTTGACATAATCGAGGCCTCCCAGAGATGTCAAGTAATGTCTTTCTTGCTCTCTCTTAGTTGGCAATTTGTTTCCTTTTGGAAGCATTTGTGATAATAACCTACATATATTTTAAAAGTGAGTTAAAAAACCACCAACATATATTTCTGTCTGATTTCAAAATAGAATAATTAATATTATGATTCATAAGACAAACTGAATTGATACCTACTTCAATAACGCATCCAAACTGACATTACTCCATCTATAAATTGTTTGCAAGTTAAGTATCTTGAGGGATCACGAAAAACGGAGTACGTACAACCTTCATACAACGGAGTAGATGATGCTATATATAGTGGATCATCTGGCTTCGTAGAGTGACCTTCTCCCTGAACCGGTTTCAAAAATAGATGGTGTACCATGTTGTCCAAAATCTCATCCTCTACAACTTGATGGGGCATTTCATGAGGGCTGCTATCATGGTCGTCAGTATCTACTCTTCTTGAAGACTCTGCCTCCTCACGTCGACGTTTTGCAGCCTCTGGACACCCGGGAGGGAGCATCTGAGGATGTGGCACCGCATCGTGCTCAACCACAAAAGGGAGTTTCATGTACATTGATATATAATTCCCGTAACATAGACATGCAATCTTAGTGGTAAAAAAAACAATGAATACCGGTGATTTTTCTCGGTCCCATTCTCCATACAAGCTGAGGTGTGACATTGCAATTCGATGTGCTCAAAAAATACACCCTTGACAACGATCACACATGCATTTAATTTTTCGTCGTAGCCATGCATCTTGATTATGAAGATGCAATGTTTCATCCTCACTTGAGGATGTGCTCATTGACTCATCAGCTTGCACCGCACTAGGTGATGACGACGTTGACATGATTATACCTAATTCATGACAACGTCAAAATATTTGTCATTCATATGTTTACATAAGATCTCAATTTTAAATACACAAAAATCATCATAAATACATTAAAACTTATGATAAGAATTCACTATCAAAACTTATCTTAAAAACAAAAAATTATGATAAAGCCCAAATGCGCGTCTATATCCGCGTTTAACTAGGCGTCTATATTGGCTATTTTCATGTCTATATTCGCGTCTATACTTGCGTCTATTTGAACAATAGACACACATATACACGCAAAAATAGACGCATACGTCAAAATTCAAACCATACTTAAATCATTTCTTTTCAAACTGCGCCTTTCCTTTCCTGCGTTTTTTGCGGTTCTGAAGCTTGAGTTTAGCTGACATGCAGTGTCTTCATGCCTCACCTAGTCTCTTCATGCCTCACCTCCTCATGACTCACCTCTTCTTTCATTTCAAACACATAAGAAGGGAAAAAGGAAAGCCAAGGAGAGGAAGAAAGAGAGAACAAGAAAGAGGAGAACAAGAAGAAGTAGCAAGCAAGCAAGCATCAAGGGAGGGTAACTTACCAAGGAGAGGAAGAAGGAGAAGGAAGAAGCGCCACCACCCGCCACACCAAACACCCAAGGTGAGTTTCTCTCTCTCTCTTTGTTTCTCTCTTCCTCTCTCTGCTCTATCTGTGTATTTAGGATTTGTGATTCCATTATGTATTGCATTTTGTAAATCATCAATGGCGGTCGTCGACCTAAAATCGCCCGACCGAGCGCGTTTGATAGCGCATCTACATCTCAGTGTAGACGCAGACATAGACGCGAAAAATGTTTCCTCTTAGAGCATCTGAGAGCGCGTCTTAGTGCGCGTGTGCTGGCGCATGTGCTCTGCAGTGTACACGCGATGATACACGCACTGTACAGAAGGTTGACCTGTAGTCTATACGCGATTATACACGCGCATTGACCTGGAATGCGCATCTGACAGCGCGTCTGTGCTGCATCTTAGATATGTAGATAGACACGCTGGACAGAAGGTTCACTCTAGCGTGCGTCTGAGGGCGCATCTAACTTGCAATTTAGACGCAGGGATACACGTGCCAGGTCTCCCAGTTCTGACAGTAAACAATATATTTTTGCAATGATGAATGTGACCAAT
Organism: Lygodium microphyllum; assembly: GCF_053477565.2. Classification (NCBI taxonomy): domain Eukaryota; kingdom Viridiplantae; phylum Streptophyta; class Polypodiopsida; order Schizaeales; family Lygodiaceae; genus Lygodium; species Lygodium microphyllum. The sequence continues at coordinate 90,451,107 of NC_141164.1, forward strand.
CCCATGTTTGTGTTTATCAGTTTTCTTATTTAAGAGAAGCATTAGCACTTAAGTGTTATGCTCAATGTCTAAAGAAAGCTCTTTGAAAATGTAGGTAATATATGATTTTTTGTATGTAAATAAATTTGTCTTTTTCTTGTGTTTTTTTGCAGATGTCGTAACCTGGTTCATCTAGCAATGACCTGGATGTGGATCGCATGAATGATACATTGGCCTCCTTTGGCAGGGGGGTCAATTCATTTTTTGGAGGTTTTCCTAGTAGGGAAGACTTCATGGGAGAGATTACCAGACACCTTGGCTGCTCTCCCACAGCGGACAAGGTGTTCAATGTCATGTCTGGGACGCCTCTGGAGTCTTTGCTTGGCACTACTTCCCAGACTCCACATGCAGGTACTCCACATGCAAGTACTCCATATACAGGTACTGCATATGCAGGTACTCCACGTGCTCCATATACAAGTACTCCATATGCAGGTACTCCACGTGCTCCATATACAAGTACTCCATATGCAGGTACTCCACGTGCTCCACGTGCATCGGCTGAAGCACAAGCATCTACAGAAGCACGTGCATCTGCAGAAGCTCGTGCGTCTAGCGAGGCAGAGGGTAGTCGACAGAGAGGGAGGAGGGAGAGTCGAGGGGGAGGACGAGGCTTGTGTGGGGGTTGCCTAGGAGGTGGCGAGCGATCACCCTCACCATTAGATCATGTAGGGGAGGTTGTACGCCAGTACTATAGAGTTACAGATGTTGGTGGCATCTTTCATGATGATGAGGGAAGGGACGTAATGGCGTACATGAGGAGCATCGTGCATGCGACATATAAAGATTGTTTCATTGCCTTCAAAAATCAGAAAAGTGGCTTGTGGCAGGAGGTATTGAGGGCAGTCCATAGGAGATACCCAAATCCTGAGGGTCAGCGATTCTCGGATGATTAGGGAAGTACAAAAGTGAGGGATATGCTTCACAACAAAAGATCCCACCTCATGACACTGGCTAGGGACTCACTGTGGAGGCTGGAGGAGGGGCATGGAGCCTATAGCCAACCACCTATGTGCCACTGCATAGAGTGGATGAAAGCCAAGAAGAAAGCAACTGAGAAAGTAAAGAGTCGCCAGCATGCAGAGGCGCGACGGATCCAAATGGAAACCATGGGATCGTTGCATTATGGATCGAGCGGCAGAGAGTCGTGGGAGGCAAAGTTTGTAAGTATATTTTGATTTCTAGTTTTTTTTAATTTATATTTCTTTCAATTCTTTATATATTTTAGTCTAATATATTGTGATTCATAATTGTTTGTATATCTCTAAATGTTTTGCAGACTACCATCGATGGTAGGAGACCTACTCCTAGAGAGGTAGGTTACCATCGAGGCCATAATCCCGCAGCGACATGGCTTCACTTTTATGAGGAGGGTCTCATCACTGAGGACCAATACAACCGGGCCATGAGGATTCGACAGCCAGAGGAGGTATGTTTTTCTTACTTTCCTATTAAAAATATAGCTAATTATAACTTTTTCTCCACCTTGTCTATGTAAGCAACCCTCATCTTTTGTGTGTGTAGGCGAACCCGAATGTGGAGCATAGTGAGGAGGGGGATAGCGATGCTAGTAACCATGGTGGTACTAGCGAATATGTTTCCTCTTCAGATTCGTAGAGGAGCATCATACCTCCTCATGAGGCCCTTTTTTCTTGTATATGTATGATATCTCTTTGAGCCTACTGCTCGCGGCTACGCTTTAGGTCACAAGCACTTAAACTTCCCTTGTAAATGCTTTTGATATATAATGAATACATGGACTTTTATTTTCAATTCTCGTGCCCGTAAGATACATTGTGTTTTTCCCAAATACAAAATCTGATGTATGGGAGGAGAAAAAAAAAACCAGAGAGCATGTGGTGCTCTTTGGTTTTTTTTTTCCAGTTCTGTTTTGCGTGTCTATCAGCGCATCTAAATTGCAGATAATTCACGTTTATACGCCCGTCTATAATGCAGACTACACACGGTTATACACGCGCTTCATAATTCAAATTTAAAAAAGAAATTAAATATCTTTTTTAAAAAAATGACATTTTATGTTTTCCGTTCGCGTTTATCAGTACTTGTAAAAGTGCATCTACCAGCCTGTCTATATGCGCGTGTATATGTGCGTCTATTGCGCGTGTATATGTGCGTCTATTGCGCGTCTATTAGTGCATGTAAATTCATTGATACATGTGATTATAGATGCGAAATGGTAGATGCGCAAATAGACGGGCGGATAGACGCGCCTGTAAGAATTTCTCTATATTCAAAAATCGCATCTAAATGTGCGTCTATGAGGCCTTTTTGTTGTAGTGCAAGTGGTTGACCTGTAACTGGGTCCAATATGGCAACTCGTAGAAAACTGAGAACCGCCACATTTCGTTCGGATGTGACTCCGCGTGGACCATTTTCAGCTCGTACCAGCTTGTGACGTTCATAGGTATTGGAGGTCGTCCAAGAAAACCTTCCCTAAGTTCATGATCCTCTTGCAAGAAAGTGGTGTGTCCTTGATATACCATCTTCTTCATGGTTCATGACCTTCGGAAGTCTAATTGTGGCCCGCACAATGGACATGCATGATAACCTGAGGTAACCAAACCTATTCTAACACCACGACCTAGTGATACAAGCTTGAACGAGATAAAATATAAATATTATCAACGAGAACGGAGGCCTATTCACATGAGCACTCTCTGAATCCCAGAAAGTCATGTATGGTCCACATGAGAATGACTCGAATATTGGCAGACCGCTGACCATCGCACTTGCTCATATCTTGCACGGTGACCCTCTCCTCCCACAAAATCTTAATCTCATCGAATAATGGACAAAGATACACGTCCATATTTTTGACTTTGTAGCGGCTGGGGACGAGTAAGCTAAGGAGGAGATGTCCTTTCTTCGTAGAAAGCCATGGAGGGATATTGTAGTTGACAAGGACTATAGGCCACATTCTGTAAGAAGTAGACCGTAGATTGAATGGGTTCACACCATCCATTGCAAGACCGAGATGAAGATTCCTTGGCTCTCGTGCAAAGCTTCGGAAGGTAGAGTCAATGTGGGTTCATGTGCGTGAATCCCTGATATTCGTTGAACTCCATCCGTGGACCTATTCTGTGCATGCCATGTTTTCAAGCTGTTGAGATATCGAGCTCCACTCATGATATGCCAGGGTGACCGTTGTGCTTTTATGTCACCGACGTGTTAGTTGCAGATGCGGTTGGTACACCGCCCATGAATAATAGCTAGATGATAGCTATCCTTATCTACTCTAGTTCATGGCTCAGTTAGTATGCCACCTTAGTTAGTTGAGTTTGGTTTTGAGACCCATATATAGGGTTCTTCTATTTCTTTGTACTTGACTCCTTTTTGGCTTACACAACTAAGAAGAGGAAAATTGTTTTCAGCCTCCACCTCTGTGTGTATTCCCCCATTGTGCAAGCAAGAAAGCTACAAGTGAGACTCCTTCCTTCTCTCCCACAATCTTGACATGGTATCAGAGCCTTGTTCGTGGTAAGGAGCTCAAGAAAGCAAGCCAAGCTCGCGGTGTTCTGGTAAGAGGAGCAGTGTTGCTTTCATTTTCTGTTTTGGGAGCAGTTCTCTGCAGGTAGCACAGCCGAAAATTGCAAGAGTGCATTGTCTCAGGTTGAGACACCCTTCGCGGTGAAGCAAGAGGGCAGTATATGCTGTGGGAGAGGGCTTTGGCCCTTGGCGACCCTGTTTTTTTTATTTGAGGCCATTTCGGGGCCTCTTTTGGAGGCGGAAGTTTTCTGCACGCACTCAGGAAAAAGCCCTGTTTTATGCTATGCGACCACTGTTCTACAGGTCGGTGAAAAGTTACCACAGATATTGCATCATATGCTCATGTGCAGAGACATTGGGAGTTACAGAATCATCCTTGGTTCCTGTATATGGAAAATCGTCACTAGGAAGTGACTGTGTGGTCAAATACCACTTTCGCCAGTTTTGCAGATTTGCCCTTGTGAGGCTGAGGCTGTGTTCTTTGCAGTGACAGAATTTTTTGCAGTGTTCTGTAATGGCGTCTAATTCTCTTTCACAGATTGTCACTGAAAAGCTTGACAAGAACAACTTCCAAGCATGGAAGTTTAGAATGACGAATTTCCTTATGGGAAAAGGATATTGGGAATTTGTTGCAGGAAATGAAGAAGAACCAGTTCTTCCTGATGTTCCCAATCAACAGCAAATGCAGGCATTTAAAGCATGGCATGAGAGAGCCAGGAAAGTTATGTACTGGCTGTCTATCAGCATTTCAGACTCTATGATCGTGCATATTCAAGATGCAAGTACGCTAAAGGAGGCATGGGATACTTTGTCAAAAATGTATAGCACAAATACGCAAGCCAGGAAAATGTAGCTCAAGCAAGAGTTGCACAATGTGCAAAGAGAAAATATGAGCATCAACGACTACCACATGAAGGTGAAGAAGATTGAAGATGCACTTGCTTCCATTGGGTCGCCAGTGGAAGATGATGATTTAGTTTCTGTGACCTTGAATGGTCTAGGAAAGGATTATGCACAGTTCCGAACATCCATTTCCGTCCGTGAAAGATTTTCTGATTTTGAGGAGTTGATTGCTCTTCTAATTTCTGAGGAGCAGAGAAATGGTGGTGCATCTTCTTCAGGAGGAACTTCAAAAGAAGCTGTCTTCTACTCAAATGCTGGAAGAGGTAGAGGCAGAGGTAGAGGAGGCCGATTTGGAGGCCGTGGTAGAAATCAGAATATGCAGCAAACTCAAGAAAACCAGTCCTATGGAGGAGGACGTGGTAACTCTAGAGGCAGGGGGAGCCAAAGAGGTCGTGGTGGATGGCAAAGAGGCCAAAATGCAAACAGTAATGTTGAATGCTACTACTGTGGTAAAATGGGTCATATGGCTAAAGACTGCTATAAAAAGCAGAATGACATCATGAATGGAAAACTGCAACAAGGGAACTATGCATCTTCTAGTAGACAGGGTGATGACAGAAATGAGCATTTGTTTATGGTGCAACACATGAACAATTCTGTGACAAGTGCAGAAGAAAGCAATGATGTATGGTATGTTGAATCAGGTGCATCAAACCACATGACAGGTCATGCAGAATGGATGGAGGATGCAAGGAAAATGGAAAAACCAGGATTTGTGGAGACTGGTGATGATACTGCACATCCTATTGTGCAGATTGGAAAAATTCCTTTGTCTATGCAGGATGGGAAAAAGAAATACCTGTCCGATGTATTTCATGTCCCGAATATCACCAAGAATCTGGTTTCTGTTGGTCAAATGGTTGAGCAGGGCTTGCAGGTCAGATTTAATCCTCATGGATGCTTTGTTGAGGATATGAAAAATAAAGGTCGCTTGATAGCAAAAGGAAAGAATAAGGGCAGAATGTTTATGTTGGATGCAGACATGTCTGAATTGAGTGCAGCAATGTTTGCACATGGGACCGGTGTAGTTGCAGATATTGATATTTGGCATAAATGCATTGGTCATGTTAATGTACAGTGACTTAAATCAATGCAGGCCCAAAATATTGTTGCAGGATTGCCTAAATTCAAGGTTGCAGAAATGCATAAGGTATGTGAAGCCTGTCAGTTTGGAAAACAGGCAAGGAAACCATTTCCTAGACATGTTCAAGAGAGTAAGAAGCCATTGGAATTAATCCACTCTGATGTGTGGACTACCAAAGCTGCATCTCTTGGAGGCTGTCATTATTTTGTTACTTTTATTGATGACTATAGCAGAAAAGTTTGGGTGTATTTTATGAAAAAGAAAAGTGGCACTTGTAAGAAAGTGATTAAGTTGCTAATTAGTTGAGGTTTAGGAAGAATAAAACCTCTAAATTTGGTTGTCCAAATGTGATTAATGAGAGAATATTTGGTTCATTGAAGAGGTTGGCCATTAATTGCCCTCATCTTTTAATCCAGGTCAGGGGTCACCTTTTCGGCCATTTATTGTCTTGGAACTCGAGAGATTTTGTATTTTCGAGATTTTCGTACGAACTTCGCATTTGTTTGCTCCCGCGTTTTCTTTCTATACACTATTCTCTTTTACCATTCCTTTTGTTGCACTTGCTTCCTACCACTGTGAGATTCTTACTCGGTTCATTTGCTAGAATGTCTAGCAATACTACTTCAAATAACACAGGCGCAAGCACACGTAAATACAAGCTATCTATTCAGCTAGATCCGACTTACACATCTTGGAGAAGTATACATCATCGAGTATTGATAGATGAGATTGAAGCCAACAGGTTGCGAACACAAGGAATGAAGCATATAGATTTGTGGGTGGATGGAAATATCTATCCCAGGGATCCTTCTACAAGTAAACCACCTCCTTTTTTGAATGTCCATGACTATATAAGATATGCTAGAGAAGGTTACAATGGAATGCTTGGCTACTGTATGAGGTTATACTCTGCATCTTACAGATATATAACTCAAGTGCACGAAATGAAAAAAGCACTAGAAACTACACAAACAAATATTTTAGAGTTGACAAGTCAGATTGATATTTTGAAAAATGTTAACAAATCATTGCAGGATAAGCTAACACGCTTGAGAGAAACTCCAGTAGGATTTAGAGAGAGGAAGAGACCATTAAAAAATATAACCAGCTTGTGTGAGAGAGCAAAGAAAAGGAGACTAAATCTTACAAAGAAATATGTCTCTAACATACTAGGCATAAATATTCGAGAGAATGAGGAAAGAATCAAACTTTTGAAGGAAACCATGAATAAGAAAGACATTTTGAGGATTCTTAAGTCACCAGAAAATGTGGATTTGAGAGGTCCAACTCTGAGAGAGTTAGTGAAGGATTTAAAAGGCACAGTGAAAGCAAATAAAATCGTAGAGACATGTGATACTGTGGGTATAAGTCGAAAAGGTTATCGTGCTATCTCTGAATTATGGTTTAAAAATCTTAAACGCAATAAGGTAACTATATTTGGATTGCCCCGAGCCCTTGCAGTTTCGACTGCAAGAATTTCCATGAATCGCAAGATTCCACATGTTTTTGGAGATTACATTCACATCGAAAGGTCTATGTCCTATGAAAAACAAAAAAAACAGGGAATTTTTTATTAGAATGAGTTTAACAATATATGGGTTGATCTAAAAAAGGTGCCAATTGCAATGGTTCACATGTATAAAATCACAGTAGAAGAAAGTTATGGTGTTCTAAAGTTTGCCTTGAAGTTGGATGAAGCACAGATTCAAAAGGGACAGAAGATGGAAAGAATTAGCATTTGCCTCATGAACATGCCATTGGACCATGGCAATGGCGAGGGCAAAGCTCCATTGCATAAGATCCAATCTGAGATGGAGATTTGGTGGATTGGTGCAGCCCAGGTACCAATTGAAAATCATCAAACGTTGAAATGGTTGTTCAACCATACAGGTATTCCAAATATCATTAAGTCTCAAAGTGAAGGCGAAATGTTGGTAGTTGATGGGGTTGGTAAATTTAATGTGGAATGGCATATGAGTGCTGATTTGAAAACTATCAAATGTATGCTTGGAATATGTAATGGTGCAAATGCAAAATATCCTTGCATTTATTGCATGGAAAGTATTGGATCCAAAGATTGGAGTAGTTTGCGACCAGTAAGAAGAGCCCCAAATAGAGACTCTATAGATTTGAGTAAATTTAAAAACATAGAAGACATCTGGGATCCCATTCTTTCCATCTCTCTTAAGAATGTTCATATTTGTACTTTGCATGCAGAGATTAGAATAATCGATAAGCTTCTCAGGTTGCATCTTGACTACGCATATTCCATTAAGCCATTATCTTTATCAGATGAGTGTATTGATAAATGCGAGGCATTGCTATCGAAAATGGGATTTCATGGGGGCCAAGTTCACTTGAGAAAGGATCCAATACTTTCAGGAAAAACAAGAGATATCTTGGCCGATGTCTCTATGGGAGGCTCAAAAGCTAGACGATTTTTAGGAAACCATTCAGGAAGGCAAGTGAATGCGGCTTGGGAGTGTTGGAGAGAGCTATGTGAGATCACAACAAATGTTGCAAGCACGCCGAGGCTTGCGTTTCTAAGAAGGAGGTCTGGATACACCTTGATGTTTTTCTGAAACTCCTCAGGCAACATAAGACAACATATACATATGCGGAAGAGTTCAAAAGATCAATCACAAAACTTGTTCAGGCAATAAAAGAGGCATGGGGAGAAAAAGATATTACTTTTTATCTGGTAAAGTAATAATTATTTAATATGGGCTTATTTTGATAGGTTTTTCAATTGGTATAAAATTTGTGTTACTTTGTATTGCAGCATATTCTTCATATTCATGGACCTTTCTTTGTGGAGGAGCATGGCCCCTTAGCAACTTATAGCAACCAAGGCATGGAAAAATCCCACTATCAAGCATGCACAAGTTATTTTCGAAGCACAAGGCATGGGGGAGGAGTTACAAAAAGCAATGCTTTGGAGGAGCTATTCAACTGGTTTTTCAACGACAACTTCAAAGAATGCAAATAAAAGACGGCAATGACACATGAGCAATCACACTTTTATATATAAGAAAGAATATATACAAAGCTAGTTTTCCAAAACTCTCACATTCTCTTCCTCCTCAGGAATCTCTCCTCTATATCGTATAAATTTTTTTCTCTTGTAGCCAGCTATAGATTTTACATCAGTTCGGTCTGCAGCTAAGGCGTAGGATGAAAACGCCAAAAAGTATCCTGCTCTAGAAGCAGAGTAACCTGGACCGTAGCCAAAAATCCTAATTGCTGCAGTCTTTTCCAAAAACATTACTTTGTGGGCATTATATTGTAATCCTGAGAAACCTAGAAGCCTTGTAATAGCTTTAATACAAAGTATCGGCCATGCTGCATCCTCTCAGAAACTACTATGAAGTACAAAAAAGGAATCAGGGTCAATCCTAGCCAAGTAGTGGCCGAGTGCAATGTCTTTGGTGGTGTTACTAGCAGCTCTCGATCCTTTGCCACACCCCAAGAAGTTATCTGTATCAGCAATCTCCAACTGCAAATAAAACCCATACTGAATGAGCATGAAATGTAAACCTACCAATGTGTAAAAGCAAATTCAAAATTATCTTACCACTTGATTTTCATCGTACTCCAATTTAAATGGATTCCATAAATTAATTGATGATGCTGTCTCATTGGTGTTAGTCAATTCTTTAACATATTCAGACTCCTCTCTTCCAAAATTGGAAATCCCGAGTTCGCTTTGAATGCGATCGAAGTCCTCATCAGTAATAGTCAACTCTTTCTCAGCTTCTTTGGCCTTTTCAAAACAAAGAGAGAGGGCCTCACCAGCATCAATAAACTTATCATCTAGAGTTTCTTTATCAAGTTTCAGAATCTCTTCCTTTGATTCATTTTCTGTGTCAATTATCCCATTTGCAGCATCAGAAGCCTCTGCAATAATTGCAAGACAATAATCTTCCCTGAGATTAAAAAATTTTTGAATATCTGACAGTAAAATATACTCCTTGTCCTTGAAAGGTATACATGGTAGGGAAGGAACAATATGGTGAGAACTCTCATCAGGTTGAGGGTTTGTATCTCCTTGGCTCTCCTCAATGATAGTCTCAGCTTTGAAGTGAGCAACATCCAAATTCTCAGCAATAGAAGCCTCAAAATCTGTATCTACAACCTCCTTTGTTTCCTTTTCATCTACCAGATCATCTAACATGCAAAAGCTGGCAGACTTTGCTCCTTCCAACTGTTGCTCCTCAGCTTTCACAGGGTATTTGACAAGGGTGAAAACAATAAAAGCAGCAGATTTTCTCATCATCTTGCAGTTTTTGGAATGAGTGCAGCAAAATATGTCTCTTGAATAAAACCTCTCCAGAGAGTGGGCCCTGCACTTTTTAGTAAATACTGACTTTTCATTTCCTGTTGACCCAATGGGAACATGGACATATTCAATTGTGCCAACTTCAACAGAAGGACCTGCAAGATTTTCAAACTCCAAAAAGTCCTCCACAATATATTTTTCACAAGATTTCAGAACTTTGTCAAGTTCCCAATCAGGATTAAACACATTTTTCACAACTCCATAGAATGAGAGATCCATTCCATTCTGAAGCATAAAATCAAGTAGCCTCTCTGATGGAGTGATATCAGTGAGCTCTGATACTCCTTGACCTCTCACTACCGACGTTCGCTTCCCTGGAGATGTACTTGGCCTTCTCACACTGGTGGCAGAGGATGGAGAGGAAAAAGAATGCACAAGCTCATCACATGTTGATGCCCTTGAGCCTTTTGAAAGCCTTCTTCTTTTACCAGTTCCTGGAGAAACCTTGGATCCTAGGAATTCTATGGGTTCAGACATGTTTACAAATTTTGCCGATACGACGTGATAAGAGAGAAACGATTCAGACGGATAGGCCCCCTCGCGCCGTATCGGTGATTCCAGTAAGAAACCCGAAAGCCACAACGGTCGTCACACGAGCTTGGGCAGAATGAGCTTGAGAGGAGAGCTGAAAGAAGACTCTGCAGAACCTCCAAAACGACGCGAAGAGAGGAAAGCGAAGAAGGCAAACAGTCTCCCTCGCGCCGTATTAGCAATACAAACAGAGGTCCCAAAAAATCGAAAAAAAATGTACGGATAAGGAACACACCCTTATGTAGGCGGGAAATTATGCCACCTGGTAGTATCCGTTGGTTTCCGACACGTGGCAGTAGCCATTGGCCAACACGTGGCCGATAACCACGTGGCAAACAAGTGGACCGGTCATTACTTGACACGTAGCATACGGACCATAAATGCAGATACGTGGCACAATCAGCGTCGGACACGTGTCCGACACGTATCATGATTAATGTGGGTATATAAGTGGTAATTTTTCCTACGTGTACACTTTTCATTTCTCGAGCTCTTCCCGCCTTGCTTGCCGATACGATGCGATACAAGACTTGCGTCTTCTCCGTTTCTTAACTCTCACGTTGTATCGGTGGTCTTTCGGCTCAGTCCTTTGTTCGCTAGTAAAAAAGAGGTGTGCCGATATGGAGCGAGGGCGTCCGAACACTGTTCTCGTTTCCTCCATATCGCGCCGTATCAGCACTTTGGTCTCACCAATACGGAGCAGGTCTATTAACATTCCGCTTTTGTCATTGCCAATACGAAGCAAGGGCGTGCATACGCTGTGTTCGTTTGCTCCATATCAGCATTTCGGTCTCACCCTTGTGTCATTGCCAATACGGAGCGAGGGCGTCCATACGCAGTCTTGGTTTCCTCCATATCGCGCCATATCGGCATTCAGGTCTCCAATACGGAGCGAGGGCGCTGTTCCATTCTGCTCGTTTTGTTCATATCGCGCCGTATCGGAATTGCTCATTTTGTCCCTTTTCACGCCAATTAGCCTGTTTGTTTCAGTTATTGTCCTTCTGGTTGTTATTTTTGCTTTTCTGGATGGCAAGGACAAAGCAAACTGCAAGAAGAGTGTATCTGGATGGGAAGGACAGTGGGGGTAAAAGAAAGTTAAAATTTGATGAATCTGAGGAGGAGCCCTCTTCCAAGTTTACTGAAGCTGGTCCATCACAGGCCCCAGAGCATTTTACAATAGAAATCCCCCCTACACCAGGTGTTGGCCTTACATCTTCTATAAATGTTTATTCTCCTGAAGTTGAGGAAGCAAAGGGTGATTCTTGCCCTGTGAAAGACTCATTCCCTACAATGACACCTGAGGCTATATCTGCTGAAGCCACTGAACCTCCCAAGCCACAAAAGAGAAAGAGGAAGTCCAGGTTCTTCTATATGCAAAGATGTTTCAATGAGATAAGGAAAGCCCAGAGAGCTACACAGCATGTCATTCCAAAAGCTGCTTTTATAAGGGTCGTTAAAGAGATCTCTGATAGATTGTCTCAAGTGGCAACTGTCTCTGGTCTAAATAAGAAGTGGCAACTCTCAGCCATTCTTGCCCTGCCAGAGGCCGCAGAAGATTTTGTTATTGATTTCATGAACGACGCTTACATTGCTGCCGCCCATGCTCATAGGATCACCCTTATGAATAAAGATTTCAGCATCATCAGCAGAGTCAGGTATAGGTTTGACAAAGTGCTGAGGCCCTTGCCTTCCAATGATCAAAAAGCCTTTAAAATCCTTAACATTCGCCCAAAATTGTCCAGGAAAGAGAAAAAGCTAAATGTTGAGGATGTTACTCACCTTTACCCTACAAGGGGTGCCACCCAGCAAGAGGCTTTCTTGAGTGAAAAAAATCAGGAGGTGCTTGAAACTGAAGACGATGTTTACAAGAGGAAAGCCGCATCACTTGCTCCCGTCAACAGCGAGAGGATGGGCAAAGTGTATGGGTAGATTCTTGTGAATGTTTCTGCAGAACCTGAGGAGGAATATCTTAGTATATCTCCCGAGGACAAGCCCATGTTGGAAAAAAGGGATGTCCAACTATCTGACTCCGTGGTTTTTTGTTGCATAAGGTAAGGTTTATATTTTTTTTTTGCGTAAGTTAAGTCTTTTAGGTTCAAGTATATTTTGGATGAAATTTGTATTGAATAGCTTTTGCTATTGTCTGCAGGGCATTGGTCTCCTCGCTCACTCTCCATATCCGAAGAACCATATACATTGTTGATCCACTTCTCTCTGTGGAACTTTTTGCAAAATCTGGTTCTAATATTTTACCATTTTTTCGTAGCTTCGATAGTGTGACAAATTACCACATCTTTTTCCCTTATGTAGAAAGGTATTTTTCTTTTTCTGTAGAGGAAAATTTATATTCATTTGCTTTCACCCTTCTACTCACCTCTTTTATGAATTTGCAAAGGGCATTGGAGTCTCATCTACATTAATTGTCTTTCAAGGGAAATTATCTTTATGAATTCTCTCAGCGGTGTTCATGGTCAAGCACGAATGTATGTTGAAAGAAAATTACTTACTTTGATTTTATTTATAAAGAATATTTTGAACTTACAAAGTTTCCTTTTGCAGTGCTGGTAGACTCGTTTCTACATTTTTGGATACAACATACGAGGATCTTGCTGATCCTTCAAGGCCTTATACTTTTCTTCTACAAGAAGTTCCATTGCAAAGCGATGCGCATTCTTGTGGATGGAGAGTTATCTCAAACATTTGCAGAACAGTGGATTCAAAGTTGTTACAAATAGAAGGAGTGAATGTAAGTTAATTTCATTTGATCTTTGTGCAACCCTTATCATGATTTCTTTTCACTAACTTATAACATTTATTTTTACAGTGTAGAGACTATCCCGAATCATATGTTTGGTGGATAAGGGAGAGATGCATCGAGCTGATTCTGGACAAGGCAATCACACCGTATGATCCTGACTCCCCTCTTCCTCCCAAAACTTTAATGGCCAAGGGCACAAGCAAGGGAAAGGTCAAGGGAAAGGGTAAGGACAATGGCAATGGTAAAGGCAAGGGCAAAGGCAATGGGACCACTGCTACAGAGTCTAAGAAAAAAGGAATGCCAATGCTCTCTCCTCTTAAATTTGATCCATCCCCTCTTAAGCCCCAAGAAAAGAGACTACCTGTAAAGGTGAAAATTTTTCAACAATCAAAGAAAGGCCATGTGAGAAAAAATATCTTTGAAGAAATCGATAAAGAATGAAAATAGCAAACATAAGCATACACGAGCCTTATTATTTTGGCTTTGTACATTTTTTTGCAATTTTTGTACCTCATTGTGTAATGAAAATTTTCACTTGTAAATCGAATGTAATGTACATTTTATTTATACACATTCGAAAGGCAACTTGCTTCCTTATGAGTTCCCATTAAAAAATATCTTAAGGATAGTCTATTAAGATAAATTCCTGCCAAGTTTTCATTCTCAAGGCTCAAAACTCACAATTGTGGGAGACAAACAACTCGTACAAAAGAAAGAGCGCTCGGCTCTTTTACCAATTGTTACACCATTCACTTTGAACTTATATCCAGGGGATGTATTGTCTAGCAATTCCAAGGTATCCCTCACATCTTTCAGACTCCAATTGGAAGTAACATTCACCTTCTTTACTTCTTCATGCGGCAAAACGTGCACCGCAAGTTTATATGGTGTGTAATCTGTATCGGAATCCAAGGGAACCCAAATACCCAATCTTAGTTTGTATCTCCTGTAATCAAAGCCCAAAGCAAGAGTTTGGCGAGGGATACTGTAAGCCAAAGCCAAGGATTGAGGGCATGCACTGCACCTCAAGATATCACCCTTATGATCGCACTCTCTAGATTTCCAATGCGTCCCTATAGTGTTGTCCAAATCCTCTTCCGAAAAGTTTCTACTTAGCCAGGATACCTTCGTTCTTTGTAAATTTGCTGTTTTAAAGCAAGCCACGAAGATATGGAGGGGTACAAACCATGATAAACGTATTCTTGTTGAGATCCTTCCAACTGTCATGGACTTTTTAATATCCTGAGATATTTTGAATTTGAAACTCTGCACCGTTACCTTGTCAGGAATCTCCCAGTTTAGAGATGAAAGACTTGGCAATGGCAAATCTTCGATATTCCCATACCTATCCGCTTTAGAGGGAACCACATACTGTGCATAATATATAAAAACCTTGCATTCACTATGCAGGATGGGAAAAAGAAATACCTGTCTGATGTATTTCATGTCCCGAATATCACCAAGAATCTGGTTTCTGTTGGTCAAATGGTTGAGCAGGGCTTGCAGGTCAGATTTAATCCTCATGGATGCTTTGTTGAGGATATGAAAAATAAAGGTCGCTTGATAGCAAAAGGAAAGAAGAAGGGAAGCATGTTTACATTGGATGTAGACATGTCTGAATTGAGTGCAGCAATGTTTGCACATGGGACCGGTGTAGTTGCAGATATTGATATCTGGCATAAACGCATTGGTCATGTTAATGTACAACGACTTAAATCAATGCAGGCCCAAAATATTGTTGCAGGATTGCCTAAATTCAAGGTTGCAGAAATGCATAAGGTATGTGAAGCCTGTCAGTTTGGAAAACAGGCAAGGAAACCATTTCCTAGACATGTTCAAGAGAGTAAGAAGCCATTGGAATTAATCCACTCTGATGTGTGGACTACTAAAGCTGCATCTCTTGGAGGTTGTCATTATTTTGTTACTTTTATTGATGACTATAGCAGAAAAGTTTGGGTGTATTTTATGAAAAAGAAAAGTGAAGTTTTTGGGCATTTCAAAACTCTTAAAGCTATGGTTGAAAAAGAAACATGCCTGCAAATAAAATGCCTAAGGTCAGATAGAGGGGGAGAGTACCTCTCAAATGAGTTTGCAAGGTTCCTGCAGGAGCATGGCATAAAGCAGCAATATTCATGCAGTCATACCCCACAGCAAAATGGAATTTCAGAAAGAAAAAACAGGCATATTGGAGAGGTATCTCGTGCCATGCTCAATGAAAAAGACCTGCCATATTTTTATTGGGCTGAAGCAGTTGCTATAGCAGTCTACATAATGAACAGGACTCCCACTACAGCAATACATGGGATGACTCCAGAGGAGAGGTATACTGGTAGGAAACCAGATATTTCTCATTTGAAAATTTTTGGTTGCATTGCCTATGTACATGTGCCAGATGAGTTGAGATCCAAGTTGGATCCAAAAGCTGAGAAGTGCATCTTTATTGGTTACTCTCTGCAGCAAAAAGGGTATAGATGCTATAACCCTTCTACTCGTAAGTTTACAGTGAGCAGAGATGTTGTTTTTGATGAGATGAGTAGCTGGTATAAACCAGTAAATGTGATTGATGATGTAGATGCACAAAATGGTAATGCTGCACAGAATTCACAGTAGCAGTCACAAAATATTAGTGGACCTTGAGCGTCCTCCAGCAGTGGTTCACATTCTTCGCCATGGACAGGCAGATTGAGATCAGGAGAATCTTCTCAAAGCAATGCAGATAGTGGTATGCAGGTATCATGAAAAGGAAAAGAGAAGGTTGATCAGCCCATGTTTTGATGTGAATGCAGGTCACTCTTATGTGGATGGTGAATCCAGTGGCTTAGAACAGAGCATTGATGATGAATTGGGTATTCCTTCCATTGTTACACCTGGAGTAAGGAAGACCAGGGATGTTTTGAGAGCACCTGGGAGTGAACCTACTTTGCGCAGGTCTACCAGAGTTAGGTATCTTGTGGATAGGCTAAAATATGATGGATTTACAGCCATTCACTATGCATATATGGTCAAAATGATATAGGAACCAGAGCCCACTTCTTTTGAGCAAGCCATGGGAAAAGAAAAATGGGAGAAAGCCATGGATGAAGAAATGGATGCCTTGGAAGCAAATGCTACATGGAAATTGGTACCTTTGCCTAAAGGTAAGAATGCAATTGGCTGTAAGTGGGTCTATAAGGTAAAGCACAATGCAGATGGTTCTGTGAACAGATACAAGGCAAGATTAGTAGTCAAGGGGTATGCACAAACATATGGCATTGACTATGAAGAAACATTCAGTCCAGTTGCAAGGATGGCAACCGTAAGACCAGTCATTGCTATGGCTGCATCAAAGGGATGGTCTTTACATCAGATGGATGTAAAGAATGCCTTCTTGCATGGTGATTTGCAAGAAGAGTTCTATATGGAGCAGCCACCAGTGTAATATTTTCGCGTATTCGTACCGTAAATATTAACCTTCCGCATACCGTGTAAACCCTGTGTAAAAGGTATCTCTTGCATTGAAATTATTGACCGCGTAATGTGTAAGCCGCGCGCGTGAAATAGGGTCCTCCGCTTTGGTAAATCAAGACCGGGAGGGCAAAAACCGCAAGAACCGCAAAAACACCCTCTTGGGAGGGGCAATTTAATTAAATTAATTCAAATTTTTTTATATTTATCCCTTCCCCCAGCCGATGCATGGCTGGAGGAAAGGGAGTGTGGGGGGGAGGATGGCAAAGTGGGGATTGCATGGGGAAGATCACCACGTGGGTGGAGACCCCCTTCCCCACCCCCAAAGCCTATAAAAACACCCCCCATCAAGGGGGTGTGTTTAGGGAGAGAGAGGAAAGACTGTGGAAAGGAGGAGCTGTGAGAAGGAGACGTGAAGGAGGTGAAGTCGTCGCCGTGAAGAGGCCGCCAGTCCGTCGTGCTGCCGCCCAGCCAACGTCACTCGCTGCTGCCGCCCCAGTCCGCCGCTGCTGCCGCCACAGTCGCCGGACTGCCTCCAACTGCCGCCAGCTGCTGTAGTTGTTGCCGCCAGGCCGCCAGGCTGCTCTCGCTGCCGCCATCCCACCGCCACGTCGTCCACGATTTTCCCCCTTTTTGCCACGTGAGCTGAAGAAGCTCAGAAGCTTCTTTGGAAGCTTCTTTAGAAGCTTCCAAAAGGGGGCCTCATTAACTCCTCTTCACACGGCCCTTTTCCACCATTTGTCAAAGGAGGCCTCCATAACCCCCTTTCCCACCAACTGCCCCAAAAGGCACTTTTCCACCCTTTTCCACCCATTTCCAAAGGCCTTTCCCACCACCGTCCCGAAATACCTTTCCCACCACAATTTTGAAGAAGGTCCATTAACACCCCTTCCCGGGAATTAAAGAGGGGCTATAAGGATCCCACTAGACTGACGGAAAAGGTCCCGCGAAGTCTTTTAAGGCCTTCTCCGCAAGCGACCTACCGTAAAAGGATCTTTCGCCTACGAGGAAAGGCAGAGACCGGAAGGTTGCGTGTCAAAGCAAAACAATCCGTAGGCGACGAAAGGGAGTTCAGAAACCTAACCTACGTGTGCAATGGCTCCAAAAAAGATCCCAAGAGGCGACCGCGGGAGGCTCATCTCCGAATATACAAGTGGACATCTCCCCGACTCCACAAGTCCAGGTTCTTCCGTGTTAATTCCGCATAAGGAAATGTTTAGGTGCACTTAGCCCATAAAAGGAAATAGCATTTTTCGCTTAAATTTCAAAGCATATGAAAATTGGAAGGGAATACATCTCTTGAGCGTTAGGTAAGATTGAAATTGTCATGAATTTGAACGATTAGAAGGTTAGATGCATGTAGTTTTGGTACCGTTTCAAGGTAGTGAGTCTAAACCTAGGCAAAGAAAGGGAATTTATAAGTGCATTATCTTCGTCCTAGACATGCTAGAAATAAGCGTATACTGCACATTAGGTAACATACTTCTCATAATGATTTCATAGGAAAAAGGTCAGCATCATAAGGTATCATTCGGAAAGAATTAATAGAGTACTAAAGTGTACGTATGGACTTGCAAGTAGCTTGTAAGATGGAATAAATTAACACTAGTTTTGCAAGAGTTAATCGACTACTTCGTAGCTAGGAGAATGTTATAAATTGCGTAGTCGTCATGTGAAAAATGTCATTCATTAAGAGCCGCAATTAGGAGTCAAAGCATAAGATGCCAAAGTGTAGACAACAAGGTTGTAAGTACGACTATTGATGTAAGACCTAGTAGGTCCTAGGCAAAGTTAGTAGCCAGATTATCGTGCACCAAGGAAAGATAAAGTTATCATGAACCATGCGATACGTAGAGGCAATCAATCGCATGTCTACGCGAATTGGAGGAGTTATAACTATTGATCCCGTTAGATTTAGTTATTACCCTTAAAAGGATCATCCTTGTCGCAAGACAAACCTAGTTGAATTGACTAAGTAATCCAAACCACAAGGATTCGTATAGACATGACTGAGTCAATATGATAGGAATCCTAAGTGTTAACTAGGGTTTAGTGCAATAATGATTCGACCTAGCTTTAGACAAGAACCGTGAATCTAAAGATCTTACACACATTCACAAATGTCGAAGCAATTGGTTGTTCATGCAAGAAATGATCTAAGGTTTTATCCTAAGGATCATGATGAAACTCCGATGAAGTTGCATATTTCTAGAACCACGGGCCAACCTAATTAGGAATGATTTGGAGGATACCCAATAAAACCCTGTTACCCGATGGAGGTAAACTCCGAGATCGAGAAACACTTAGTAATGGATAGAAGGATTCCGTGGAATAGATGCAATAATTGTGCACAAAGCCGCAACATTGTATAGTCTTGGAATTTGTCCACAAGAGAGTTTTTTGTCATCTCTCGAAAAAGAGGTTGGCAAGTGATTGAAAGAATTTAACTTACAAGAGGATGACTAATCATCCTGTTACTCCTTTTCTTGGGAATAATTTGCCAAGGAAAAGGAAAGTTAGATATTTGAAAATGACCAGACAATAAACTGAAGCAACATGGTCGCTGGAATCTACCACAATAAGACCTAAAGTATTGGTAGGGTATGACCCTAAACCAAGAATGATAGGAATCTTGCCAAGTTCCAATTGATTCCGGATCGAATGCGGGTTGCATTCAGAGAAAAGGAGACACTCCTTAACAGTTGCCAGCTAAAAGACCACTGAAATTGATTGTGCTTGTAACAGTTTAGAAAGGACTGTTTGTATTGTTTGCTCAATGAACTAAAGGATGAAAACATATCTAAATACTTCAGGTTGGTGCCTGAGAGGCAGCTTCAGTTACCCCCGAATGCCTGCCTGACCCTAACCAAGGGGGTTGTGAACCGCGCCGGGAACGTGGACCGAACCCGCCGTGAGAGGTCTCTCCGTTGAGTTCTGCTTGGAGCAGGAGGACGCTTGGGTGCCAGAGGGGGCTCTGGCCGTAAATCCCTCGCCTTCCGGGCCCTGCACAAGAGACTAACATGACTCGGGATTGGATCTCGAGGCCCGCATACTAGTCTACGGGCGGAAACTTGGGATAGTAATCACAGGAAGGATTACTGGATAGCCTTCGGGCGGATTATGAAAGCGCCTACGGGCGGGAACTCCTTGTATTTCAAAGATAAAAGGATAAAATGATAACAAAGAAGTTGTTTGACATTGTTTTCTTTATGTCCTGTGATAAGATTACGTGAAGGAACCAGTGCATAACAGGGTTAATCAAAGAAGCTGTTTGTATGTGTCAAACTAATGTGGTAGGTAATTACATAACTAAAACAAACCGAGGAAAGTGCGGAGGATGGACCATGGGTCCGTCCTACGGATGGGTGGTCCCGGTTAGCCGGGAACTTTTCTCAAAACCTTTGACGAACAGAAGGACGATCGTCATCACCGAAACAAGCAAAGAGAACAATGACTTGGAAGTACCGATTACCCGATTCAGGCTGTTTTAGGGGAACGGAATGGGACTATGCCTTTTGGCAGAGAGGTCGAGCCTTGCATCCCTCTCGTTTCCCATTCTCCTTGAACCAAGTGCAGCATGAATTCGCTTCAGACCGGGCGTTCTGCGTAAAGTAGTTCGATCAGGTCTGACGCTAGTCGCTGTTAGCAAACGACCAAACAATTCCGTTCGATCCTAAGTGGAAAGCGCCCAGGACACTTCCGTTACGGGGCAGACGCGGAAAGTTCTAGATTACAAAAACTGCAACATTCCATGGGAGTGCCGGGTGGAGTCTTCTAGACAACCTTTCCGATGGACTGCTAAGACGTGTCCTAGAGGATGTTAGTGGACACGTTACAGTTGGTATCAGAGCCGACTTATAATGGAATTGTTTCGATAAGATTTCATTAGAAGTGAAGTAAAGAAATTGTTCATGTCCAAACATTTTCTCATCTTCGATACTGTCTTGCAGAATTACGAGGCATGGAACAAGTTTTTGGTGTTCCGGATCATGTTCATGACTGCGATGCATTCTCCGCATTATAGGCAGAGAATTGAAATGATGAACATCTTGGAGCAAACTTATAACCCATCACCGCTATATATAGAGCGAAGATGGACTGGGTCTTCAGGAATCTACTACATAGCTGCCCACCGGTTTGCTTATCTACAAACCAACTTGAAGAGGATCAAGTGGTTGGAAGATTTGAAAGTCGTGAAGCTGTTCATTTTTGTGGAAGCTCACGTGAATTCGACTTTGCATATTCAAGGTCGGAGGGTTGAATTAAACTCATATGTTTATGAGGAAGTAACCCGTGTAATTCCAGCTGATAGGATCAAGGTATTGGGACGCCATGGGAAGTATGGTTTCCAGCGGAAAGGATATCCCGAACTTCCGATGAATTATCGATTCCTAAAGATACATGACCCAAAACCCTACTACACAGTTCCTGTAGACAAATCCAATACTATGTTGTTCTCCCCAAACTAGATGTAATGACTGGAGTTGTTGTATGAGGCTACGCCATATAAATATAAATAAGGACTTCTTTTATCACTATCCGATTGTACATCAAAGTTGTTGCAAAAAGTCTAGTTGCTTCATGAGTTACGAATTAGCTGAACTAAAGATAAGCTAATGGAAATTATCATATAATAACGTTAAGAAAACTTTTTACGCCAGGCACAACCCCAGGTACAGGTTCCAAATTCGCCCCTACATCAAGTACTACTGTGATCCAGGAGAAGAAGTTCCTCCTTAAACAAATAAAGCCACCCGAGTTTGACGGGAGAGGCAGATTCGTCCAGTCGGACGCTGAGATTTGGATTGAATCTATGGAGGACTACTTCGAAGCCGCTGGCACTGCACCAACCAATCAGGCCATGCTCGCCAAATTAAAACTCACCGGTGAAGCCAGACTATGGTGGAAACAATAGTGCAGGGATCAAGGGATTTCAGAGGGATCCGTTACCTGGGAGAAGTTAAAGCAAGCCGTGCAAGGGAGATATTTGCCGCCTGCATATCGTACTCAGAAAATGAATGAGTTCTATGAGCTAAAACAGTTAGGACTCACGCTTGACGCATACTACTCTAAGTTTGTCTCACTCTTGAAGTATGCGCCACGAATGGACACGACACAGCAGGTGTCCAAATTTTGCACAGGCTTAAATCCACCTGTAAATACCCGTCTCGAATCTATGAGACCATCAGATCTTCAGGATGCACTCATTCGAGTGGCACCCATAATTCAGGAAGTGCAAGCTAAACCAAGGAGTATTAAGAATTGGTCTTATAGCGACCCAAGCGGAGGAGCATTCAGACCCCAGGTTAAGAGAGTTCAAGGCCACAATCAGGGACAAAGAAAGAAGGCAAGGACAAATAACGTCAACAAATTTGTTCCTACTCACGGTAATGGTCGAAACATCCGATGTTTCCACTGCAATGAACTCGGTCACTTCAGAAAGCAATGCCCCAACCTCAGCGAGGGACACCGTCAAGGTATTGGCCACGGTCAGGGAGAGACAGTTGAGATCTAGAACCTTGAGAGAATGCCTCGTCCAGTGGAAAGATTATCCCGAAGAGGATGCTACCTGGATGGATGAAAGCTCTCTCAATCTTCAATATCCCCAGTTTATCTCGAGATGAGGACATCTCGATTCTTCTAAGGGGGAGAGAATGTAATATTTCCGCGTATTCGTACCGTAAATATTAACCTTCCGCATACCGTGTAAACCCTGTGTAAAAGGTATCTCTTGCATTGAAATTATTGACCGCGTAATGTGTAAGCCGCGCGCGTGAAATAGGGTCCTCCGCTTTGGTAAATCAAGACCAGGAGGGCAAAAACCGCAAAAACACCCTCTTGGGAGGGGCAATTTAATTAAATTAATGCAAATTTTTTTATATTTATCCCTTCCCCCAGCCGATGCATGGCTGGAGGAAAGGGAGTGTGGGGGGGAGGATGGCAAAGTGGGGGTTGCATGGGGAAGATCACCACGTGGGTGGAGACCCCCTTCCCCACCCCCAAAGCCTATAAAAACACCCCCCATCAAGGGGGTGTGTTTAGGGAGAGAGAGGAAAGACTGTGGAAAGGAGGAGCTGTGAGAAGGAGACGTGAAGGAGGTGAAGTCGTCGCCGTGAAGAGGCCGCCAGTCCGTCGCACTGCCGCCCAGCCAATGTCACTCGCTGCTACCGCCCCAGTCCGCCGCTGCTGCCATCACAGTCGCCGGACTGCCTCCAACCGCCGCCAGCTGCTGTAGCTGTTGCCGCCAGGCCGCCAGGCTGCTCTCGCTGCCGCCATCCCACCGCCACGTCGTCCACGATTTTCCCCCTTTTTGCCACGTGAGCTGAAGAAGCTCAGAAGCTTCTTTGGAAGCTTCTTTAGAAGCTTCCAAAAGGGGGCCTCATTAACTCCTCTTCACACGGCCCTTTTCCACCATTTGTCAAAGGAGGCCTCCATAACCCCCTTTCCCACCAACTGCCCCAAAAGGCACTTTTCCACCCTTTTCCACCCATTTCCAAAGGCCTTTCCCACCACCGTCCCGAAATACCTTTCCCACCACAATTTTGAAGAAGGTCCATTAACACCCCTTCCCGGGAATTAAAGAGGGGCTATAAGGATCCCACTAGACTGACGGAAAAGGTCCCGCGAAGTCTTTTAAGGCCTTCTCCGCAAGCGATCTACCGTAAAAGGATCTTTCGCCTACGAGGAAAGGCAGAGACCGGAAGGTTGCGTGTCAAAGCAAAACAATCCGTAGGCGACGAAAGGGAGTTCAGAAACCTAACCTACGTGTGCAATGGCTCCAAAAAAGATCCCAAGAGGCGACCGCGGGAGGCTCATCTCCGAATATACAAGTGGACATCTCCCCGACTCCACAAGTCCAGGTTCTTCCGTGTTAATTCCGCATAAGGAAATGTTTAGGCGCACTTAGCCCATAAAAGGAAATAGCATTTTTCACTTAAATTTCAAAGCATATGAAAATTGGAAGGGAATACATCTCTTGAGCGTTAGGTAAGATTGAAATTGTCATGAATTTGAACGATTAGAAGGTTAGATGCATGTAGTTTTGGTACCGTTTCAAGGTAGTGAGTCTAAACCTAGGCAAAGAAAGGGAATTTATAAGTGCATTATCTTCGTCCTAGACATGCTAGAAATAAGCGTATACTGCACATTAGGTAACATACTTCTCATAATGATTTCATAGGAAAAAGGTCAGCATCATAAGGTATCATTCGGAAAGAATTAATAGAGTACTAAATTGTACGTATGGACTTGCAAGTAGCTTGTAAGATGGAATAAATTAACACTAGTTTTGCAAGAGTTAATCGACTACTTCGTAGCTAGGAGAATGTTATAAATTGCGTAGTCGTCATGTGAAAAATGTCATTCATTAAGAGCCGCAATTAGGAGTCAAAGCATAAGATGCCAAAGTGTAGACAACAAGGTTGTAAGTACGACTATTGATGTAAGACCTAGTAGGTCCTAGGCAAAGTTAGTAGCCAGATTATCGTGCACCAAGGAAAGATAAAGTTATCATGAACCATGCGATACGTAGAGGCAATCAATCGCATGTCTACGCGAATTGGAGGAGTTATAACTATTGATCCCGTTAGATTTAGTTATTACCCTTAAAAGGATCATCCTTGTCGCAAGACAAACCTAGTTGAATTGACTAAGTAATCCAAACCACAAGGATTCGTATAGACATGACTGAGTCAATATGATAGGAATCCTAAGTGTTAACTAGGGTTTAGTGCAATAATGATTCGACCTAGCTTTAGACAAGAACCGTGAATCTAAAGATCTTACACACATTCACAAATGTCGAAGCAATTGGTTGTTCATGCAAGAAATGATCTAAGGTTTTATCCTAAGGATCATGATGAAACTCCGATGAAGTTGCATATTTCTAGAACCACGGGCCAACCTAATTAGGAATGATTTGGAGGATACCCAATAAAACCCTGTTACCCGATGGAGGTAAAATCCGAGATCGAGAAACGCTTAGTAATGGATAGAAGGATTCCGTGGAATAGATGCAATAATTGTGCACAAAGCCGCAACATTGTATAGTCTTGGAATTTGTCCACAAGAGAGTTTTTTGTCATCTCTCGAAAAAGAGGTTGGCAAGTGATTGAAAGAATTTAACTTACAAGAGGATGACTAATCATCCTGTTACTCCTTTTCTTGGGAATAATTTGCCAAGGAAAAGGAAAGTTAGATATTTGAAAATGACCAGACAATAAACTGAAGCGACATGGTCGCTGGAATCTACCACAATAAGACCTAAAGTATTGGTAGGGTATGACCCTAAACCAAGAATGATAGGAATCTTGCCAAGTTGCAATTGATTCCAGATCGAATGCGGGTTGCATTCGGAGAAAAGGAGACACTCCTTAACAATTGCCAGCTAAAAGACCACTGAAATTGATTGTGCTTGTAACAGTTTAGAAAGGACTGTTTGTATTGTTTGCTCAATGAACTAAAGGATGAAAACATATCTAAATACTTCAGGTTGGTGCCTGAGAGGCAGCTTCAGTTACCCCCGACTGCCTGCCTGACCCTAACCAAGGGGGTTGTGAATCGTGCCGGGAACGTGGACCGAACCCGCCGTGAGAGGTCTCTCCGTTGAGTTCTGCTTGGAGCAGGAGGACGCTTGGGTGCCAGAGGGGGCTCTGGCCGTAAATCCCTCGCCTTCCGGGCCCTACACAAGAGACTAACGTGACTCGGGATTGGATCTCGAGGCCCGCATACTAGTCTACGGGCGGAAACTTGGGATAGTAATCACAGGAAGGATTACTGGATAGCCTTCGGGCGGATTATGAAAGCGCCTACGGGCGGGAACTCCTTGTATTTCAAAGATAAAAGGATAAAATGATAATAAAGAAGTTGTTTGACATTGTTTTCTTTATGTCCTGTGATAAGATTACGTGAAGGAACCAGTGCATAACAGGGTTAATCAAAGAAGCTGTTTGTATGTGTCAAACTAATGTGGTAGGTAATTACATAACTAAAACAAACCGAGGAAAGTGCAGAGGATGGACCATGGGTCCGTCCTACAGATGGGTGGTCCCGGTTAGCCGGGAACTTTTCTCAAAACCTTTGACGAACAGAAGGACGATCGTCATCACCGAAACAAGCAAAGAGAACAATGACTTGGAAGTATCGATTACCCGATTCAGGCTGTTTTAGGGGAACGGAATGGGACTATGCCTTTTGGGAGAGAGGTCGAGCCTTGCATCCCTCTCGTTTCCCATTCTCCTTGAACCAAGTGCAGCATGAATTCGCTTCAGACCGGGCGTTCTGCGTAAAGTAGTTCGATCAGGTCTGACGCTAGTCGCTGTTAGCAAACGACCAAACAATTCCGTTCGATCCTAAGTGGAAAGCGCCCAGGACACTTCCGTTACGGGGCAGACGCGGAAAGTCCTAGATTACAAAACCCGCAACATTCCATGGGAGTGCCGGGTGGAGTCTTCTAGACAACCTTTCCGATGCACTGCTAAGACGTGTCCTAGAGGATGTTAGTGGACACGTTACAACCAGGTTATGTGCATGCTGTTCATCCTGAGTTTATTTGCAGGTTGAAAAAAGCCTTGTATGGCTTGAAGCAAGCACCTAGAGCATGGTCTGACAAGATAGGACAGTATCTTGTCACTATTGGCTTTCAGATTTCCAAGGCAGATTTCTCACTTTATGTGAGAAAAACAGAGAAAGGTATTATGCTACTTGTCATTTATGTTGATGATTTGATTATGACAGGTGACAGTGATGAAGATATCCTTCATGTGAAAATGCTATTGAAGCAGAAGTTTGAGATGAAGGATTTGGGAGAGCTGCGTTATTTCTTGGGCATTGAGGTGATTAGATCACCAAGTGGGATACAGCTCTTGCAGAGGCAGTATGGATTGGACATGCTGTCCAAATATGGAATGACAGGCTGTAAGCCTATTTCAGTTCCTTTGGAGCAGAATGTGAAGCTGAGCACAAATGCAGGTGAGCTTCTGAAAGACCCTACTATGTACAGACGCATAGTAGGAAGCTTGATTTATATGACTATTACCAGGCCAGATTTGAGCTATGCTGTTGGATTGGTAAGTCAGTTTATGCAGGCTCCAAGGAAACCGCATTTGGATGCGGCTAGACGCATACTCAGGTATGTGAAGTCCACATTGCAGTATGGACTATTTTATGAGACTGGGGTTCAAATAGAGTTGCATGGATACACTGATGCTGATTGGGCTGGTAGCATTTCTGATAGACAATCTACCAGTGGATATGTGTTCTCTTTTGGGAGTGCTGCAGTCACTTGGAGCAGCAAGAAATAGCCTACAGTTGCCTTGTCGAGCACAGAGGCTGAGTACAGGGATGCAGCAATGGCTGCATGTGAGGTAGCTTGGTTGCATAAGCTACTTTATGATATGCATCAGCCTACAGATGGGCCAGTTGTCATTTATTGTGACAACATGAGCAGTATACACTTGGCAAATAACCCAGTCTATCATGCTAGAACAAAGCACATTGAGGTGCATTATCACTATGTGCGGGAGAGGGTTTTACTAGGTCTTATTGATCTAGTTTATGTCAGCACAGAGGATCAGGTAGCTAACATATTTACGAAGGCATTGGGCGTAGAGAAGCTGCGCAAGTTCAGAGACTTTCTTGATGTGCAGGAATTGGGATTGAGCTCGAGGGGGAGTGTTGAGATATCGAGCTCCACTCGTGATATGCCAGGGTGACCGTTGTGCATTTATGTCACTGACGTGTTAGTTGCAGATGCGGTTGGTAAACCGCCCATGAATAATAGCTAGATGACAGCTATCCTTATCTACTCTAGTTCGTGGCTCAGTTAGTATGCCACCTTAGTTAGTTGAGTTTGGTTTTGAGACCCATATATAGGGTTCTTCTATTTCTTTGTACTTGACTCCTTTTTGGCTTACACAACTAAGAAGAGGAAAATTATTTTCAGCCTCCACCTCTGTGTGTATTCCCCCATTGTGCAAGCAAGAAAGCTACAAGTGAGACTCCTTCCTTCTCTCCCACAATCTTGACACAAGCTTGCCATGTCGAACGTACGAAATATGTGGTTTATGGGGGGGATAAGCTGAAAGTGTCTAAGAAATTTTTGAGGGATGGTTTGCCCTTGCAAGTCCTGTCGATACCTGTGAGCACCCCACTTTGGACATGTCTCCATAGTCTCGTATTCTCCTCGAAATAGTATGCAATCATTGATACATGCATGGATGTTGTTGTAGTCCATGCGAAGCTTTCGTAAAACATGTCGTGCATCATTACGAGACTCAAGCATGGTATTTGCAGATGGTAATATATGATATTTCAATAACTTGAAAAAAATAATAAACACCTTGAAAAAGCACAAATGTTTTTAATAATAGTTTCGAAAAAAAAATCAACGAAGCGTATGTACAAGGTACCTGAACAACTCGGTCACACTCACATTGCTCCACCCGTATTTTGCTTGCACACTTAAGAGTGCAAGCAATGTCTTCAGGCAAGATACTCGACACCCATCATATAATGGTATGGATGCTTCCTCTCTAAGCGAATCAGAAGTCTCCACATCCATGGGAATCAATGCATTGATCATTGCCTCCATCTCAGGCTCCAAGATTGTAGGTAGGTCTAGAAGGTTGCTTGTCTCCTCTGGCATTGATGGTATAGATTGGCCTTGCAGATGGTGGATTGGCTTATGCACTGCATCCATCGCACGCCCACGAACTCTTCTAATTGGCCGCAAAGGATGCACTCGTCCTTGGGACGAGACATCACATCCCAGCCAGACCTGATCTTATTGTATATGGTATTGAATTAGCTTGCGAGTACAATGTATGCTTGATATTAACTTTTCTTATCGTTTGTTAAAAATCGGCAATGGCTTGATCAATGATCTCAGATCGAAACTCGCTAAATCGTCGTACGTGCTCTATTGACAATTGACCTTTTCGTCTAATTGCCAGCGTGCATTGAGAGCAAGGACATGGGACACGCTGATTAACATACGCCTCGCGATCTTGAACAACATGACCTTCACCATTTTTCATTTTATCTACGTTACGATAAACAATTTGTTTTTGTTATCATTATTTTTTTCTTAAATTGTTATCCTCTCCTTCCATCTCTCTCTTTTTTTTAATTTCTCAAATTGTTATCCTCTCCTTCCATCTCTCTCTCTTTTTCTACGTTATGACTATGACTACGACCACGACCATGACTACCACGACCACGACTACAACCACGACTATGACTACAACTATGACCACGACCACGACCACGACCACGACCATGACCACGACCACGACCATGGCTAGGACTACGACCACTACCACCACCACCACCACCACCACGACCATGACTACGACAATGACTACAACTACGACTACGATCATGACTATGACCGTGACTACGACTACGACTACGACTACAACTACGACCACGGCCACGACCACAACTACGACTAGGACAAGCCCCATGTATGAGAGGTCTCTTTGCAAGAAGAACATTATGCTAGGAGGCACAAGTATGCTAGGGCTCTCTAGCCATAAATCCCTTAGGTTTGTTGAGGATCGACCTAACCCCTATGAGCCTAGGATGAGCTTATTGTCAGGTCCTATTTCATTTTCTCTCTTTCTCTCCCTCTCTCATTTCCTCTCCCTCCATCACCCTTAGCCTCTCTTTCTCTCTTTCCCTATTAGAATTAATGATTTTTCTCTATTTTTCTCTCTCCTCTCTCTCTCTCTCATTTCTTTTTCTCTCTCCTCTCTCTCTCTCTCATTTCCCTTTCTCTCTTTCTCTTCTTCTCTCATTTTCTTTCCCTCTCTCATCCTCACCCTCTCTTTCTATCTTTCTCTATTAGGTTATTTTTTTCTCTTTTTCTATCTCCTCTCCCTCTCTCATTTTTTTCTCTCCTCTCCCTCTCTCATTTCCTTTCCTCTCTTTCTCTCCCTCTCTCATTTCCTCTCCCTCCCTCACTTTGACCCTCTCTTTCTCTCTTTCCCTATTATGTTTAATGATTTTTTTCTCTTTTTCTCTCTCCTCTCTCTCTCTCTCATTTCTTTTTTTCTCTCCTCTCCCTCTCTCATTTCCTTTTCTCTCTTCCTCTCCCTCTCTCATTTCCTCTCCCGCCCTCACCCTCACCCTCACCCACACCCTCTCTTTCTCTCTTTTCCTATTATGTTTAACATCTTTTTCTCTCTCCTCTCATTCTCTCATTTTTTCTCTCTCCCTCTCCTTCTCTCATTTCTTCTCCCTCCCTCTCCCTCTTTCATTTCCCTATTATGTTTTCGTCTCCCCCCTCTCCCTCTCCCTCTCTCATTTCCTCTTCCTCCCTCTCCCTCCCCCTCTCTTTCTCTCTCCCTCCCTCTCCCTCTCCCTCCCTCTTCCTTTCCCATTTTTGCCCCCTCTCCCTCTCTATAATATATCAAATATTAAAAATTCATGAGAATATTTTTTTTCGTCGACGACGGTTCGTGCTAGAGCGGGAGAGGGATTTAGAAAGGCCAGCAAGCTCCTCGCTGGAGCTTGCTAAGCTTCAATGGCCATGCCTCATGACACGAAGGAGAGGGAGGATCCCCCTCCCTCCCCTATTTAATAGAGGGGGATGCTGCTGTGGGAAAGAAAGGAATGGAGGACGATGTCATTTCGGGGAAAGGAGGGAGTAGTTGAGCCGTGTGGAGAGAACGTGAGGAGAAAAGACCAGAGATGGAGAGGACGATGATGCCATCACATCACTGTGTAGTACCGCTGCCGTGAGAAGGAGGAAGAAGAGAGTGCGATGCCTTGACACTTCACAGAGGAGCTGAAGTAAAAAAAAAAGGGGAGGCTGCCATTCTGCTGCCACGTTTCGAGTGCACAGGGAGGAGCCGCTACCGTCTTCCATCGTCGACCAGATAGCCTTAACAAACCCCCCCTTCCACGTGGAAGCTTTAGAAGCTTCCTGGGGGGGAAGCTTCTAAGGGGCCCTTAAGCCCCCTTTCACCCCCCCGTGTCCAAAAATCTCCCAAGGCCCCCCCTTCTTATGCCTTTTGGAACCACACTCCCCCCCCCCCGCCCCGGTTTTAATCCTCTTAAGGCCCTTTCACCCCCCTTCTTGTGCTTTCCAAAACCCTTTCACACTCCCCCTCCCCCCCGTGTCTAAACCCCCCCTCTCTGATGGGTGTTAGAACCCCCATGTTTTACCCATTAAGCCTTTCCCTTAGGCCTTAAAAAACCTTTTTTCTCCTCGGTTGTAACCCTTATAAGCCCCCTTCCTCTTGGGCCTTGGAACCCACCCCCTCCGTGTTTTATAAACCTTTAGCCTTTTTTCCCCCATGGGTGTTGGAACCTCGTGTCTAAACCCTTAAGCCCCTTTCCATGACATATTGAAAACCCCCCCTGTGTAAAATCCCTTATCTTCCTTCCCTTGTGACATATTGAAGACCCCTCTCATGTTTAAAGCTCATAAGGCCTTTTTCCCCTTAGCCTTCCCATGCTTCTCGTGGGCTTTCTAAACCCCATGCTTTATAAAATTCCTTAAGCCCTTTCTCTTGGACATAGGGATGACTCCCCATTTCTCTCGTGGTTAAAGCCCTTAGGCCGTTCCTTGCCCTATGCAAAATACCCTTGGGCCTTTGTTCTTTTTCCCCACTTGTAAAAGAGAAGAAGAGTGTTGAAGGTCTTATCAGCAAAAGATTTTGAA
Organism: Lygodium microphyllum; assembly: GCF_053477565.2. NCBI lineage: Eukaryota > Viridiplantae > Streptophyta > Polypodiopsida > Schizaeales > Lygodiaceae > Lygodium > Lygodium microphyllum. The sequence continues at coordinate 90,482,380 of NC_141164.1, forward strand.
ACACCCTTCGTTCGAAATCACTACTTTAAGGAGGGAACCTTCAAAAACTACTTCCGACAAACACTGCAAGGGGAGCAATGATGGAATTCCAAAGAAGAGTCGTAAAGCTGCTTCCACATCCGAACGAGTACAATTGTGATGCCTCCTAAGAAAGTCCAAGGCGCAACCGCGGGAGGGTCATCTCCCAGTATCCATGTGGATATCTCACCCCAAACCCAGGTTTTCCTTCTTAATTTTTATTTGATATTGTTGTGATTCAAACATGCAAGGTTAATTATTAGAAATAGGATATATTTTCGTCCTGGTTGTTCACGACGAAGGAACTTAGACAACAATACTTTTAAATGAAACATGCAAATTAAGAAAGTATAAACACATTTCTAGCGAATAGCTTATGCATCGAAATGAATTATAAGCTAGATTATTATCCATTAAAATAGTATGCTTCGATTAAGCCTAGAAGTATAAACTGCATCTCACACTATTAACCCATATCGCAATGAATCATCATGGAAAATGCAGAGCATGGAACGACTTTTACGATGCATAGACTTTATGAAATTATCGTTGCCAACTGCATAAATTAGCAAGAAAAAGGTTGCTTATTTAGCATGAATTTTGTTTGCAAAGAAAAGGGAAGATTAGTTGAATCTATGCCTAACCTCAAATCGGCAAGTTAGGGTTGAAAAATCAATTTACGCATAGTCAACGAATCATGTGGAAGTAATCTCAAAATTATATTTTAGAGTTAACCAAATTGATATAAACTTAAAACACCTATGCTATGAAACACTCATTGGGAATGAGTTAAATTCCAAGAAATGCCTATACCTTAAATACTTGCCCACATTCCCTCAATGTAGAGACAATGAATTGTAATCGTAAAAAGAATTAGGGTTTTTCCGTGAGAATATTACAAAGATGAAGCTTGGAAACCCTAGGTCTAACGACGTCAGCTTAAAGAACCTGAAACAGATTGTTTCGTGACTCCATAGTCTCATAGTTCGATGCAGCACTTGTGTAACAAGTGCGGAGTCATATGATCTTGTGATTCGATCACAAGGGAATGGCCAAGTTCTCGCAATGAAGTTGGCATGTCCTTACGCCAGTTATCTTGCAAGAGGATGAATAATCATCCTAATTTAGTATCCTTCTTGAGTAAGGAAGATTGTTTAGAAACTAAAGACCAACCGATAAACTTAATGTTTGACCAAGTCAGGTTAATAGGGTATGTCCTAACCAAGGATATAGGGGATCTTGCCAAGTTGCAAGTCATCTCGGATCGAGTGCTGGATGCATTCGAAAGGAAGGATTCATTCCTTAGAAGTTTGCCAACAAAAATGATCAATGGAAATGTTTGTGCTTGCTACAGATTTTAGAGCACTGTTTGGCTTTATTTGATCAATGAATTAAAAGATAAATGGATATCTATACTTCAGGTTGAAGTCCTGAAGGGAGAGGCAGCTTCAGTTACCCCCAACTACCTGCCTAACCCTAACCAAGGGGGTTGTTAACCGCGCCGGGCAAGTGGACCAAACCCACCGCGAGAGATGTCTCCATTGAGCGCTACTTGGAGCAGGAGGACACTTGGGTGCCAGGGGGCTTTGGCCGTAAATCCCTCGCCTTTCGAGCCCTGCACAAGAGGCTAACATGACTCGGGATTGGATCTCGAGGCCTGCATACTAGTCTACAGGCGGAAACTTGGAATAGTGATCCCTGTGGGTTGCTGGATAGCCTTCGGACAGATTGTGGATAAGCCTACGGGCTGGACTCTTTGTATTTCAATGATAAATATGATAACTTGTTAATAAGGAACTTGTCTGACATTGTTTTTCTATTTCAAGTGATAAGATTACGTAAAGGAACTAGTGCCTAACGGGTTAATTAAAGAAGTTGGTTGTTACATGTCCAACTAATGTGTTAGGTAATTAAATAACTAAAACAACCGAGAAAAGTGCGGAGGATGGGCCATAGGTCCATCCTACGGATAAGTGGTCCCGGTTGGCCGTGAACTTTTCTCAAATCGCGATGGACAGTACGAGGATCGTCAAAGAACACGAACAACAAAAGCGTTGACCTAGAGTTATGATTAAACCCGATTTACACTGTTTTAGGGGAACGGAATGGGACTGTGCCTTATGGCAGAAAGGTTGAGCTTTGCATCCCTCTCGTTTCCCATTCTCCTTGAACCAAGTGCAGCATGAATCCGCTTCGACCTGCCATTTCTGCGTAAAGTAGTTCGCTCGGGTCCGACGCTGTCGTATTGCTGCGCATTCGAGATGTGAAAACCACCCGAAAGTTGTGTGTGCGATTTCATACTTTATGCACACTTAGTTGTTGTGATTACATTTACTCTCTACGTATGAGTATAGTAGCGAGTATGAAGGGTTGCTTTCAGTCTATGTTGAACAGGATCAAGGAGACAAGACATTACAATTATTCAAACAAATGCATGAGGAGGATATCTCTTTGGATAGTATCACACTTGTCTGCACCTTAAAAGCTTGTGGCATGGCTGGAGCTATAAACAAGGGCCAAGAAATACATGCTGAGATTGATAGGATAGGGCTATTGAAGACAAATGTGGATGTGGGCATTGCATTAGTTGATATGTATGCTAAATGTGGCTGGAAGGCAGAGACAGAGGGGGAAGTCGTAGCTCAAGAGAAGAGGAATTACGGATGATAAATGTACATGTGGAAGGGATGAATCTCTCATGCATATAATTTGGAAAAATCTGTGTGGCAAATGGAGTATGGCGGCAGGTCTACCTCACCTTGGTTCTCTAGTGAATAAACAGGAGGCTATAGAATTCTGCATCTTTGATAGTATGCAACTCAGAAGCAGTCCAAGATACTTGCCTATCAATCCACACGACTCTTCATATTGCAAGCAATTTGAGAAGCTTGCACCAAATCGCCTTTTGATGAAGTTAGAGTGAGTCACTTGGTCAGAAATAGCTCGTAAGGTGCACTGGTTTTGGGGAGTGCTAAAGTCGGATAGAGGAGAGAGGAACGAAGGGAACAGGGGGGAATGCTCTCTGGGGAAAGGCAATGGAGGCACAGAAATCCATTGAAATCTATTCAAAGCACTTATACAGTTACTCCATCCATCAAACTTGTTCATTACTGAAATGCTGCTACGAGAACAATTTGAACCCCTGTGTATTGTACTCTCTATGAAGGGCTATTGCGGTTGCAGGTTACACACTTTTACATATTAAAATTGAAGGCTGAGAGCTTGTTCTGATGCCATAATTGAGGCTTTCACACCCCTGGTTGAAATTTGATGGAGTTGTTTCTCCATCCGTTGTTCAAGAACTTTTTTTTGACTACCTTTCTTGAGTTGCCGCTCTGGTATTCTTCGACACACAGATTACAAAGTCATTCCTTCAAGTAGGATTGATGATGGTAGAACTGCGAGATGCAGGGAGGAGTCGATGAGATTTTTCGACAGGTCTCTGTGACGGGAATAAGCAACAACTAGGAAGCTGCCTCATGGAGCCAAAGGCCATATCATCTTTATCGAGCTCAAGAGCGGGGAGCTCTATCGGGGACCACATTGCAACGCTTCAACAGCTGGTGGCGCCTATCAAGACGGACACCGCATCTGTATTACTGGAAGCCATTGGCTACATCAAATTCCTTCAAGATTAAGTCCAGGCATTGAGCTCACTGTACATGAAGACTAGCTCGTGCCGAAGGATGTGGCAAGTGCCGCTAGGAGAAAAGTATGGCCGAATGGTCCTGGCAGCATTCTCAACAAAGGGCAGGTTGCAAAATCCTTCGTGGTGGTAATCTTATTGAACAAGAGAATTAAGAATCCTTGCATAATGCAATCAGGCCATGGCTGTAAATGATTATTAGGCTCAAAGTGGCAATACAAGAGAAGGAGAAACGCTTGGAGGAAGAGCAGATTATTCATAATTCAGATGTTAACACAAAATTGAAAACAAATAGATACCCAGAGCGCCCTGGATTACAAGAATTCTTGAGGAGGGCAAGTGAGTTTGTAGAGCTTGTACTCTTCACTACTGCCTTGAAAGGCTATACTAACCCTCTTGTTGATAGAATTGATCCTGAGAATAAGATTGTTGTAAGGCTGTATCAATCAGCTACAGTTATTTCAAGGTACAGAGAACATGTGAAAGACCTGAGCAGTTTGGGAAGAGATCTACAATGAACTATGATAATTGATAACAATCCTTTTAGCTTTGTATTGCAGCCTTTTAATGGGATCCCATGCATTCCCTTCATAGGGGAAGGTTTGAACTGCAATGTGCTGCAGTTGAGAAGGATAATGCAGGGAAGTCTTGAGTGAATCATGTCAATGTTTATGAGGCCTTAGATAGAGAGCTTGAGGTTAGGCACAGGAAGGCTATTTCTAGTGTGACTAATAGATGTCTACAAATAGCAGCATAGCAGAAAGAGAATCAATTGCGGCTCTAAACAGTGGTATGATAGCAACAATCCCAAATCAAATTATCTTCTGAACAGGACTTGCTATGGGGTGATTATCTATTTGTTCTCTAAATTGCAGCTGGAAGAAAATATGTATTCAATGGCTAAAAAAAACAGTCAGCAAACAACCTGTAGAGTGTTTCTTTCTGAAATAGCAAGAAGGAACAGAAGAACTTCAGTTTTTGAATAGCCAGTTTATAAATCAGATTTGTTTCTTTATAAAGCTGAAGCTATTGATGTTGAACAGGGTTGTAATTAAATGTGTTCTCGCTTGATTGTTCTTCTATCCTGAAATTAGTCAAGGTCCTCTGTGGTTGCGACTTTGCTTTCGAAAACCCTTCGACATCTTTGGTGAACCCGACGTGAAAGCGTCGCAGAAATTTCAGGATGGGAGATACTTCAGCCTCTATTTCAGCTTCTTCTACAACTCCAGCTGCGTCTACTTCAGCTCCATCTATGACTGCTGCGTCAAGTACTTCAACGGAGGATCTAAAACAGATTTTGCAGAATATGTCTATGTATATCCAGCTCCAAAATCAGCAAACACAAATGTATATGCAGCAGCAACAACAATTGCATCAATAGCAGTTGTCTCAGCAAAGGCAACTCTATTCGGAGCAGGAGAATGCAAACAGCGCGACTAAGGCTATTGAAGCAGTTGAGAGTGAGAAGAAGCTATTTGACGGGCATAATGTTTCAGTATATTTGAAGACATATGAGATCAAGATGGGGTTTTTTGGAGTTCCTGCTGGACTTATGAGTAAGTACTTCCTTCGTCTTGTTACACCTCCTTTGAGGACAAAGGTGACTGATCTTTTTATTCAAAACACACATTGGCAAGATTTTAAGAAGGCTCTAAAAGAAGAATACTTCCTTGAGGACTTTGGTATGGCTACTCGACGGTCATTCCGAGAGTGGGTCTACATGCCAAACAAAGGTCTCGCTGCTTCAGAGTTGATTCGAGAATTTGAGGAAAGGTATAGTCAGCTTGATGCTATTGAACAAAGAGCATTAGATGTTGAAAAAGTTGAGCTTTTCTTGCAAGCTGCAGATCCTGCTCTTCAAGAAGAATTGGGTGAGCTTCTTGAGGATCGCTTGAAGCCTATGGGTCTTAAAACGGATTGGCAGGATGCTCAGGATGCAGTCTCGACTTTGACCAAGAGAAGGATATGGAAGACTCGCCTACAGAATGGTTCCATGACACCTACACCATCATCTGCTCCTATGCCTACTTCTATCCCTGTTATTTCTTCTCCTCCTCAGCCAGTTTCTTGGCCTATGCCAGTGCCTACTGTTTCTACTCCACTTATTCCTCCTGTTCCACGACCGATGCCTACACCTTCTGCTCCAAAATTATCCGCTCCATCGGTGCCTACTTCTCTTGATGACATAATCAAAGGCATCACAGATTTGACACTTGAGTCAGTCAAAGCGGAGTTGGTGGGTAAGTTGAAGGAGCAGTTTGCTTCAACTGTGCCTACTACTTCTTCTAGTGCTCCTACTGCACCTAGGAGAGATCGGAGATGTATTTGGTGTGATAGTACGGAGCATCAGCATTGCAGGGATTGTGACTCTTTCCAAGATGCAAGGAGGCAGAATTTGGTATATTGGGGGCAAGATGGTAAGATTTGGTTGACAGAGACAGGAGCTCCACTTGCTACCAACTTTGGTAAAGGTGGAATGAAGAAGTTAGTGGAGGACATGGCTGCGCGTACTTCTTATGTGACAGCTAGAGGTGATGCTTCTGCATATGGAGTACAGATTGAGAAGGGATCAGAGACTCAGTCCGCACTATGGACTTATGCTATGGAGACTGCAAACAAGGGGAAAATTCAGCAAACTGTTTTGACTAGTGCAGGCTCTAGCATCAGATCAGAGACAGGTTGGGACTCGCCTGTTGACAGGTATTCTATTTATACTTATTTGGCTAAATCTCATGGTGCAGATGTATTTGTTGAGGAGAAGCGTAAGAGGGATGAAGAAAATCCAAGTGCAGCTAAGAAGACTAGAGGGGGTGAGTTTGTTACTCCACCTACTACAGGACCGTCATCACGATCAGGGCCAGATCGACAAATGGAGGATGCTCAAAAGAGAGAAAAGAGGCAAGAGCCTAGAGAGAGAAAGCAGCCAGGATTCAGATTGATGTCCGATATTGAGACATCTACAGACATGAAGAAAATCTTTAATGATAAGATACTTGGCAGTGAGGTGACTTTCACTATTTCCGAGATTTTGGGCATCTCAAAAAGAGAGTTTCAGGATCAGTTTCAGGAGGTCCTGAAGAGGAAGAGACATGCATTGTCTACCACTGATACACAGGGAGTTTTGATTGGAGAGTTGGATGATGATGATGATGATGAGGTTATGGTTGATAATGCTTCTGTTTTGCCACAGGTAGAGAAGAGGGTTCAGCCTATGCATTATGCTGAAATTGATGAGCCTGTTTTGATACCGCGTAGTCACTTTTCGCGGAGCCATTGGGCTAGGGCAACTACAGAGACGATGGTAAAGGTTGGAGAAAAACAGGTGCCTTATGTTGCATTGGTTGATCATGGTTCAGAGATTAATCTCATTGTTCGTGGAGTTTATGAGAGTAACAGATGGCCTATGGATGTAGAGCATGGGTGGCGTATGAGAGCCGCCAATAACACTGCAGGTGATTTATATGCTGCTTGCCCTAGTGTCAGGGTTTCTATTGGTGATGTAGAGGAGGATTTTCATTTCTTTGTACAGGATTCATGCTCTTATCCCATAATTCTTGGATAGCCATTCATTACAGAGATGCGCATGGAAACAAAGGTCATGGATGATGGATCTGCTTATGCACGGATTCGCAGTAAAGATGGTATGAGAGCAGTTCAGTTTATGACTGTATGTGTGAACCATGTTAGAAACAGAGATACTCTCAGAGATGCACCCTTGCCCACTGTGAGGGATTCGGGTTTTCATTAGGTACTGCCGTTTTGCGAGACGACGGTGGTACAGAGGAGAGGAGATTGGAGTTCTCGCCTCCTGGCAGCAGTGTTTTCTCCTCCGGTTATGTTGGGATTTCAGTAAACAGTTCAATGAGCTATCAAAAGACTTCTAGGTTGCCTAGAGCTGCCAGGCAGTATATATGCAGGAAGGAGAAAAATTTGAAAAATGCAGGAATTTTGGAGGATGATGAGCACATAGATGGAATGTATGACAGTGTGATTTGTGCAGATACGATGGCAGAGATGGGAGATATGTTGAAAACTGATATGCTGAATTGTCATGGTAATGTATTAGTGCAGTCCCTAGACATGTTTCATGAAATTGCAGATTTTGTGTCACAGATTGAGTCAGAGGCTGAGGTAACTCAGCAAAGAGTATTGAGTGCTGAAGAAATTCAGCAAACAGAGTTTCCAGCTGGTTATGATCAGCTTTCAGAGAGACAGAGGACTGAAAATTTTCAGCCAACAGAGTTTACTGCTGAAATATTTCAGCATTCAGAGTTTGGGGTTGTTCCTATGCAGTCCATAGAGCAGAGGGCTGAGAATATTCAGCCATTGGAGTGCAGAATTGCTGATTTACAGCAAGGTTTATGTAATGCAAAAGAGCATAATGAAGCCAGGGTTGACACGAAATACAAAACTGTGGATAAGAAGGTGAAGCCGGTTGCTGTACCGCTTCCACCTGACAGTGATCAGCAAATAGAGAGGGCTACTAAACAGCAAATTTTGAGGAATCCGGAGCATATTGGTCATAAATTTTCAGCAGAGACACTTGCTGAATTGAAAATAGGAAATGGTGATTTCTTGTTACCCATGGAGAAGCAATGCTTTCAGGAGATGCTTGAGCGTCATGGAAGGGGATTTGCTTTTGTCCCACATGAGATTGGATGTGTGAATCCTGATATTGTTGCTCCTATGGTCATTTTTACTATTCCTCATATTCATGGAATCTCCGACCTATTCCAGTGCCTAAAGCACATTTTCCAAAGCTGATTGATTTATTAAATGAGAAAATCAGGATGGGAATCCTTGAGCCTTCATCTGCACCATACTCAAACAGGTGGTTTACGGTTCCAAAGAAGAATGATACTCTTCGATTTATTCAGGACATGCAGCCAGTGAACAGAGTTACTATCAAGAATGTTGGTATAGGTCCAGTTGTGGATGAGTTGCAGAGGCATTTGCTGGACATGCCATCTATTCTTTGGGTGATTTGTATTCAGGATATGATCAGTTTCAGCTGGCCTTGGAAAGCAGGGACATAACCACCATGAGAACTCCTATTGGGCTTGTGAGGATGTGTACCTTGCCTCAAGGTGCTACTAATTCTGTTGCGCATATGATGAATGCCATGTATAAGGTCCTTCGTGATTACATACCTCAGCTTACTATGCCTTTCTTGGATGATGTGCCCATTAAGGGGTGTGCAGAAGAAGAGAAGAATGAGAGCCTAAATGAGCACGGATGCAGATACTTTGTGGCTGATCATATTTCAGCATGTGAGAAGATTTTGGCCAGGTTAGAAGAAGTGAACTTGACACTTTCAGGGCAAAAATCTGTTTTTGGAGTGAATGAGGTTGTCATTGTTGGGCATATGTGTGGATATTATGGCAGGAAACCCTCACCTGATAAGGTGAATACTATAGGCAAGATTGCAGAGTATTGTTCTACTACTTCAGAGGTACGGAGATTCATTGGTGCTTGTGTGTTTTATATGATTTGGATACCTCATTTTGCACACATAGCAGATTGTTTGTATCAGCTGCTTCGAAAGGGGCAGAAATTCTATTGGGATGAGAGCCACACTAGAGCCATGCGAAAATTGAAGAAGTTATTGCAGAATGCTCCTACTCTTAGGAAAGCGGATTATAATTGTAATAGGCCTATTGTATTGACAGTTGACACTAGTCCAATTGGCATAGGTTGGGCTTTGGGTCAAGATGATGCAGATGGAAATAGGTATGCTATTCGGTTTGGGGCGCAAGTCCTAAACGAGAGACAGAGGAGATATCCGCAAATCAAGAGGGAGTTATTGGGGATTGTCACGGCTCTCAAATGTGACAAGGAGTACTTTATTGGAGCTTCAGTTGTGGTAGAGACAGATTGCTTGCCATTGATTGGCATGATCACGAGTTGCTCTACTCCAGATATAGCTATGTTGAGATGGATTGCATACATCAAGTCATTAAATCCAAAATTTAAACACATAGCAGGGAAGGATAATCCAGTGGCAGATATGTTGTCTAGAGCCAGATATGATGATGAGGAGACTCTACTTGCAAAAGAGGATGATGCATAAATTTCAGCCACTATGGTTGATCATGTTTGTCATGTCTATGATATTGTGGCTTTCATAGAATATCTCTATGTTGGAGAGTGGTTGCAGATTGGCAGGTACCTTAGTACACTAAGCAAAAGAGATGAATGGACAGATGAAGAGTTCAAGAAGATTAGAAGGAAAGCCTATGGTTATTTTCTCAAGGACGGATTTCTTTGGAAGCATCCGAAGAAAAGAGGCGGATTACCTTTGCGGGTTGTCTGCGATAGAGAGACACAGTTACAGGTGATGAGGGAGTTTCATGAGAGTCCTTGGGCTGGTCATAGAGGAGTATGGGCTACTTATGAGAAAATCAGGGAGAAATTTTGGTGGAAAGGCATGTATAGAGAAGTTTCTCACTTTGTTGAGACTTGCAGAGACTGCCAGATGTATTCAGTAGTGCGTCATAGAGATGAGCTTCATCCGACCTATCCGCTATGCATTCATTATAAGTGGGTAGTTGATTTGGTTACCATGCCTATGGGTCTATGGCAGATGAGATACATTGTTTTGGCTAGAGAGGATCTTTCTAATCATGTTGAGGGCTGATATTTGAGAACGAAGACCACTAGTGCAGTGTGTAAGTTCTTATTGGAGGAAATTTTTTGCAGGTATGGTTGTGTGGGTAAGATCACTGCGGATTGTGGTGAATTGGATGCAGATGAAGCTAGGGAGTTTTTCTCTCAGCTAGGAATCAAATTGGCTCTACCCACAGCATATAATCCAGAGGGAAATGGAAAGAGTGAAAGAGGGCATCCGCCTATAATGAAAGCATTAGCCAAAGCGTGCAGAGGACGGATTGGAGAATGGCCAAGACTTCTACCATTTGCTTTGTGGGCTGATCGTACGACTCATAGTGTTACCACAGGATATATGCCTGCAGAGTTGATGTATGGTCAGAAACCTGTTATGCCGATTGAGACTTGTGCTTTGACTTAGTCAGTTTTACCATGGCAGGAGGATTTGACGAGAGAGGAGCTCTTAGCTCTTCGGACTCGACAGTTGGAGAGGAGACCTGAGGATATTCAGCTAGCTATTGACAGGTTGAAAGTTGCTAGACTAAGGAACAAGGACAGGTTTGATAGCAGGCATCGCTTGCGGCCTAGAGCAATAGAAGAGGGAGATTGGGTATTGGTCTTTGATAGCAGCCTTGAAAATTAGCATACTGCACTTCGGAAGATGGTGAAAAGATGGTTTGGGCCATACATAGTCAGACATGTCTTTGATAATGCAACATATGAGCTGACAGAATTGGATGGAACAGTGCTTAGAGTGCCTATTCCTGGAAAAAGAATCAAGATTTTCAAGAAAAGAGATGATGAGGATTATGCATTGGAAGAATTTTCAAGAGAAGAGCAACGACAAGAAACTCCAATGGAAGAGACAGATGATATGGCTGAAAATCTTGTTGATCTACCGGAAATGCATAACGAAGAGATTGATTTGTTTGTGGATCTTGATGATAATGATCATGGGTAGTTGGCCCATCCGGAGGATGCGCAGGATTAGAGGGTGTGGATGTCGTATTGCTGCACATTCGAGATGTGAAAACCACCCGAAAGTTGTGTGTGCGATTTCATGCTTTATGCACACTTAGTTGTTGTGATTACATTTATTCTCTGCGTATGAGTATAGTAGCGAGTATGAAGGGTTGCTTTCAGTCTATGTTGAACAGGATCAAGGAGACAAGACATTACAATTATTCAAACAAATGCATGAGGAGGATATCTCTTTGGATAGTATCACACTTGTCTGCACCTTAAAAGCTTGTGGCATGGCTGGAGCTATAAACAAGGGCCAAGAAATACATGCTGAGATTGATAGGATAGGGCTATTGAAGACAAATGTGGATGTGGGCATTGCATTAGTTGATATGTATGCTAAATGTGGTTGGAAGGCAGAGACAGAGGGGGAAGTCGTAGCTCAAGAGAAGAGGAATTACGGATGATAAATGTACATGTGGAAGGGATGAATCTCTCATGCATATAATTTGGAAAAATCTGTGTGGCAAATGGAGTATGGCGGCAGGTCTACCTCACCTTGGTTCTCTAGTGAATGAACAGGAGGCTATATAATTCTGCATCTTTGATAGTATGCAACTCAGAAGCAGTCCAAGATACTTGCCTATCAATCCACACGACTCTTCACATTGCAAGAAATTTGAGAAGCTTGCACCAAATCGCCTTTTGATGAAGTTAGAGTGAGTCACTTGGTCAGAAATAGCTCGTAAGGTGCACTGGTTTTGGGGAGTGCTAAAGTCGGATAGAGGAGACAGGAACGAAGGGAACAGGGGGGGAATGCTCTCTGGGGAAAGGCAATGGAGGCGCAGAAATCCATTGAAATCTATTCAAAGCACTTATACAGTTACTCCATCCATCAAACTTGTTCATTACTGAAATGCTGCTACGAGAACAATTTGAACCCCTGTGTATTGTACTCTCTATGAAGGGCTATTGCGGTTGCAGGTTACACACTTTTATAGATTAAAATTGAAGGCTGAGAGCTTGTTCTGATGCCACAATTGAGGCTTTCACACCCCTGGTTGAAATTTGATGGAGTTGTTTCTCCATCCGTTGTTCAAGAACTTTTTTCTGACTACCTTTCTTGAGTTGCCGCTCTGGTATTCTTCGACACACAGATTACAGAGTCATTCCTTCGAGTAGGATTAATGATGGTAGAACTGCGAGATGCAAGGAGGAGTCGATGAGATTTTTTGACAGGTCTTTGTGACGGGAATAAGCAACAACTAGGAAGCTGCCTCATGGAGCCAAAGGCCATATCATCTTTATCGAGCTCAAGAGCAGGGAGCTCTATCGGGGACCGCATTGCAACGCTTCAACAGCTGGTGGCGCCTATCAAGACGGACACCGTATCTGTATTACTAGAAGCCATTGGCTACATCAAATTCCTTCAAGATTAAGTCCAGGCATTGAGCTCACTGTACATGAAGACTAGCTCGTGCCGCCAGGAGAAAAGTATGGCCGAATGGTCCTGGCAGCATTCTCAACAAAGGGCAGGTTGCAAAATCCTTCGTGGTGGTAATCTTATTGAACAAGAGAATTAAGAATCCTTGCATAATGCAATCAGGCCATGGCTGTAAATGATTATTAGGCTCAAAGTGGCAATACAAGAGAAGGAGAAACGCTTGGAGGAATAGCAGATTATTCATAATTCAGATGTTAACACAAAATTGAAAACAAATAGATACCCAGAGCGCCCTGGATTACAAGAATTCTTGAGGAGGGCAAGTGAGTTTGTAGAGCTTGTACTCTTCACTACTGCCTTGAAAGGCTATACTAACCCTCTTGTTGATAGAATTGATCCTGAGAATAAGATTGTTGTAAGGCTGTATCAATCAGCTACAGTTATTTCAAGGTACAGAGAACATGTGAAAGACCTGAGCAGTTTGGGAAGAGATCTACAATGAACTGTGATAATTGATAACAATCCTTTTAGCTTTGTATTGCAGCCTTTTAATGGGATCCCATGCATTCCCTTCATAGGGGAAGGTTTGAACTACAATGTGCTGCAGTTGAGAAGGATAATGCAGGGAAGTCTTGAGTGAATCATGTCAATGTTTATGAGGCCTTAGATAGAGAGCTTGAGGTTAGGCACAGGAAGGCTATTTCTAGTGTGACTAATAGATGTCTACAAATAGCAGCATAGCGGAAAGAGAATCAATTGCGGCTCTAAATAGTGGTATGATAGCAACAATCCCAAATCAGATTATCTTCTGAACAGGACTTGCTATGGGGTGATTATCTATTTGTTCTCTAAATTGCAGTTGGAAGAAAATATGTATTCAATGGCTAAAAAAAATAGTCAGCAAACAACCTGCAAAGTGTTTCTTTCTGAAATAGCAAGAAGGGACAGAAGAACTTCAGTTTTTGAATAGCCAGTTTATAAATCAGATTTGTTTCTTTATGAAGCTGAAACTATTGATGTTGAACAGGGTTGTAATTAAATGTGTTCTCGCTTGATTGTTCTTCTATCCTGAAATTAGTCAAGGTCCTCTGTGGTTGCGAGTTTGCTTTCGAAAACCCTTCGACAACGCTAGTTGCTGTTAGGAAATGACCAATGAGGAAAACCCTAATTCAGGTGGATCCTAAGTGGGAACGGCTGGAATACTTCCGCTACATAGTAAGAAGAAGTAAAGCAAATGTACATGTTTCAAACATTTCCTTACCTTCAATGCCGTCTTGCAGAATTATGAAGCGTGAAACAAGTTCTTGGTATTTCGAATCATGTTTATGACTGCAATGCATTCTCCGCATTATCGACAAAGGGTTGAGATGATGAACATCCTAGAGCAAATCTATAATCCATCACCCTTGTACATGGAACGAAGATGGATGGGTGCTTGAGGAATCTACTATATAGCCACCCACCGGTTTTCTTATCTACAAAAAAACCTAAAGAGGATCAAGTGGTTGGAAGACTTGAAAGTCATGAAGCTGTTCATTTTTGTGGAAGCTCACGTAAACTCAACTTTACATATTCCAGGTCGAGGGTTGAGATGAACTCATATGTATATGAGGAAGTAACCCGTGTAATCCCTACCGATAGGATTAAAGTGTTGGGCCGCCATGAGAAGAATTGATTCCAATGGAAGGGATATCTTGAACTTCCAATGACTTACCGATTCCTGAAGATCCATGACCTGAAACCATACTACTATACAGTTCATGTAGATAAATGTAATATAACGTTGTTCTCCCCAAACTAAATGTAACATTTGGCTTATCATCGCAAGAAATGTTGTATTCCGAAAGGGATATGCCCATATAAATACAAATAAGACTTCTTTTTATCAATGTCTGATTGTGCATGAGAATGGATAAAAAGTTAAGTAGCTACATTGCTTACGTGATAGCAGAATTGAAGATGTAATATAAATCAATAACGATTATCGTATAATAACGTTAAAAAACCTTTGTCCAAGCACAACCCCAGGTACATGTTCCTAATTCGCCTCTTACATCAAGTACTGCTGTAATCCAGGAGAAGAAGTTTCTTGTCAAGCAAATTAAGCCACTCGAGTTTGACGACAGAGGCAGATTCGTCTAAGCTAACACTGAAATTTGGATTGAATCCATGGAGGATTACTTCGAAGTAGCCGGTACTGCACCCACCAATCAGGCTATGCTCGCTAAGTTAAAGTTCACCGGCGAAGCTAGGCTTTGGTGGAAGCAATGGTGCAGGGATCAAGGGATTGCAGAGGGATCCGTTACTTGAGAGAAGCTAAAGAAAGCCGTGCAAGGAAGATATTTACCACCTGCGTATCGCACACAAAAAATGAATGAGTTCTACGAGCTAAAACAGCTGGGACTTATGCTTGATGCATACTATTCTAAATTTGTACTCTCACTTCTTAAGTATGCACCATAGATGGACATGACATAGTAGGTGTCCAAATTTTGTGCGGGTTTAAATCCACCAGTCAATACCCGTCTCGAATCTATGCGTCCATCAGATCTTCAAGACGCGCTCATTCGAGCGGCACCTATAATTCAGGAGGTACAGGCTAGACCAAGGGGTAACAAAACTTGGTCTTATAGTGACCCGAACAGAGGAGCATTCAGACCTCAGATAAAGAGAGTTCAAGGTCATAATCAGGGACAAAGAAAGAAAACAAGGACGAATAACGTCAAAAACTTTGTTCCTACTCAAAGTAATAGCCAAAACCTCTGTTGTTTCCAGTCCAACGAACCCGGTCACTTCAAGAGGCAATGTCCCAAGCTTGGTGGAGGACATCGCCAAGTGCCTTTCCAAGGAACAGGCAGTAGTCAAGGAGCTGCTACCCAAGGCTGAGGAAGAACTACCTGCATTGCCAATAGGCAAATGTGCGAAGAAGAAGAAGAAGAAGAAGATCCGACCATGGAAGTAGAGTTTGAAAGGGCGACAGTCCATGCCACTCTACACAAGAAAGGGCCGAATCGCCAGTTCTCAGTGATTCAGACACCGTCGGTCTATCAAGACCTTGATTGATTATGGCAGTACGCATTCCTTTATTTCACCAGCATGTGCAAAAAGATTAGGAATAGCCACAGTAGAAGCACCTACCTTGCTTGTGGAATTGGCAACAAATGGTCGTGAGGTTACATGTACCAGGCAAACTGCTAAGCTGGAATTTTTTCTGGGAGGAAATAAGACTTCGGTCAAATTCAGAGTCATGAATTTAGGCATCCATGAGTGTCTAATCGGAATGGATTGGCTTAAGCCTAATGACGCCCACATTCACTGTGGAAAGGGTCAAATTTCCTTTCGAAACTTTGAAAGGGAATTAGTCACAACTCAAGGTGAGGTTGGAGTGCCAAGAATCCAATTGGCCAAAGTATCTCAGATCATAAAAGGAGTCAGAAAAGGATTACCTATCTACTTAATTAAGCTCAACAAGTTAGATCAGAAGCAAGAGTCTAGTGAAGGACCTTCTTGGCTAAAGGAATACGCGGATGTATTCCCTGAAGAGTTGATAGAACTCCCGCCTCAAAGAGAAGTGGATCATGAGATTAAGCTAGTACCAGGAGCTGTGCCAATTGCAAAGTGACCTTATAGAATGTCCATACCAGAAGCAATTGAGCTGAAGGAACAACTCAAGCAACTACTAGATCAGGGCTACATCCAGCCTAGCAGTTCCCTGTGGGGAGCTCTAGTACTATTCCAGAAAAAGAAAGATGGGATACTTCGACTATGTATTGATTACTGAGGATTGAATCAATCAACGGTCAAGAACAAGTACCCTATTCCTAGAATAGATGAGTTTCTTATTGTCTTTAGGGTGCAAAGATCTTCTCCAAGATTGATCTGAGGTCAGGATATTATCAGATAAGAATCAAAGAAGAAGATATCCCCAAGATGGCCTTCAATACAAGATATGGGCACTTTGAGTTCCTAGTTATGTCATTCGGGCTTACGAATGCACCTGTCACCTTCAACAGGTTAATGCAGGATATCTTTAGGACATATCTTGACAATTTCGTGCTTGTCTTCTTCGATGACACTTTAGTCTATTCTAAACAGGAAAAAGATCATGAACCCCAACTTCGGATTGTCCTTGAGACAATGAGGTCGCATAAGCTGTACGCTAAAATGAAGAAGTGTGCATTCTTTAAGCGTCAAATTGAATATCTGGGATTCATAGTATTAGCAGAAGGAATCTCAATGGACCTAGCCAAGGTCAGAGATGTGCTTGAGTGGCCAATACCAACATTTGTCAAAGAGATACGCAGCTTTCTTGGATTGACAAGATGGTATAGGGTCTTCATAAAAAAATATGTTTTGATTGCAGCACCTCTGACGGACTTACTGAAGCAGCAAACTTCCATTGCATGGTCAACTCCCGAAGAAAATAGCTTCGACAGATTGAAGCAAAGTTTGGTATCAGTGCCTATTCTAAAACTTCCAGACCTCGATAAAGAGTTCGAGGTAGCAACTGATGCTAGCATTCTTGCCTTGGGGTGTGTACTCATGCAGGAAGGTCATCCAGTAGCATACTCTTCAAGGAAGTTGAAGAGTCATGAAAAGAATTATGCTACGCATGATCTAGAATTGCTAGCTGTCATCCATGCTCTAAAGCTTTGGAGACACTACCTGTTGGGTAACAAGTTTACTCTAGTAACTGACCATAAGAGTCTCAAATGGATTTTTACCGAGAATGAGCTCAACATGAGCCAACGTCGGTGGATTGAAGTGTTGGAGGAATATGACTTTGAAATCAAGTACCGGCCAGGGAAAGAGAATGTAGTTTCCGATGCACTTAGTCGCAAGGCATTCCTTAATTCCCTAATCTTGTAGAATCCATCAACAGCTAGATCTCTAGCTACAAAAGTATCTATGCCAAAAAACCCTATACTGAGTTACCTAGAGAGGATGCATGCCATGATCCGACCTACCAAACAATGCTAAGGGAGATCTCTATCAAGGATCTGGATCAAAATTTGCAGGCTAAGTATCATGAATTTTCTATCAATAGTGGACTTGTTTACTATAGAACCAGGCTGTGTATACCAGCAAGCCAGCCACTTAAGCAGAAGATATTGTGGGAAGCTCATGATTCCCCTTTCGCAGGACATCCTGGCTATGCCAAGACTCTTAATGCAGTTAGGAAGAGCTACCATTGGGAGAGGCTCAAACGTGACATTCTCAAATATGTCACCAAGTGTTTGTCTTGTCAACGTATCAAAGCCGAACATGTCATGATGCCAGGGAAACTGTAGCCGCTTGACATTCCCCAAATGAAATGGGAATTCATCAGCATGGATTTTGTTGTAGGCCTACCCCAAGTCTAGGATGATACAACTCCATCATGGTTGTGGTTGACATGCTTACTAAGGTTACACATCTTATTCCAGTAAAGACAAACTATAAAGCCTCAGACATTGTAAGATTATTTATCAAGGAGATATTCAAGCTACATGGTTTAACCAAGACAATCATTAGTGATCGTGATTCTCTCTTCACATCACACTTCTGGAGAGCTATCTTTGAAGCTATTGGGACTCAACTTTGTTTTAGCACTGCCTACCATCCCCAAACAGATAGCCAAACAGGGCAAGTAAATCAAGTCATCAAGGATATGCTTAGGGCATATTGTTGTCGAGAGCCGAAGAGGTGGATTCAATACTTGCCTTTGGTTGAATTCGCCTACAATGCTTCTTACCAACAAAGCATTCAGATGACCCCTTTTCAAGCATTGTATGGTCATGACTGCAGAAGTCCCCTAAACTTCTCAGATCCAACCTTAAGGATTGAAGCTTCAAGGCAAATGTTGGAAGCGATGGATGACCAAATAAAGTCAATAAGACAGGACATCCAAGCTGCCAAGGATAAACAGAAGGTATACGCAGATTTGAAGCATCAAGATAGAATCTTCGAAGAAGGAGATATGGTCTTCATTCGCATACACCCTAAAAAGAGTTCCCTATCCTTAGGAGATTGCAAGAAGCTAAGTCCAAGGTATTGTGGGCCGTACAAGATCCTCAAATTCCTAGGACCTAATGCTTATAAATTGCAACTCCCTGAGAACCTAAAGGTTCACAATGCATTCCATATCAGCTTATTGAAGAAATATGTACCTAATCCTAACCATGTACTTGATGACCAACAAGTTGTAATGCCTAGTCAAGGAGTCCTTGAACTAAGGCCTGACAGGATCTTAGATGTTAGGGAGAGACAATTAAGATCCAGAAGCCTGAGAGAATGCCTCGTCCAGTGGAAAGATTATCCCAAAGAGGATGCCACTTGGATGGATGAAGTCACACTCAACCATCAATATCCCCAATTTATCTCAAGATGAGGACATCTCGATTCCTCTAAGGGGGAGAGAATGTAATATATCAAATATTAAAAATTCATGGGAAATTTTTTTCCGTCAGCGACGATTCGTGCTGGAGGGGGAGAGGGATTTAGAAAGGCCAGCAAGCTCCTCGCTAGAGCTTGCTTAGCCTCAATGGCCATGCCTCGTGACACGAAGGAGAGGGAGGATCCCCCTCCCTCCCCTATTTAACAGAGGGGGCTGCTGCGGTGGGAAAGAAAGGAACAGAGGACGCCATCGTGTTGAAGAAAGGAGAGAGTAGTTGAGCCGTGTGGAGAGAACGTGAGGAGAAAAGGCCAGAGATGGAGAGGACGACACTGTCACCACATCACCGTGCAGTACTGCTGCCATGAGAAGGAGGAGGAAGAGAGTGCGCTGCCTCGACGCCTGACGGAGGAGCTGAAGTCGAAAAAAAAAGGGGAGGCTGCCATTCTGCTGCCACGTTCCAAGTGCCCAGGGAGGAGCCACTGCCATCTTCTACCGTCAACCAAATAGCCTTAACACACCCCCCCTTCCATGTGGAAGCTTTAGAAGCTTCCTGGGGGGAAAGCTTCTAAGGGGCCCTTAAGCCCCCTTTCACCCCCCCCCCCCGTGTCCAAAAATCTCCCAAGGCCTCCCTTCTTAAGCCTTTTGGAACCACACCCCCCCTGGTTTTAATCTTCTTAAGGCCCTTTCACCCCCCTTCTTGTGCTTTCCAAAACCCTTTCACACTCCCCTCTCCCCCCCCCCCCGTGTCTAAACCCCCCCTTTCTGATGGGTGTTAGAACCCCCACGTTTTACCCATTAAGCCTTTCCCTTAGGCCTTAAAAACCCCTTTTTCTCCCCGGTTGTAACCCCTATAAGCCTCATCCTTCTTGAGTAAGGAAGATTGTTTGGAAACTAAAGACCAACCGATAAACTTAAGGTTTGACCAAGTCGGGTTAATAGGGTACGCCCTAACTGAGGATAAAGGGGATCTTGCCTGCAAGTTGCAAGTCATCCCGGATCGAGTGCTGGATGCATTCGAAAGGAAGGATTCATTCCTTAGCAGTTTGCCAACAAAAACGATCAATGGAAATGTTTGTGCTTGTTACAGATTTTAGAGCACTATTTGGCATTGTTTGATCAATGAATTAAAAGATAAATGGATATCTATACTTCAGGTTGAAGTCCTGAAGGGAGAGGCAGCTTCAGTTACCCCCGACTACTTGCCTAACCCTAACCAAGGGGGTTGTTAACCGCGCCGGGCAAGTGGACCAAACCCACCACGAGAGATGTCTCCATTGAGCGCTACTTGGAGCAAGAGGACGCTTGGGTGCCAGGGGGGCTTTGGCCGTAAATCCCTCGCCTTCCGAGCCCTGCACAAGAGGCTAACGTGACTCGGGATTGGATCTCGAGGCCTGCATACTAGTCTACAGGAGGAAACTTGGAATAGTGATCCCTGTGGGTTGCTGGATAGCCTTCGGACAGATTGTGGATAAGCCTACGGGTTGGACTCTTTGTATTTCAATGATAAATATGATAACTTGTTAATAAGGAACTTGTCTGACATTGTTTTTCTATGTCAAGTGATAAGATTACATAAAGGAACCAGTGCCTAACGGGTTAATTAAAGAAGTTGGTTGTTACATGTCCAACTAATGTGTTAGGTAATTAAATAACTAAAACAACCGAGAAAAGTGTGGAGGATGGGCCATAGGTCCATCCTACGGATGGGTGCTCCCGGTTGCCCGCGAACTTTTCTCAAATCGCGATGGACAGTACGAGGATCATCAAAGAACACGAACAACAAAAGCGTTGACCTAGAGTTATGATTAAACCCGATTTACACTATTTTAGGGGAACGGAATGGGACTGTGCCTTATGGCAGAAAGGTTGAGCTTTGCATCCCTCTCGTTTCCCATTCTCCTTGAACCAAGTGCAACGTGAATCCGCTTCGAACCTGCCGTTTCTGTGTAAAGTAGTTCGCTCAGGTTCGACGCTAGTTGCTGTTAGGAAATGACCAATGAGGAAAACCCTATTTCAGGTTGATCCTAAGTGGGAACCGCCGTAATACTTCTGTTATGTGGCAGATGCGGGAAGCCCTAAATTGCAAACCTTGTAACATTCCATGGGAGTGCCGGTGGGCGGAGCTTTCTAGATATCCTTTCCGATGGATTGCTAAGACGTGTCCTGGATGATACTAGTGGACACGTTACACTCTCCCTCTCTTTCTCTTTCTCTCCCTCCCTCTCCCTCTCCCATTTCCTCCCTCTCCCTCTCCCTGTCTCTCATTTCCCTATTATGTTTAATGTATCCCTCTCCCTCCCCCTGTCTTTCTCTCTCTCTTCCTCTTCCTTTCCCATTTCCTCCTCCTCTCCATCTCCCTCTCTTTCTCTCATTTCTTCTCCCTCCCTCTCCCTCTCTCATTTCCTCCCCCTCCCTCTCCCATTTCCTCCCTCTCCCTCTCCCTCTCTTTCTCTCTCATTTCCTCTCCCTCTCTCAATATACACAAATTATATATGAAAAAGTAAAGAGAGAGAGAATGCACTCTCGCTCCCTCTCCCTCTCTCATTTCCTCCCCCTCCCTCTCCCTCTCCCTCTTCCCTCTCCCTCTCTCATTTCCTCCCTCTCCCTCTCCCTCTCCCTCTCTCAATATACACAAATTAAACCCTAAACAGGTAAAAGAGAGAGAGAGAGAATGGACTCACCGTAAAGATTTGAAGGAGGGTTTGGCGGCTTCTCTTCGCGACGGTGGCTCCTCCTCTCCTTTGCAAACGACGGTGGGGGCGGCGGTGAGAAGCCTTCTTCCTCTCCCTCTCTCACTCTTTATGCAAAACGGTCGCTTGATGCCACTATTTTACGTCACTAATCGGTGTTGCTATGGCCTAGTTTCCTTATAGTGCTTCAATCCCACCTATACTTTGAACTAGAGTATAGATTTTGAAACTTATGAATGCATAATCATGAATATAAACATGACTAATATGATATTTTTTATATTATGACTAGCATTTGATGCGTATAAACATATTGTGTTTTGAGACTAAACTTTAAACTATGAAATACATATCACACAAGACCATACTTTAAACCATGAAATACACATGATACCTTTTGCGAATTTAAGTAATGAAAGAAAAGACTTAATCTAAAGTAGCATCATGCTATGATATAACCTATTTATGTGAAATAAGAGTTGTCTTACTAAGAAAGAGAGCGAGAGAGGTTAAATGAGACAATGTGGTCATCTGATAATAATAGTAAGTCATAACTTCATGGAAAATTGGTAGAAAGAGACATAAAACATGTTTATGGGATATGGATGGCTCAAAGTTATGACATAATTATTTTGGATCTAATGGAATTATTGATTTTTTTGTTAAGATAAGAGAATATTAAAACTTAAAATTATATGAATGAAAGATATCTCTTTTTGCACTTTTTAGGGGGTTTGCCATTGCCATTTCCTTGAAGATACTATTTTCTTCTTGAGCTACATGAGAGCAAATAAACACCACATAACCTTCCTGATGATTATTGGGAGAAGTAGTACTTTTAAAAAGTATGCGATATAATCTGCACCACAAATCTTATTGAATGCAATAGTTATGTTAGCTCTATATGTATGTAATTAATCATGGTGGAACATTACCACCATTGATTTCAAAACATCAATAAGAATATAAGATTTCTTGGAATATCAACAAGTATCCAAAACATCAATAAGTTTCATTGACTTGTGTATCTCTTTCAAATTCTTAGTCGCAATGTGGTCCAATATCTAGCTACTTCTTAACATTTGGTGTTACAAATGTGGCCCAATATTTAGTCCTCAAAAGATTGTCCAATACGTGGAGCCCTCTCTAACACTATATGGTGTCATAATACTCAAAACTACAGTACACTTCACAATCCCCTAATGATTCAATGATGAAACTACACACTTCACAAGCTCCTAACGGTACAATGACAGTGAGTTCTCATGCATAAGTTTTTGCCTCATCTAGTACCTTGATCTATGTTTGGCTATCTTCTTATTTTAACCATGGATTCTATGTATTGTGAGTATCATTTGTTATTTCTTGGTAGTAATTTTACCTTGCTTTATTTTTAAAAAATTTGAAAAGTTGTCAATTATTTTGTTTTAGATACAAGCATCATTTTAGATCTTATCATAAAATTCCAATGAATATGTGATAAACTCACTACATGCAATGTTCCTCGAAGAGTCTTTTTTTCCACTAGAAGATATAGACCTTATAGCGACGTTTAAAGTGACAAAAATACAAACAACAAAATTTGCCCCCGTCGTCGCAAAAAGCGTCATTATTGACGACGCCATAGAATCGTCACTATATGCGTCACTATATGCGTCGATATGTTACAGAGAATTTGCGACGCTCATAGCGACGCCAATAGCGACGCGAGCAGTAAATTTGCAACGCAAATAGCGACGGTAATAGAGAAATTTTTTTTTGTGGCAGGGCAGTGAGAGCCATACAAAATAGTTTTTGCACTGCTGCATATAAAGTGTTTGCAAACAAAAAGAATGTATATTGAAATCATAAAATGGATACATGAAATAAATACATGATCGCATAAAATGCGATTGGTATAATCATGAAATGATATCACTAATACATAGAAAATGTCTACATAGATCAGGCGACTAAAAACTAAAGGTGTGTGAGCTCTAAGAATCCAAGGGCGAGCTACGAATCCTCGTCCCCCGAAAGCTCGTCCCGCCGCAAAGGAGCATCAAACGGATTCTGCAGAAAAAGAAACAACATATCAATCCACCATACAATAATGCATTCAAATATCTCATGGTAACTACGGACAAGAAAGATGACTGACTTACGGGGCCGCCGCGTCTATACAATCGATCGATTAATGCCCTGAGACCGTGCCTCTCTGCATATCGAGTCTCAAGGCCTTGCGGATCGCGATTTGTAATGGATTGCTGCAAAGAAAACAAAATGATAACTGTTAGAAACATGATTGTCAGTACAAAGAATATCTAAAAAAAACAAATAAGCAAAATAAAAGAGAAACTTACAAAGTCCTCCAAATATGTCCTATGGTCGCCACTCCCAAGATGATGCACCGATCCGGCCTCGATTCGTGCCCTCGCCGCCTCCCGCTGCTGACTCCAACGTCTTGGCGAATCTGTAGCCTCCTCCCTCAGTCGGCGCCAGTCGTCTGCATCTAACCACTCGGGCTTTGGAGCCCCACTCTTGATTGCCTTGCGTGCGTCGGATCGTCTATGTGACATGTATGCACGCATGCAATCCATCATCCAGTCCGTAGAGAATCTATCTACTGCGACTGGCACGGGGAACTCCTCGTGCAAGGATGCTACTATGTAGTCCTTGCTCCCCTCCGGTATGTTCCTCCAATGATCCAGGACGTTGTGCCCAA
Organism: Lygodium microphyllum; assembly: GCF_053477565.2. NCBI lineage: Eukaryota > Viridiplantae > Streptophyta > Polypodiopsida > Schizaeales > Lygodiaceae > Lygodium > Lygodium microphyllum. The sequence goes on from NC_141164.1 coordinate 90,506,827, forward strand.
AAACTTGTTGGCACAACTCCCTCATGCGAGCCATCACCCTCCTCCCCTCATCATTCATGATGATGGCTCCTGACCTACTATCCACTAGGTATCCATAACCCCTAGGAGTTTGCCTAAGATGGGCCCTCTCCCATCTCTGTCCACCCTCTTGGGCATATCCAGGAGACCCCTGTACATCCGGTGTACCGACGGGGGTACCCTCTCCCGGAGTGCCACTCAAAGGGTGCCACCAAAAGGCGTGCCATCTGCCGACGACTGTGCAAAAGCCGGAGTAACTGGAGTGGACATCCCCACAGGTGTGACAAATCCTGGAGGTGATGCAGCTCGAGCTGAACGACGAGACGGAGACACCACGTCCGTGTCTCCACAGCAGCACCCCCCTGATCCTCCTGCAGTCGCAGTCTCTCCCTCTGGCCCAAGTCGCGAGTGTCGAGATCGTATGATCGAAGATGAAGTATCTGATCGCGCTGAAGCAGATCTAGTAGAGCGCCCTGACGAAGAACGAGAGAGCTCTTGGTCTGCCATCTCTCTGAATCTCGTGAGCTGATCTGGAGACATGCGTGCCATCATGTCCTGAAACTCCTCATTGCTATCCCTCGACTCATCCTGAAAATGTCGATACCTGCATAGATAAAAAATGATGTTAGAATAATCAATTTAAACTATACAAAGCACATTAATATAAATCATTTTTGAAAAATCCCTCTTAAAATGCATATATTATGTACCTTTATGGAAGATCTAAACAACGAATTGAGTAATATAATTCTCCAAGAATGAAGTATTCTATGGTCCCATGTTAATCTCCTGACACAACTCTGCATACACTGGAAGGTCGATAGACATGTCACCACAAAAGAACGAGTCTGCCTCGTTCTCAAAAAATTCTACAACTTCTGTATTTCCATAATTGTTAGCCGATGCGGGCTCCAAGTTTGCGGTGGCCTCCACCCCTTGTAATATCGACCCCTCTATTTGTATATTTTCTTCATCTATGCCTAGAATATCGCTTTGATCATATACTCTCGCACCTCGAGGAGTTGAAGGTATAACATACCACCATCGAGGTTGTCAGGGGTTTGGATAGAAGATTACCTGTTCACAAACACTTACAAAGCGAGTTCAAACCATTGTGACATAAACCATGTCGTATTACAATTAGCAAGCAAATGACTATTTGCACCTGTTCACAATGGGCCGGCAACACAAAGGTGTCGCGCAAATCCGTCCATTTTTTTTCGGAATCTATTTCGAGAAATCCAGATGGACCTCGTCGAACTGTTGCTCCAGCTCCTCCAAGTACCACTTTGAACCACTGCACATCGAATAGTATCATGGAGAAGCTACGGTAATCCACCGTAATAATACTTTGTAAGTTCCCAAAATACTCCATCTCATCCACAATCGTGTTCGGATCCGTTGCTCGTCGCCGGCTCTCTTGCTCAAACCTTGCCATGACACCACAGTCCATTGTGGAGCGCATTTTGTCAATACGCTCCACCCGAAAATGCCGTCCGCGCGACCATGCTGCACTATATATTTTGTACTGCACATTGAAACACTCAAATTAGATGTAGCAAGCAAATTTAGATACGACACATTCTAAACCCCTCATTACCTTTGGACTACATCCCCTCGAGAACTCCCACTCCTCCATTGAGACCTCTGTCCCTTCGCTGGATGCTGCAGTCAAGGCTCCATGCAACCATCGTGTTGACATAAACCGTGGCATCTCCTCCATACCTTCGGGATATCGAATCGGTCGGTGACGTGTACTGTGTCGGAATTCAGCTCGCGCTTCCTCTCGATCTTGCCTTGCAATCTGGTACTTGGCAAGCCACGTCTCCATGGAGGCATGGTGCAACATACAAAAGCGATTCACCTTCTCTTTCATTGAGGCATCCATTCTTTTTTTTACCCCATTTCCAACCACCACATCTCTAGTCAGCCTATCATCGTCCTTCAGCGTCCATAGCATTTCATTGTCTAGTTCCACCGTTGGTAGCCATTGTGAGATATGCACTAACGCCTCTAACACCAACCAACCTTCCGCCATGCTACCTTCTGGACGAGCTCGTTGTCACACAAAGCCTTTCAGGGTTTTCATGAAGCGCTCCAGGAAGAACATCCATCGCGTATGGACAGGTCTAGCAATCTCCACTTCATCCACAAGATGCACAAGAAGGTGAACTTGTATCGTGAGCATGCTAGTGGGCAGGTATTTCTCAAAGAGACAGACCGTCTCAACTGCTCCCCGCCTTGCGGATTCAATAGAGGACGTCTTAATCTCTTTCTGTGAGATCCATTGCACCAAAGTCGACAACTTGTAAATGGCCCCGCGAATTTCTGGAGTAAGGCATCCCGCGATCGTGATCGATAGGAAAAACTGCCACAAATGAATCTGCAACTTGTAGAAAACTTCTACAAATGAATCCACAAACTGCCACAAATGAATCCACAAATGACGTCCTCTATTCAATAGAGCAACTTGTAGAAAACTGAGAACCGTCGCATTCCATTTGGATGTGATTCCAGGTTTACCATTTTCAACTCATACCAGCTTGTAGCGTTCATACGTGCTGGAGCTCGTCCAAGAAAACCTTCCCTGAGTTCATGATCATCCGGCAAGAAAGTAGCGTGTCCTTGATATACCATCTTCTTCATGGTTCGTGACCTTCAGGAGTCTAACTGTCGCCCACACAATGGACATGCATGATAACCTGAGGTAACCAGACCTGTAAGGCAAGCCATGACCTAGTGAATACTTGATTGAATGAAATAAAATATAGATATTATCAGCGAGAACAAAGGTCTGCTCACCTGAGCACTCTCCCAATCCCGAAAAGTCATGCATCGTCCACATGAGAATGGCTCAAATGTTGGCTGACCGCCGACCATCGCGCCTACTCATATATTGCACCGTGACCCCCTACTCCCACAAAATCTTAAGCTCATCGACTAATAGACGAAGATACACGTCCATATTTTTTACTTTGTAGCAGCCCGGGACGAGCAAGCTAAGGATGAGATGTCCTTTCTTCGTAGAAAGCCATGGAGGGATATTGTAGTGGACAAGCACTATAGGCCACACACTGTAAGAAGTCGAGCACAGACCGAATGGGTTCACACCATCCATGGCGAGACCGAGCCGAAGATTCCTTGGCTCTCGCGCAAAGCCTGGGAAGGTAGAGTCAATGTGGCTCCATGTGCGCGAATCCGCTGATATTCGTTGAACTCCATCCGTGGACCTATTCTGCACATGCCAAGTTGTCAAGCTTGCTATGGCAGACATGCGAAACATGTGGTTTATGCGGGGGATGAGCGGAAAGTGTCTGAGAACTTTTTGAGGGATGGTTTGTCCTTGCAAGTCCTGTCTATACCTATGAGCACCACACTTTGGACACGTCTCCATAGTCTCGTATTCATCTCGAAACAATATGCAGTGGTTGATACATGCATGGATGTTATTGTAGTCCATGCCAAGCTTCCGTAAAACATGTCGTGCATCATCACGAGACTCAGGCATGGTATTTGCAGGTGGCAATATATGATATTTCAATAACCTGAAAAAAATCATAAAACACCTTGAAAAAATACAAATGTTTGCAATAATACTGTTTTTAAAAAAAATCAATGAAGCCTGTGTGCAAGGTACCTGAATAACTCAGTCACACTCGTATCGCTCCAACCGTATTTTGCTTGCACACTTAAGAGTGCAAGCAATGTCTTCAACCGAGATACTCGGCACCCATCATATAATGGTATGGATGCTTCCTCTCTAAGCGGGTCAGATGTCTCAACATCCATGGGAATCAATGCATCGATCATTGCCTCCATCTCAGGCTCCAAGATTGTAGGCAGGTCGGGAAGGTTGTCTGTCTCCTCTGGCATTGACAGTATAGATGGGCCTTGCGAGTGGTCGATTGGCTCCTGCAATCCATCCATCGCACGTCCACGAACTCTTCTAATTGGCCGCAAAGGGTGCACCTTGGGTCGAGACATCACCCCCTGGATATAAAATTTGCCAACAAGACCCAATCTTATTGTGTATGGTTTTCAATTAGCTTGACAGTACAATGCATGATTAATATTAACTTCAAATTACCGTTTGCTGAAAATCCGCAATCGCCTGATCAATGATCTCAGATTGAAACTCGCCAAATCGTCGTAGGTGTTCTATAGACAATCGGCATTTTCGTCTAATTGCCAACTTGCATTGAGAGCAAGGACATGGGACACGCTGATTAAGATACGTCTCACGGTCTTGAACAATAAGACCTTCTTTGTTTTCCATCTTATCTACATTACAGCAAACGAGGCTTAAATGGATAGCTTTATGGAGATGTACGTCAAGTTGCAAGTTGACCATAAATCTTGCATTGTATATAGTAGTTGAGAGATTTTCCGATGTTATATCTCGGCCTTGTATCATGCTCAAGGATTTGTTTGTCCCGGTAGATAATTATTTGTTATATCTCGGCTTTGAGTATAAGTAATCCATTTTAAAATTAATGGGCGCCATCTATGAAATTTAATAACTATAGTAATAAAATTTATTTCAATCAATTCTACTCATAGTCATAAGACCTGAGAGAAATTATCCTATACTCAATTTAAGGGTTTCTTCTTCTATAACAATACTTTTGGGTTCATTTTGATGAAGTACCGTAATGACCATTAGCTAGGGTATCATTTTCTTTTAGTCCTTCCGTTGACTAGTTGGCATGATTTCTAATTTGGCATGCCTATAAAGTTAATACAAAAACAATGAATTATGCATATCACAATTAGATCCCCTACTTGGACATTATGAAGGAATTAACCATTTTTAAGCCATCTTAAAGAGTTACCAATGTACGTGGCCCATGGCAAAGCACATTGCATACCATTATCTTAAATTTCCTTCCCCTCCCTCTCCCTCTCTTTCTCTCCCTCTCTCTCTCTCCCTCTCTCTCCCTCTCCCTCTCTTTCTCTCTTTCTCTCTTTCTCTCTCATTTCCTCTCCTAAACAAGCAAAAAAGAAAGAGATTCAAACAACAAACAACCAAACCCGTAGTGAGAGAGAATGCACTCTCTCTCTCTCACCCTCTCCCTCTCCCTCTTGTTCTCTTTCTCTCCCTCTCTCATTTCCTTCCCCTCCCTCTCCCTCTCCCTCTTCCTCTCTTTCTCTTTTTCTCCCTCTCCCTCTCTATCTCTCTTTCTCTCTCATTTCCTAAACAAGCAAAAAATAAAGTGATTTAAACATCCTCCAAGCAAAAGGGAGAGGGAGAGAGACAATGCACTCTCCCTCTCTTTCTCTTTCTATCCCTCTCTCATTTTCTTCCCCTCCCTCTCCCTCTCCCTCTCTTTCTCTCTCATTTCCTCTCCTAAACAAGCAAAAGGGAGAGGGAGAGAGAATGCACTCTCCCTCCTTCTCCCTCTCTTTCTCTTTCTCTCCCTCTCTCATTTCCTCCCCCTCCCCCTCCCTCTCCTTCTCTTTCTCTTTCTCTTTCTCTTTCTCTTTCTCTTTTTCTCCCTCTCCCTCTCCCTCTCCCTCTCCCTCTCCCTCTCCCTCTCTTTCTCTCCCTCTCCCTCTCCCTCTCCCTCGCTATTAAGAAGTACATGATGGCTTTATATCTTAATAGAGGTATTGAGGGTGTGACAGGAGAAAGTAAGGGAGAAAGTAAGGCGTGGTGGTTGGTCTGCCTATTTAGAGAATTGTGTAAGTTTCCTAGTTTTATTATAAAATACTCTTTTTTTGGTGTTTCTCAAAGATACTAATATGATTCCAGCTTTATTATGTAGAGCCATCCATAGTTAATTCTTTTTTAGTCATCATTCATAAAGATGATGATATAATTTATTACATTTATATTGTATGCAACTTCTGGTTATAGATATGCAACTTGTGGTTATTCTATCTATTATCCACCTCATGATTGTAAATGTATTTATTGCTACTAAATACACTTTCTACAATGTTCTATCAATATAGTTTTTTTTTCTTGAAGTGTTTGAAATGCATCAAATAATTTAGTTTCAAAAAAGCTTTTTTTGGTTCAGTGTTTGAAATGCATCATTATGTCAAATATTTTTTTTCAAGTGTTTGAAACACATCAAATAATTTAGTTTCAAAAAAATTTAATGAGATACAATTAGCATACTAATTAGAGGACTAAGAAATATAGATATATCATCAATTGCATTAACATGCTAAAAACATAATCCACCTAAAATGGATTTTGAGTGGTTTATTTGTAGAGAAATATAGAAAGTGTGCTTGTTTAATTTGAGACATGCCATGTTTGCTTTATGTTCACTATATGGTAGGATAAATTGATTTATAAATGGATTTAAGTTTAAATAGAGATGTATTCATTTTGCCTTTTATTCAAAATATTGCTAGATAAGTGAAAAACTAGATTGCTTTATGTTGAAAATATTGTCAAATAAATGTAAACCTAAATAAACCATGTTGAATTAGAGATGATATCCACTATTGGTTTATGTGCACTATATAGGTAAACATAGAATTATGACTATATGGATAAGCTATGAGCACATAATAACACTACAAAGAGCAAGTCTATGAGAACACTCACTACAATATCTAAACTTAATATGATGGACCAAATTCTTATAAAGGTCTACAACATAGTGCAATTATATAAGTAGGCACATACATAATCATACCACAAAGATTAATATGAAATGGTTAAGTATGGACCGTAAAGAACAATATGAAACGATCAAGTCTATGAGAACACTCAATGCAATGCTCAATATGGATGGACCAAATATCCTAAAAGGCCTACAACATAGTGGAATTAGAAAAAATAACTATATGGGAACAATAATTAGAAAATTCTGCGATCATTTTAGATGGAATTTGTCCAAGCCATCAAGAACCAATCAAATTAGTTTCATAGCAACGCAATTAGAAGATGGCAAAGCTGGGAGACGGAGCTGTCGTGTTTTATTCTCACTATTCCCAAACGATCGTTTGGATGGATACAAGGAGAGGTTGGATTTGCTGCAAAAGTTGGCGTGAGTCCTGTTACATGGATTGAAGATTCTTGATGTTGGAAAAGAGCTGGACTTTATAATATATAGCCATTACACCTACTCTCTTTCTCTCTCTCTGTGTCTTGTCTCTCTCTCTCACATCTGCTTTTGCGTACGTTACGCAAGAGAATCTCAGACGCCTTCATTTGGAAGAGGAGATCAAAGAGAGCACATCTTCTTCCTCCTCCTCCTCTTCCTCTTTCTCATCGTAGCGGTGCTCATGATGACGGTGGTAATACGGACTGTCGTCGCGGGATGGTGGCAGGAGGACTGCGTGGCCATGATGCGCCTCCTGGAGCTTCTGGTCGACTGCCATGCGCACCTCCCGGGGCATGGCACGGAAGATGCTGTTCTTCCCGGCTAAGTGCATGAACAAGAAGCTGCACTCCGATGCCAGAACAGGGATCATATAAACGACAATGTAAGCACTCTTTACATGAAGACGAAAGTGAAGAAAGGACGCCTGATGAGCGAACATATTACGAAAGTAATAGTGAGTCGTACGTGTGGCAGTTGAAAACCGCAGCTGCATCGAAGCCGTCCTGGCCAGCTTGCATCGTGACGGGGTAGCTCTTGGGTACCATCATCAGGCTGCCTTCCCTCATCTCCTCGTCGCACGCGTGCTTGCCGTTGGCCGGGAGCACCACTTGCACTCGGGCACTCCCTCGAACGCAATAGATCACTTGATCCGCGGTGAGGGACCATCCGGGGGTGAGCATGGCGTTCTAGTACATATCATCATGGGTAGGAATGAGAATGTGAGGACATGCTATACATGAATACTAAGGCACAATAAAATCAAATTTGCTTCTTGTAATAAATAGACGCCTCATCAACCGCACTTACCGGGTCCAGCTTCAAGCATGCCACCGCCATGTGATTTGAGAAAAGTTCCCGACCAACCGGGACCACCCATCCGTAGGACGGATCTATGGCCCATCCTCCGCACTTTCTTTGGGTTGTTTTAGTTATTTAATTACCTAACACATTAATTGGACATGTAACAATCGGTTTCTTTAGTTAACCCATTAAGAACTAGTTCTTTCACATAATCTTATCACTTGACATAGAAAAACAATATCAGACAAGTTCCTTATTAACATGTTATCATATTTATCTTTGAAATACAAAGAGTCCAACTCGTAGGCTTATCCACAATCTGCCCAAAGGCTATCCAGCAATCCACAGGGATCACTAATCCAAGTTTCCGCCTTAAACTAGTATGCGGGCCTCGAGATCCCATCCCAAGTCACGTTAGCCTCTTGTGCAGGGTCCGGAAGGCGAGGGATTTACGGCCAGAGCCCCCCTGGCACCCAAGCGTCCTCTTGCTCCAAGTAGCGCTCAATGGAGACATCTCTCGCGGCGGGTTTGGTCCACTTGCCCGGCGCGGTTAACAACCCCCTTGGTTAGGGTTAGGCAGGTAGTCGGGGGTAACGAAAGCTGCCTTTCCCTTCAGGACTTCAACCTGAAGTATAGATATCCTTTTATCTTTTAATTCATTGATCAAACAAAGCCAAACAGTGCTCTAAAATCTATAGCAAGCACAAACATTTCCATTGATCGTTTTGGTTGGCAAACTGCTAAGGAATGAATCCTTCCTTTCGAATGCGTCCAGCACTCGATCCGGGATGACTTGCAACTTGGCAAGATCCCCTATATCCGGGGTTAGGGCGTACCCTAATAACTGACTTGGTCAAACCTTAAGTTCATCAGTTATTTCAGTTTATCGGCTGGTCTTTAGTTCCCAATCAATCTTCTTTACTCACGAAAGATACTAAGTTAGGATGATTATTCATCCTCTTGCAAGACAACTTGCTTAAGGATTTGCCAACCTCGTTGCGAGAATTTGGCCATTCCCTTGTGATCCAATCACAAGATCATATGACTCCATACTTGTTGCACAAGTGTCGCATTGAATGGAGTCATGAAACAATCTATTCCTGATTACATTAGGCTAACGTCGTTAGATCTAGGGTTTCCAAGTTCCATCTTGTAAGATTCTTAGGGACAAACACTAGCTCACTTTAAAAATATGTTTCACTGTCCCTACGTTTCAGTGAGGGTGGGCAAGTATTTAGGGTATAGGAGTTTCAAATTTACAATATGTAGCGATTAGGTTACGTATAAATTCTTAGTGAATTTATTTGAATTTAACCCATTCTAAATTAGTACTCCGCGGTTTTTAGGTTTATGCCAATTCTAAATGAGTACTCTAGAAGATAGCTACATTATCATTTCATAAGCACATGACTCCTTGTCTACGCGTAAATTACTCTTTCAACCCTAACTTGTCGATTTAAGGTCAGGCGTAGATTAGGTTAATTCCAACTAATCTTCCTATAATATTGCGAATAAAATTCATGCTAACAAGCAACCTTTTTCCTTGATAATTTATGCAGTTGACAAACGATAGTTTCCTAGATTTATGCATTGTAAGAATCATTTCATGCTTTGCACTTTCCATGATTATTCATTGCAAAGAGGATATGGGTTAATAGTGCGATATGCAGTTTATACTTCTAGGCTTAAACAAAGTATACTATTTTAATGGACAATAATTTAGTTTATAATTCATTTCAATGCATAAAGCTATTTGCTAGAAATGCATTTATGCTTCCTTTATTTTGCATGTTTTATCGAAAGTATTAATGACTAAGTTCCTTCATCGTGAGCATTTAGGACAAAATTTATATCCTATTTCTAACAATTAACCTTGCATGATTGAATTATAACAATATCAAATAGAAATTAGGAAGGAAAACTTGGGCTTGGGGTGAGATATCCACGTGGATGCTGGAAGACGACCCTCCTGCAGTTGTGCCTTGGCCTTTCTGAGGAGGCATCGCAACTGTAGTCTTTCGGACGTGGAAGTAGCTTTACAACTCCTCTTTGGAATTCCACCATCGCTCCCTTGCACTGTCTGTCGAAGTTAGTTTTAGAAGGCTTCCTCCTTGAAGTAGGGAATTCGAAAAGGGGTATGTTTCACAATCTTTTGCGGATAAGACCCATTAAAGCCATAGAAGGGCTTAATGGCCTTGTAAAAACTCATACAAACGGGGAATAAATAAAGTGTGGAGTCCCTTATGAGGCTTTTTGAGTGGAAAAGGAAGGTGTCAAATGACCCATAACATTCCTCTTTCCTTTATGTGTGGGAAAAGAAACAAGATGCGGGAGAGTTCGAAGGGGTATTTTTGCATGGCCTAAGGGGGATTTTTAACAAAACATGGGGGAAAAAGGAAAGGTTATTTGGAGTAACCTTTTATGGGGGAAACCCTAAGGGGAAAACTCCAAGGAAAAAGTAACCTTAAAAGTTATAAGTAAGGTTCTAAGGACCCTTAGGGAAAATTTGGAGGAAAGGGGTTTCAAGATGCCTCAAGAGAAGGGAGGTTAAAAGAAATTTTTAAACATGGGGGGGAAGGGTTTCCAACATCCCTGGGAAGGGGGCTAAGGAAAAAAAAAAGGGGGCTTATGAGTTTAAACACGGGGGGGGGGGGGGCGGGGGGGAAGGGTTTTAAAGCCTAAGAGAAAGGCTTAAGGAATAAAACATGGGGGGAAGGAGTGGTTTTGAAGCCCAAGGGAAAGGGTTAAGGGTTGAAACACGAGGGGAGTGGTTTTAAGAGGCCACGGGAAGGGGCCCTAGGGAGGGTTTTAAGACACCAGGGGGGATGGTTCTAACAACCATGAAAATGGGGGCTTAAGAGGCCCCTTAGAAGCTTCTCCTCCTAGGAAGCTTCTGATGCTTCCACGCCACGTGGAAGGAGGAAACCAATAGTGACTCGATGGCGATTTGACAGCTGGGGGCGCAGACTGATGGCAAAGGTGATGCCGTCCTGGCCTCGGTGGCAATGAGCATCTCATCCTCTCCCTCTCACAGCATCGGCTCCACCTCGTACTCCTCCCCCATGCTTCGGCGATGAAAGGCAGCCTGGCAGCTTGCTCCCTTACGAGTCGAGCAGAGAGACTCACTCTCTCCCTCTCTATAATGTGACGGTGCATGGCATCTTTTCCTCACGATCTCTGCCCTCTGTCCTTCAGCCTGCGGCCCTCCCCCCTCAATTATATAGGGGAGGGGATAAGATCCTCCCCCCCCCCCTTGTGTGTCATCGGGCATGTAATATTTCCCTGGCAAGCTCTAGTAAGGAGCTTGCCTACTTACTAATCCCCCTCTTCCTCCAGCTCGACTGTCGGCTGGAGAAGAGGGGAAATTTAAAAAAAAATTACCTTTATTTTATTAAAAGGAATTATCCGTTCGGAATTGTTACATTCTCTCCCCCTTAGAGGAATCGAGATGTCCTCATCTCGAGATAAACTGGGGATATTGATGGTTGAGAGTGCCTTCATCTACCCAATTGGCATCCTCTTCGGGATAATCCTTCCACTAGATGAGGCATTCTCTCAGGGTTCTGGATCTTAATTGCCTCTCCCTAACATCTAAGATCCTGTGAGGCCTTAGTTCAAGGACTCCTTGACTAGGCATTACAACTTATTGGTCGTCAAGTACATGGTTAGGATTAGGTATATATTTCTTCAATAGGCTAATATGGAATACATTGTGAACCTTTAGGTTCTCAGGGAGTTGTAGTTTATAGGCATTAGATCCTAGGCATTTGAGGATCTTGTACGGCCCACAATACCTTGGACTTAGCTTCTTGCAATCACCTAAGGATAGGGAACTCTTCTTAGGGCGTACGCGAATGAAGACCATGTCTCCTTCTTGAAAGATTCTATCTTGACGCTTCAAATCCGTGTATACCTTCTGTCTATCCTTGGCCACTTGGATGTCCTGTCTTATTGACTTTATTTGGTCATCCATCTCTTCCAACATCTGCCTTGAAGCTTCAACCCTTAAGGTTGGATCGGAAAAGTTTAGGAGACTTCAACAGTTATGACCATACAATGCTTGGAAAGGGGACATCTGAATGCTCTGTTGGTAAGAAGCATTGTAGGCAAATTCAACCAAAGGCAAATATTGAATCCACCTCTTTGACTCACGATAGCGGTATGCCCTAAGCATATCCTCGATGATTTGATTTACTCGCTCTGTTTGGCCATCCATTTGGGGATGGTAAGTAGTGCTAAAGCAGAGTTGAGTCCCAATAGCTTCAAAGATAGATCTCCGGAAGTGTGACGTGAAGAGAGAATCATGATCACTAATGATTCTTCTGGGTAAACCATGTAGCTTGAATATCTCCTTGATAAACAATCTTGGAATGTCTGAGGCTTTATAGTTTGTCTTTAATGGAATAAGATGTGCAACCTTAGTAAGCATGTCAACCACAACCATGATGGAGTTGTATCCTCCCTGGACTTGGTATAGGCCTACAACAAAATCCATACTAATGAATTCCCGTTTCATTTGGGGAACGTCAATTGGTTGCAGCTTCCCTGGCATCTTGACATGTTCGGCTTTGATACGTTGACAAGACAAACACTCGGTGACATATTTGAGAACGTCACCTTTAAGCCTTTCCCAATGGTAACTCTTTCTAACTGCATTGAGAGTCTTGGCATAGCTAGGATGTCCTGCAAAAGGGGAATCATGAGCTTTCCACAATATCTTCTGCTTAAGTGACTGGCTTGCTGGTATACACAGTCTTGTTCTATAGTAGACAAATCCACTATTAATAGAAAATTCAGGATACTTTGCCTGCAACTTTTGGTTATCATCCTTGATAGAGATCTCCCTTAGCATTGTTTGGTAGGTCGGATCATGGTATGCATCCTCTCTAGCTAACTCAAGTATAGGGTTGTTTGGCATAGATACTTTTGTAGTTAGAGATCTGGTTGTTGATGGATTTTGTAAGATTAGGGAGTTAAGGAATGCCTTGCGACTAAGTGCATCGGCAACTACATTCTCTTTTCCTGGTCAATACTTGATTTCAAAGTCATACTCCTCCAATACTTCTATCCACTGACGTTGCCTCAGGTTGAGCTCATTCTGGGGAAAGATCCATTTGAGACTCTTATGATCAGTTACTAGGGTAAACTTGTTACCCAATAGGTAGTGTCTCCAAAGCTTAAGAGCATGGATGACAACTAGCAATTCTAAATCATGGGTAGCATAATTCTTTTCATGACTCTTTAATTTCCTTGAAGAGTATGCTACTGGATGACTTTCCTGAATAAGCACAAATCCCAAGGCAAGTATGCTAGCATCAGTTTACAACCTCGAACTTTTTATTGAGGTCTGGAAGTTTTAGAATAGGTGCTGATACCAAACTTTGCTTCAATCTATCGAATCTATTTTGTTTGGGAGTTGACCATGCAATGGCTGTTTACTTCTTTAGTAAGTCCATCAGAGGTGCTGCAATCAAAGCATAGTTTTTGATGAAGACCCTATACCATCCTGTCAATCCAAGAAAGCTATGTATTTCTTTGACAGATGTTGGTATTGGCCATTCTAGCACATCACTGACCTTGGCTGGGTCCACTGAGATTCCTTCTGTTGATACTATGAATCCCAGATATTCAATCTGATACTTGAAGAATGCACACTTCTTCATCTTAGTGTACAGCTTATGTGACCTCATTGTGTCAAGGACAATCTAGAGTTGGGGTTCATGATTTTCTTCCTATTTAGAGTAGACTAAAGTGTCGTCGAATAAGACAAGCACGAAATCATCAACATATGGCCTAAAGATATCTTGCATTAACCTGTTGAAGGTGGCAGGTGCATTCGTAAGCCCGAATGACATAACTAGGAACTCAAAGTGCCCATATCTTGTATTGAAGGCTGTCTTTGGGATATCTTCTTCCTTGATCCTTATTTGATAATAACCCGACCTGAGATCAATCTTGGAAAAGATCTTTGCACCCTGAAGACGATCAAGAAGCTCATCTATTCTAGGAATAGGGTACTTGTTCTTGACCGTTGCTTGGTTCAATCCTTGGTAATCAATACATAGTCGAAGTATCCCATCTTTCTTTTTCTAGAATAGTACTAGAGCTCCCTATGGTGAACTGCTAGGCCGGATGTAGCCCTGATCTAGTAGTTGCTTGAGTTGTTCCTTTAGCTCAATCGCTTATGGTATGGACATTCTATAAGGTCTCTTTGCAATTGTCGCAGCTCCTGGTACTAACTCAATCTCATGATCAACTTCTCTTTGAGGCAGGAGTTCTGTTAACTCATCAGGGAATACGTCCGCGTATTCCTTTAGCCAAGAAGATCCTTCACTAGACTCTTACTTCTGCTCTAACTTGTTGAGCTTAATTAAGTAGACACACAATCCTTTTCTGACTCCTTTTATGATCCGAGATACTTTGGCCAATTGGATTTTTGGCACTCCAGCCTCACCTTGAGTTGTAACTAATTCCCTTTCAGAGTTTCGAAAGGAAACTTGACCCTTTCCACAATGAATGTGGGCGTCCTTAGGCTTAAGCCAATCCATTCCGAGTAGACACTCATGGATATCTAGATTCATGACTCTGAATTTGAACGAAGTCTTCTTTCCTCCCAGAAAGAATTTCACCTTAGCAGTTTTCCTAGTACAAGTAGCCACACGATCATTTGCCAATTCCACAAGCAAGGTAGGTGCTTCTATTGTGGCTATTCCTAATCTTTTTGCACATGCTAGTGAGATAAAGGAATGTGTACTATCACAATCAATCAAGGTCTTGAAACTTTTACCTTGATAGTTCGATGGTGTCTGAATCACCGAGAACTGGTGATTCAGGCCTTTCTTGTGTTGAGCGGTATGGATTTTCGCCCTTTCAAACTCTGCTTCCATGGTCAGATCTTCTTCTTCTTCGCACATTTGCCTATTGGCAATGCAGGCAGTTCTTCCTCTGCCTTGGGTAGTAGCTCCTTGACCATGGCCCATTGTCAAAGAGTTTACTGTTCATAATATAAATCATGGGATTCTTATGAAGACAGAAGAGCTTCACTGGGAGTTATATGAGGAATTTGCATACAAAATTCAGACATTGTTATCCAATAACCAACTTAGTTACACAAGTTCTTTTGTATTTAGCATATAATTTTCAGTTATACCATGTATGTTGATGAAAAATAAGTCTATGGGAACCTACAACTTGGTCAACTGGAAGTAATTGTCAGTTTACAGGGTAAATCACATTGATTCAGGTGCAAAAATATGGTCAAAACTCAAGAAAAATGCCAAAATTTTCCAAAAGTCCACTAGGTTCACATGGGACCTGAAGTAATAGACTTAAGTGACTAGCAAGTGACCTGCGTAGGTCAAAAAGTGACCAAGGCCTGAGCAGGGAGTAGCTCGCATTTTTTGACGCAAAATGTGGGCTGCACAGTCTGAGCACAACTGGAGAGAGCTGGAGCTATGGTGCATGATTTGGAGCATACAAAATGAAGATCAACAGGCCCAAAAACTGAAGGTGTAAACATGGTGAGAGCTCCACTTCTCTGCCCATTTGGTCTGACAAAAATGCATGTTAAAACAGTCTATAAAAGAGGAAAATCTGAGAGAAAAGTATTTAGCCTGCTCTTATGCACGACTTCTCTCATTTTGTCTACCTCATTCTTGGTCCAATGAAGCTCGACTTGTACCCATGTACTTGAGTGACTTTGGGGCAAGTAAAGGGTGAGGATTTTGAAGGTATATGGGCTGTTATGGGCTGAAATAACTAGTCATAAACAAGGCATCCCACTGTTATGGTCCATTTTTATGAGCAAACAAGAGATTTATGTTGTTGTAATGGAAGGAAATGACCTCTTTTCATCATGACTTTGTTCATTAATGATTAGAGGAGCTTCTTCATGAGTTTATGCACTCATTTTGAGCTTGATTATGGGCTGGAATTTTCTGTTTTAAAACAAGGCTGAAGTTAAAATTATACTTCTTCAATTCATTTCATGTATCATTGGCCCAAATCTTGAATGCATTTGAGTCTATCAACATAATACTTGTTCCAAAGGGTTGAAATCCATCTATGTACTTGAAATAAAAGCCATTAGAACTTGAATTTGATATTCATAATCGAATTGAGAATCTGAAAAATATCCTTTATGATATGATGTATATATCCAGAGACATTTGATGTTATCAAGATAGAGTTATTTCCTCCGTTTATGTATGCTAAATAGATAGAGAAAAAGCTTGAATTCTTCTTCCGTACCTAAATCATTTCTAAATCCCGGATCTTATTTAACCCCAATCTATTTCCCCTTCCTGAACTTTGAATCCTAAACTCCTCTTCTGCACCAAAGCCCCGACGGTAGACCTTCAATCCTTAACATGACGACAGTGGTGAACCCGACGTGAAGGTCCGCTGTGGAAGAAGAAGTCCAATGGGAGAATCATCAAGTTCGGGAGGAGATGCCTTGCAATAATTGGTTCGTCTAATGCAAGAAAGCCAACAACAACAATTGCAATTTCAGCAGCAGTTGCAATTGCAACAACAACGGAGACAAGAAGAAGAGCGGATTGACGCTGCTGCGATTAAAGCCTTAGAAGCAGTTGGACAAGAGCTCATGCAATTTAATGGGCAAAATGTATCCTCTTTTATCCGCCTTTATACTAACAAGATGGTCTTCTTTGGAGTCCCTCAACATGCCTGGAGCCGTTATTTTGCCCATGGTCTCGAGGACCGAATTCATGGTCTTTTCCAAAAAGATGCAGGATGGACTATGTTCAAGAAGGCTCTTCAAGAAGAATTTTTCCTTGAAGATTCTGGCGTTATGACAAAGAAAGTCTTCATCGAATGGGTCGAAAGGCCCAATAAGGGTCTAACCGCCACTGCTCTTCATCGCGAATTTGAAAGAAAATTTACCCAACTAGATCCTGATGACCAACAAGGTATGGAAAGTCAAAAGATTGAATTATTTCTAAAGGCTACAGATTCTTCTCTTCAGGAGAAATTAACTGATCGACTTGAAGACCCTGACTCTGAGACGGGATTGAAGACTGCTTTGAGTGATGTCACTGAAGCAGTTAATATTATTGCTCGAAGAGAGCGATTGCACCTAAGATGGGGGTCAACCCCTATAACAACTGAATCTATGAAGGAGCTTGTCCTAGTTTCTTGACCTCCTGTCTCTATGGCTGAGTTTCATGATGTAATAATTGATGTAATTAAACGAAAAATACAATATGTTGGTGAGGAAATTGAAGAATCTGTACATGCTTTTTTTCAAGTACTTCAAGTGTATTTGCAGGATGAAGAGATGCTGAAAACTCAAGGGATTCGATTGGAGGCAATCAAAGAATTGATTGCAGCCATAGAAGCCAAAGATGAAGACATTTATGAAGCAAAAACTGAATAAGCCATTATGGTGGGGACTTCTCAATCTAAAGTGCAGCCCATGCATAGGAAAGAGACTATTCTTCACAACATGCAAGAAGAAATTGAAGCTCACTTTATTCCTATTAGTCACTACTCCCGTACCCATTGGGCAAGGGCGACTACTGAAACTGTTGTTAAAATCAGTGAAAAAGAAACTCCATGCATTGCCCTTATAGACCATGGTTCAGAAATTAATGTTATGTCAAGAAGTCTCTATGAGAATGGCGGATGGCCCATTGATGTGGACCCAGGATGGCGCATGAAGGCAGCCAATAACTCTTCTGGCGATCTTTATGTAGCATGTCCTTATGTACAAGTTACTATTGGTAATGTAAAAGATGAATTTCATTTCTTTGTTCAAGATTCCTGCAGCTATCCTATTATTCTTGGACAACCATTTATTTCCGAGTCTCGTTTAGAGACAAAGGCTCTTGATGATGGTTCATCATATGCTCGGATAAGAAGTAAGGATAATGACAAAGCTGTCCAATTTCTGACCGTCTGTGTTAATCACCACCGGAATAGGGATCGATTGAGAGATCATCATGTTCCTCCTAATGCCCAAGATTTTAAGGGTTTTCGGATAGCGCTGCTATAAGTGGAGGCTATGGCAGTGCATCATGTCATAAAAAAAATGCCTCCACTCATAAAGAAGGCAAGTCATATGGAGCAAGAGCTGAAGCAAATTGATGTTTTACCTAAAGATGAAGAAATTTCAGGACTATTTTATGGGCTGAATTATAATGATACAATGGCTGAAATTTATACAGCCGTTCATGCAGAAAATCAAGCTAAAAATCAGTCCATACAGGTATGTACATTGGATATGTATGACATAATTTAAGAATTTGCAGATTATGAAGCTTTTGGATAGCCAAACAAGGATGAAGTAAGAGTAGAAACAAAGTATAAAACAGTTGATAAAAAGGTCAAGCCGATAGCTACTTCTCTACCGCCTGAAAGCGAAGGACTGGCAGAAAGGGTATCCAAACAGCCAAGCCTTTGCGATCCTAAAGATATTGGTCACCAATTTACAGTAGAAAGTCTACAAAAGATGAAAATTGGTGAAGACTCTTTCCTCTTGCCGAACTGAAAAGCAAATCTTCATGCAGATGTTAAAGAATCATGGTAAAGCCTTTTCATTTCAGCCACATGAAATTCATTGTGTGGATCCAAGCATTGTGGCACCAATGGTGATTTTTACAGTCCCACATGTTCCTTGAAATCTTAAACCAATTCCAGTTCCAAGAGCTCATTTGCCTAAGTTATTGGAACTTCTAAATGAAAAGATAAAAATGTGAATATTGGAGCCATCTTTAGCTCCATATTCCAACCGATGGTTTACTGTACCTAAGAAGAATGGATCTTTGCGATTCATTCAAGATTTACAACCCGCCAATAAAGTCACTATTAGAAATTTTGGATCAGGCAATTGTTGATGAGTTTGCTGAAGCTTTTGCAGGAAAGGAAATCTATTCCATGGGAGATTTATATTCACGCTACGACCAATTTCAGCTTGCTTTGGAAAGCCGTGACATTACCACAATGAAGACGTCTCTTGGCCTAGTCCACATGTGTACTCTACCTCAATGTGCTACGAATTCAGTAGCTCACATGATGAATGCTATGCATAAAGTATTGAGGGATTATATTCCTTAATTGACTCTTCCTTTTTTTGATGATGATGTTCCAATCAAAGGATGTGAAGTTCATGAGAAAAATGAAGAACTCAACGAACTTGGATGTCGAAAGTTTGTTTCTGATCATATTAATGATTGTGCTCAAATCTTCTCTAAATTAGAAGAAGTCCATCTTACTCTTTTAGGAGCTAAATCTGTTTTTGGAGTCGAAGAAGTCCTTGTGGTCGGACATATGTGTGGTCCATATGGCCGAAAGCCTTCTCCATCCAAAATAGATGCTATCAGCAAAATGCAGGAAGAATGTACAAATGTTTCAGAGGTGAGAAGATTTCTTGGTGCATGTCTCTTCTACCTTATTTGGATACCACATTTTGCCCATGTTTTTGAAAGTCTTTATCAGCTTCTAAGAAAGGGCCAAAGGTTTATATGGGAAAAAGAACACACTCAGGCTATTCGGAAACTCAAGAAAATGTTGATTTCAGCCCCCACTTTAATGAGGGATAATTACTCTAATGGACAGCCCATTATACTCACAGTGGACACAAGTCCTATTGGAATAGGATGGGCAGTTGGTCAAAACGACCTTGAAGGCAACAGATATGTAATCCGCTTTCGAGCAAAGGTTCTTAATGAACGACAAAGAAGGTATGCTCAAATTAAAAGAGAACTTTGGAGAGTAGTAACTGCATTAAAAATGTGACAGGGAGTACTTCATGGGCGCACACGTTATAGTTGAAATAGATTGCCTTCCACTCTTGGGCATGATGACCAACTGTTCCACTCTTGACATAGCCATGCTAAGATGGATAGCCTATATTAAATCCTTAAATCCTGATTTGAAACATATTGCAGGTAGAGATAATCCACTTGCTGATATGCTTTCGCGTGCCAGATATAGGGATAAAGAAGAAATGATGGATGAAGAAGAATCAGAGTTTATAAATGATGTTGTAAATGCAGATACAAATCTGGAAACAGCAAGTATAGCTGAATCTAATGTTGACTCAGCAGTCAAAAATGCAGGTACAACAAAAATTACAGCAAGTACAATAGGTTCAGCTGCTAAAACAAATTTTACATCAGCAAGGAAAGATGAAATAACCAAAGAAGAAAAATGGACAGCTAGTAAACAACATGTTCAATGTTATGTTATGGTTTGTTCACACTTTAAAGAAGAATATTATGCAGATGATTGGCTAAAAATTGGCCAATTTTTGAGCACTATGACAAAGAAGAAAGAGTGGACTAATGAAGAGTTCAAAAGAATTAAGAGAAAAGCTTATGGTTTTTTTCTTAAAGATGGTTACCTTTGGAGGCATGCGAAAAAGAAAAGAAGGGTGCCTGTTCATGTCTTAGGAGACAAAAAGACTCAAAGACAGGTCATGCAAGAATTTCATGAAAGCCTATTGGCTGGTCATAGAGGCATATGGGGCACTTTTGCCAAAATAAAAGAGAAATTTTGGTGGCAAAACATGTATAAAGACATTGAGCATTTTGTTGAGTCTTGTCATGTTTGTCAAATGTATTCTATGGTAAAGCATAGAGATGGGCTTCAGCCTACCTATCATTTATCCATTCACTATAGATGGGTTATTGATTTAGTAACCATACCTACAGGAATTCGGAACATGAGATATCTAGTACTTGCTAGAGAAGATCTCACAAATCAAGTGGAAGAAAAAGCCTTGACAACAAAGTCCACTCATGCTGTTTGTAGATTTTTACTTGAAGAAGTATTTTGCAGGTATGGATGTGTTGCTAAAGTAACTGCTGATAGAGGGGAATTGGATGCTGATGAGGCTCGCCATTTCTTTGCTCAATTGGGAATCAAGCTATCTCTTACTTCAGCCTACAACCCTGAAGGCAATGATAAGAGTGAAAGAGATCATCAACCAATTCTTAAAGCTTTAGCAAAATCATGCAAAGGAAAGTTGAGGGAATGGACTAAAATGCTACCATTCGCATTATGGGCTGATAGAACTACCCATAGTGCAGTGATAGGATATATGCCAGCTAAACTTATATATGGACAGCCACCTGTTATGCCTATTGAGGAATCCATTGTCACATGGAGTATCTTACCTTGGGATGAAGGCATGAATAGAGAAGAGCTGCTGTCTTTGCGCATAAGGCAACTCGAAAGAAGGCCAGAAGATGTCAAAACATCCATTGAAAGGCTGAAAACAGCAAGATTAAAGAATAAGAAGAGGTTTGACAAGCATCATCGACTCCGTCCAAGAGCTATTCAAGAGAATGATTGGGCTCTTGTCTATGATAGTAGCCTGGACAATCAATATAGTGCTCATAGGAAGTTAGCCAAGCGATGGTTTGGACCATATGTTGTAAAAGTAGTACATAATAATGCCACTTACTCTTTGGCTGAAATGGATGGGACCATGATTAAGATTCCAATAGCCGGGAAACGAATCAAACTCTTCAAATGAAGAGAATCTTCAACTTATGAACTTGATGACTTAGATATGAGCCCTCTACTTGAAGACATGCAAGAAGAAAAAGACTTAGAGAATGAAGATGAAGTTATATCAGAAAAAGACCCTCCTTGACCTGAAACCTTATGAAATGGCACATGCCGGAGGATGTGCAGGTTAGGAGGGGGTGAATGTCAAAGAGTTTACTGTTCATAATATAAATCATGGGATTCTTATGAACACAGAAGAGCTTCACTAGGAGTTATATGAGGAATTTGCATACAATTTCAGACATTGTTATCCAATAACCAACTTAGTTACACAAGTTCTTTTGTATTTAGCATATAATTTTTAGTTATACCATGTATATTGATGAAAAATAAGTCTAAGAGAACCTAAAACTTGGTCAACCGGAAGTAATTGTCAGTTTGCAAGGTAAATCACATTGATTCAAGTGCAAAAATATGGTCAGAACTCAAGAAAAATGCCAAAAGTTACCAAAAGTCCACTAGGTTCATATGGAACCTGAAGTAATAGACTTAAGTGACCAGCAAGTGACCTGGGTAGGTCAAAAAGTGACCAGGGCCTGAGCAGGGAGCAGCCCGCATTTTTCGGCGCAAAATGCGGGCTGCACAGTCTGAGCACAGCTGGAGAGAGCTGGAGCTATGGTGCATGATTTGGAGCATGCAAACTAAAGATCAACAGGCCCAAAAACTGAAGGTGTAAACATGGTGAGAGCTCCACTTCTCTACCCATTTTGTATGGCGAAAATACATGTTAAAACAGTCTATAAAAGAGGAAAATCTGAGAGAAAAGTATTCAGCCTACTCTTATGCATGACTTTTCTCATTTTTTCTACCTCATTCTTGGTCCAATGAAGCCCGACTTGTACCCAAGTACTTGAGTGACTTTGGGGCAAGTAAAGGGTGAGGATTTTGAAGGTATATGGGCTGTTATGGGCTGAAATAACCAGTCATAAACAGGGTAGCCCACTGTTATGGTCCATTTTTATGAGCAAACAAGAGATTTATGTGGTTGTAATGGAAGGAAATAACCTCTTTTCATCAAGACTTTGTTCATTAATGATTAGAGGAGCTTTTTCATGAGTTTATGCACTCATTTTGAGCTTAATTATGGGCTGGAATTTTCAATTTTAAAACAGGGCTGAAGCTAAAATTATGCTTCTTCAATTCATTTCATGTATCATTGGCCCAAATCTTGAATGCATTTGAGTCTATCAACATAATACTTATTCCAAACGGTTGAAATCCATCTATGTACTTGAAATAAAAGCCATTAGAACTTGTATTTGATATTCATAATTGAATTGAGAATTTGAAAAATGTGCTTTATGATATAATGTATGTATCCAGAGACATTTGATGTTATCAAGATAGAGTTATTTCCTCCGTTCATGTATGCTAAATAGATAGAGAAAAAGCTTAAATTCTTCTTCCGTACCTAAATCATTTCTAAATCCTGGATCTTATTTAACCCCAATCTATTTCCCCTTCCTGAATTTTGAATCCTAAACTCCTCTTCTACACCAAAGCCCCGGTGGTAGACCTTCAACCCTTAACACGACGACATCGTTCCTTGGAAATGTGCTTGGCGATTTCCTCCACCAAGCTTGGGACATTGCCTCTTGAAGTGACAAGCTTCGTTGTAGTGGAAACAATGGAGGTTTCCGCCATTGCTTTGAGTAGGAAAAAAGTTGTTGACATTGTTAGTCCTTTCTTTCTTTATTTGTCCCTGATTATGACCTTGAACTCTCTTCATTTGAGGTCTGAATGCTCCTTTGTTTGGGTCATTATAAGACGAAGCTTTGTTATCCCTTGGTCTAGACTGTACCTCCTGACTTATAGGCGCCACTTGAATGAGTGCATCCTGAAGATCTGATGGACGCATAGATTCGAAACGGGTATTTACTGGTGGATTTAAACCCGCACAAAATTTGGACACCTGCTGTGTCATGTCCATTTGTGGCGCATACTTTAAAAGTGAGACGAATTTAGAGTAGTATGCGTCAAGAGTGACCCCCAGCTGTTTTAGCTCGTAGAACTCATTCATTTTCTATGTGCAATATGCAAGTGGCAAGTATCTTCCCTGCACGGCTTTCTTCAGCTTCTCCCAGGTAACTAATCCCTCCGCGATCCCTTGATCCTTGCACCATTGCTTCCACCAAAGCCTGGTTTTGCCGGTGAGCTTTAGCTTGGCGAGCATAACCTGATTGGTGGGTGCAGTACCAGCTGCTTCGAAGTAATCCTCCATGGATTCAATTCAAATTTCAGTGTCAGCTTGGACGGAACTGCCTCTCCCGTCAAACTCGGGTGGCTTAATCTATTTGAGAAGAAACTTCTTCTCCTGGATTACAGCAGTACTTGATGTAGGAGGCGAACTAGGAACATGTACCTAGGGTTGTGCCTAGATAAAGGTTTCTCAACATTATTATACGATAATCGTTATTGATTTATATTACATCTTCAATTCTGCTATTACATAAGCAATGTAGCTACTTAACTTTTTATCAATTCTCATGCAGAATCAGACATTGATAAAAGGAAATCTTATTTGTATTTATATGGGCATAGCCCTTTCAGAATACAACATTTCTTGCAATGATAAGTCAACTGTTACATTTAGTTTGGGGAGAACAACGTTGTATTACATTTATCTACACGAACTGAATAATAGTATGGTTTCGGGTTATGGATCTTCAGGAATCGGTAAATCATTGGAAGTTCAGGGTATCCTTTCCTTTGGAACCCATTCTTTTCATGGCGCCCTAACACTTTAATCGTGTTGGCAGGGATTAAATGGGTTACTTCCTCATATACATATGAGTTCATCTCAACCCTTCGACCTCTAATATGTAAAGTTGAGTTTACGTGAGCTTCCACAAAAATGAACAGCTTCACGACTTTCAGGTCCTCCAACCACTTGATCCTTTTTAGGTTGGTTTGTAGGTAAGTAAACCGGTGGGCGACTATATAGTAGATTCCTAATGCACCCATCCATCTTCATTTCATGTACAAGGGTGATGGATTATAGATTTGCTCCAAGATGTTCATCATCTCAACCATTTGTCTATAATGCGGAGAATGCATTGCAGTCATAAACATGACTCGAAATACCAAGAACTTGTTCCACGCTTCGTAATTCTGCAAGATAGTATTGAAGGTAAGGAAATGTTTGGAACATCAACATTTTGTTTACTTCTTCTTATTAAGATTTCGTAAAACAATTCCGTTGTTGGTTGGCTCTAATACCAACTGTAACGTGTCCACTTGTATTTTCAGGACACGTCTTAGCAGTCCATTGGAAAGAATGTCTAGAAAGCTCCGCTCGGCACTCCCATGGAATGTTACGGGGTTTGCGATCTAGGACTTTCCGCGTCTACCATGTAGCGGAAATATTCCGGCCGTTCCCACTTAGGATCGACCTGAATTAGGGTTTTCCTGATTGGTCATTTTCTAACAGCAACTAGTGTCAGACCCAAGCGAACTACTTTACCCAGAAACGCCACGTCCGAAGCTGATTCATGCTACACTTGGTTCAAGGAGAATGGGAAATGAGAGGGATGCAAAGCTCAACCTCTCTGCCATAAGGCATAGTCCCATTCCGTTCCGCTAAAACACCATAAATCGGGTGTAAATATAACTCTAGGTCAACGCTCTTGTTGTTCATGTTCTTTGACGATCTTCCAGCTGTCCATCGTGATTTGAGAAAAGTTCCCAGCCAACCGGGACCACCCATCCGTAGGACAGACCTATGGCCCATCCTCCACACTTTCCTCGGGTTGTTTTAGTTATTTAATTACCTAACACATTAGTTTGATATGTAACAATCAGCTTCTTTAACTAACCCATTAGGCACTGGTTCTTTCACATAATCTTATCACTTGACATAGAAAAACAATATCAGACAAGTTCCTTATTAACAGATTATCATATTTATCTTTGAAATACAAAGAGTCCAACCCATAGGCTTATCCACAATCCGCTCGAAGGTTATCCATCAATCCACAGGGATCACTAATCCAAGTTTCCGCCCATAAACTAGTATGCGGGTCTCGAGATCCCATCCCGAGTCACGTTAGCCTCTTGTGCAGGGCCCCAAAGGCGAGGGATTTACGGCCAGAGCCCCCCTGGCACCCAAGCGTCCTCCTGCTCCAAGTAGTGCTCAACGGAGAGACCTCTCGCGGTGGGTTCGGTCCACTTGCCCGGCGCCGTTAACAATCCCCTTGGTTAGGGTTAGGCAGGCAGTCGGGGGTAACTGAAGCTGCCTCTCCCTTCAAGCCTTTAACCTAAAGTATAGATATCCTTTTATCTTTTAATTCATCGATCAAACAAATCCAATCAGTGCTCTAAAATCTGTAGCAAGCACAAACATTTCCATTGATCATTTTTGTTGGAAAACTACTAAGAAATAAATCCTTCCTTTCGAATGCGTCCAGCACTCGATCCGGCATGACTTGCAACTTGGCAAGATCCCCTATATCCTAGGTTAGGGCGTACCCTAAATTCGACTTGGTCAAACCTTATGTTCATCGGTTATTTCAGTTTATTGGCTAGTCTTTAGTTCCCAATCAATCTTCTTTACTCACGAAAGATACTAAGTTAGGATGATTATTCATCCTCTTGCAAGACAACTTACTTAAGGATTTGCCAACCTCATTGCGAGAATTTGGCCATTTCCTTGTGATCCAAACACAAGATCATATGACTCCACACTTGTTGCACAAGTGTCGCATTGAATGGAGTCATGAAACAATCTGTTCCTGATTACATTAGGCTAACATCGTTAGACCTAGGGTTTTCAAGTTCCATCTTGTAAGATTCTTAGGGACAAACCCTAGCTCACTTTCAAAATATGTTTCACTGTCCCTATGCTTCGGTGAGGGTGGGCAAGTATTTAGGGTATAGGAGTTTCAAATTTAGCAATATGTAGCGATTAGGTTACGTATAAATTCCTAGTGAGTTTATTTGAATTTAACCCATTCTAAATGAGTACTCTGCAGTTTTTAGGTTTATGCCAATTTGTTTAACTCTAAAAGATAGCTATGTTATCATTTCATAAACACATGCCTCCTTGTCTACGAGTAAATTGCTCTTTCAACCCTAACTTGTCGATTTAAGGTCAGGCATAGATTAGGTTAATTCCAACTAATCTTTCTATAATCTTGCGAATAAAATTCATGGTAACAAGCAACCTTTTTCCTTGATAATTTATGCAGTTGACAAACGATAGTTTCCTAGATTTATACATTGTAAGAATCATTTCACGCTTTGCACTTTCCATGATGATTCATTGCGAAGAGGATATGGGTTAATAGTGCGATGTGCAGTTTATACTTCTAGACTTAAACGAAGTATACTATTTTAATGGACAATAATCTAGTTTATAATTCATTTCAATGCATAAAGCTATTTGCTAGAAATGCATTTATGCTTCCTTTATTTTGCATGTTTTATTGAAAGTATTAATGACTAAGTTCCTTCATCATGAGAATTCAGGACAAAATTTATATCCTATTTCTAACAATTAACATTGCATGATTTAATTATAACATTATCAAATAAAAATTAGGAACGAAAACCTGGGCTTGGGGTGAGATATCCACGTGGATGCTGGGAGACGACCCTCCTGCGGCGGCTGCGCCTTGGACTTTCTTAGGAGGCATCGCAATTGTGGTTTTCCGGACGTGGAAGTAGCTTTACAAATCCTCTTTGGAATTCCACCGTCGCTCCCTTGCACCGTCCGTCGAAGTTAGTTTTGGAAGGCTTCCTCCTTGAAGTAGGGAATTCGAAAAGGGGAATGTTTCACAAAGTTTTGTAGATAAGACCCATTAAAGCCATAGGAGGGCTTAATGGCCTTGTAAAAAATCACACAAACGGGGAATAAATCAAGTGTGGAATCCCTTACGAGGCTTTTTGAGTGGAAAAGGAAGGTGTCAAATGACCCATAACATTCCTCTTTCCTTTACGTGTGGGAAAAGAAACAAGGTACGGGAGGGTTCCAAGGGGTATTTTTGCATGGCCTAAGGGGGGTTTTTAACAAAAAATGGGGGGAAAAGGAAAGGTTATTTGGAGTAACCTTTTATGGGGGAAAACCCTAAGGGGGAAACTCCAAGGAAAAAGTAACCTTAAAAGTTATAAGTAAGGGTCTAAGGACCCTTAGGGAAAATTTGGAGGAAAGGGGTTTCAAGATGCCTCAAGAGAAGGGAGGTAAAATGAAAATTTTAAATACGGGGGGGGGAAGGGTTTCCAACATCCCTCGGAAGGGGGCTAAGGAAAAAAAAAAGGGGGCTTATGAGTTTAAACATGGGGGGGGCGAAGGGTTTTAAAGCCTAGGGGAAAGGCTTAAGGGATAAAACACAGGGGGAAGGAGTGGTTTTGAAGCCCAAGGGAATGGGTTAAGGGTTAAAACACGAGGGGAGTGGTTTTAAGAGGCCACAGGAAGGGGCCCTAGGGAGGGTTTTAAGACACGGGGGGGGGAGGGAGGTGGTTCTAACAACCATGAAAAAGGGGGCTTAAGGGGGAAAGAGGGCTTAAGAGGCCCCTTAGAAGCTTCTCCTCCCAGGAACCTTCTGATGCTTCCACGCCACTGGAAGGAGGAAACCAACGGCGACTCGACGGTGATTTGACAGCTGGGGGCGTGGACTGATAGCAGAGGTGATGCCATCCTGGCCTTGGCGGCAATCAGTGCCTCATCCTCTCCCTCTCACAACGTCGGTTCCACCTCGTACTCCTCCCCCAGGCTCTGGTGATGACAGGCAGCCTGGCAGCTTGCTCCCTTACGAGTTGAGCAGAGAGACTCACTCTCTCCCTCTCTGTAATGTGACAGCGCACAGTGTCTTTTTCTCGCAATCTCTACCCTCCATCCTCCAGCCTGTGGCCCCCCCCTCAATTATATAGGGGAGGGGATAAGATTCTCCACCCCCCCCCTTGCATGTCATCGGGCATGTAACATTGCCCTAGCAAGCTCCAGTAAGGAGCTTGCCTACTTACAAATCCCTCTCTTGCTCCAGCTCGACTGTCGGCTGGAGGAGAGGAGAAATTAAAAAAATTTGCCTTTATTTTATTAAAAGAAATTATCCATTCGGAATTGTTACATGCATCAATCTTCAAGAGAAATGGCAAACTTTGAGTTTTTTGTGAGTTTGGTGAGTGATGTGACTATCTTTGACTAATCGTTGATAAATATCCTATAGAAGTTGGCAAAGCCAAGGAAGCATTGGACATCACAAATACATGTGGGTATTTTCTAATCAACAATAGTCTTGATCTTCTTGGGGTCCATGAAGATTCCTCTTCGTGAGACTTTGTACCCTAAGAATTCCACTTCTGCTTGATGGAAAAAACACTTCTCAAGTTTTGGATATAGTCCTTTTTCTCTAAGCTTTTCCAAAACTAATTTTACATGGTGCTCATGCTCCTTTAAATCTTTTGAGAATATCAAGATATGATCCAACTATATTACTACAAAATCATATAGATACTCTTCAAAGATATCATTAATCATATGTTGGAACACTACAAGAGCATGTATGAGACCGAATGGCATAATACCATACTCAAACTGACCATACCTTGTGCAGAAGGCTATCTTATCTTTGTCCCCTTCTATGATCCATACACGATTGTAAGCCCCTTATAGATCAATATTTGTAAAAATCTTGGCTTTTTCAAGGTGTTACAAGAGATATGGTATTAACAACAAAGGGTATCGATTATTGAATTTCATTTTGTTATGTCCTTGATAATCCACACACATTCAAAGTGACCCATCTTTATTCTTCACAAAGAGAATTGGGACTTTAGTAGGAGACTTTGAGTGACTAATTAACCCATTCACACACACACACACACACACACACACACATGCACACACACACACATGTGCTTGAGTTTTTTTTTTTTTCACTTTTCAATGGCTTGATATGATTGGGGGTGTTTTAAATTAGGTATGTGTGTGGAAGAACATTAAAATGGGCATTGAAGGGCCTATTTTTTATGCATTTTAATTCATGTTTGTTTTTGGGGTTTACTTTTTTAGTGTGCCTTGACATGAAACACTATGGTAACTAAGATATTGAACATGCCTACTTTCTCTTGTTTGGGCTCTACATCTCAACTTTCATTTTGCTATAATATACTTGCCTTATAAAATCCACAAGTCATAAGGAAATGAGGAGGAAATGCAAGGACCTAGTAGCATCTTGATGCCTTTTGAGTTGATTTACATACCGACAAATCTTTAGCTTCTAGACTATCAAAAGTGCACTATACATACCAATAATATCCCCATGCCCCTCCAATAGTAGATTTTCAGTACAAGGACACACTAGAGATCTTGTTTTCTACTATTCACATGGTAATGTGTCTTTCCAATAATTTGTTTATATTTGGCTAGAGAGGGTT
Source organism: Lygodium microphyllum (assembly GCF_053477565.2). Taxonomy (NCBI): domain Eukaryota; kingdom Viridiplantae; phylum Streptophyta; class Polypodiopsida; order Schizaeales; family Lygodiaceae; genus Lygodium; species Lygodium microphyllum. The sequence continues at coordinate 90,536,619 of NC_141164.1, forward strand.
ATTGCTATAATGATGGTGAATTTGATGTGAGTTATTGGGCATGCAAGTTGTGGAAGCAGAAACAATTTACCAAGTTTGTAGCTAAACTCATCTATTGGCCAATCATCATCTCACTCATTGCTTAGATGGAGATGTTTATGGTGTAAACATAGAATATATCATGGGAGTGCATGTTAGGTTCTTCATATTCAACTTATGCAACACACATGAAATTGAAGAAGATCTTTGAGTCTCACCACTAATCTTGAGTACTTGCATGGCTCTTGTGATTTATTGGCCAATCGGTTCAACATGGCTAACTTATGGAAACACATAAATGCAAGTGATGGGTTTTTTTTCCAAAGTTACATGTGTATGCATTATGGGTATTCCCCCCCATTTAATTTCCCCTCCAACCATAAAACTAAGGGAAGGGTTGAGGGTTTCTAGGGAAGGGGGGAAGGGGGGAGGTGTAGGGGTTGAGGATTTAATACTTCACTACTCATATTTTTGTTATATTGCCTAGCCACATATATTTCATTGTACTAGTAATGCATACTTTGAATCTATTGATTAAGGTGCTTCAATCCTACCTATACTTTGAACTAGAGTCTAGATTTTGAAACTTATGAATGCATAATCTTGAATACAAACATGACTAATATGATATTTTTTATATTATGACTAGTTTTTGATGCGTGTAAACATATTGTGTTTTGAGACTAAACTTTAAACTATGAAATACATATCACACAAGACTAGAATTTAAACCATGAAATACACATGATACCTTTTGCGAATCTAAGTAATGAAAGAAAAGACTTAATCTAAAGTAGCATCATGCTATGATATAACCTATTTATATGTGAAATAAGAGTTTTCTTACTAAGAAAGAGAGGGAGAGAGGTTAAACGAGACAATGTGGTCATCTTATAATAATAATAAGTCATAACTTCATGGAAATTTGGTAGAAAGAGACATAAAACATATTTATGGGATATGGATGGCTCAAAGTTATGACATAATTATTTTGGATCTAATGGAATTATTGATTTTTTTGTTAAGATAAGAGCATATTAAAACTTAAAATTGTGAATGAAAGATATCGCTTTTTTCATTTTTTAGGGGGCTTTCCATTGTCATTTCCTTGAAGATACTATTTTCTCCTTGAGCTACATGAGAGCAAATAAACACCACATAACCTTCCTGATGATTATTGGGAGAAGTAATTCTTTTTAAATAAAAATTATGTGATATAATCTACACCACAAATCTTATTGATTGCAATAGTTATGTTTGCTCTATATGTAATTAATCATGGTGGAACATTACCACCATCCTTTTCAAAACATCAATAAGAATATAAGATTTCTTTGAATATCAACAAATATCCAAAACATCAATAAGTATCAATGACTTGTGTATCTCTTTCAAATCCTTAGTCGTAATGTGGTCCAATATCTAGCTACTTCTTAACATTTTGTGTTACAAATGTGGCCCAATATTCAGCCACCTTTAACACTCCATATAAAGAACTAGTCCTCAAAAGATTGTCCAATACATAGAGCCCTCTCTAACACTACATGGTGTCATAATACTCAAAACTACAGTACACTTCACAATCCCCTAATGATTCAATCATGAAACTACACACTTCACAAGCTCCTAACGGTACAATGACAGTGAGTTCTCATGCATAATTCTTTGCCTAATCTAGTGCCTTGATCTATGTTTTGCTATCTTCTTATTTTAACCATGGATTCTATGTATTGTGAGTATCATTTGTTATTTCTTGGTAGGAATTTTACCTTGCTTTATTTAATTTGTTTTTGAAAAGAAGTTATCGATTATTATTTTTTAGAGAAAACCATCATTTTAGATCTTATCATAAAATTCCAATAAATATATGATAACTCACTACATGCAATGTTCCTTGAAGAGTCTTTTTTCCATTGATTCTCAATTGTATAGATGATCAAGAAAATGTATGGATACATGTTTCCACGATGGCTCCATGCACATAGGGCATTATGAGAGGGCATAAGGAAGCCCATGTGGTTGGATAGAGAGGACTAGTGGAGGATCAAGGGGATCAAGGAGGAGGTGATACCTCTATCTCTTAAGAGATATGCCTAGGTGGTTGGATAGAGAGGACTAGAGAAGGATCAAGGGGATTAAGAAGGACATGATGCCTTTCTATCTTAAGAGAGGTATTGAGGGTGTGATAGGAGAAAGTAAGGGAGAAAGTAAGGCGTGATGGTTGGTCTGCCTATTTAGAGAATTGTGTAAGTTTCCTAGTTTTATTATAAAATACTCTCTTTTTTTGTGTTGCTCAAAGATACTAATATGATTCCTGCTTTACTATGTAGAGCCATCCATAGTTAATTCTTTTTTAGTCATCATTCATCAAGATGATGATGTAATTTATTACATTTATATTGTATGCAACTTGTGGTTATTCTATCTATTATCCACCTCATGATTGTAAATGTTCTATCAATATGTCAAAAAAAATTTTCTTAGAAGTGTTTGAAATGCATCAAATAATTTTGTTTCAAAAAAGTTTTTTTTGGTTCAGTGTTTGAAATGCATCAATATGTCAAATGTTTTTTCAAGTATTTGCAACGCATCAAAAAATTTAGTTTCAAAACAATTTAATGAGATACAATTAGCATACTAATTAGAGGACCAAGAAATATAGATCAATCATTAATTGCATTAACATGCTAAAAACATAATCCACCTAAAATGGATTTTGAGTGGTTTATTTGTAGAGAAATATAGAAAGTGTGCTTGTTTAATTTGAGACATGCCATGTTTGCTTTATGTTCACTATATGGTAGGATAAATTGATTTATAAATGGATTTAAGTTTAAATAGAGATGTATACATTTTGCATTTTATTCAAAATATTGTCAAATAAATGCAAAACTAAATAAACCATGTTTAATTAGAGATGATATTCACTATTGGTTTATGTGCACTATATAGGTAAACATAGAATTATGGCTATATGGATAAGCTATGAGCACATAATAACACCACAAAGAGCAAGTCTATGAGAACACTCACTACAGTACCTACACTTAATATGATGGACCAAATTCTTATAAAGGTCTACAACATAGTGCAATTATGTAAGTAGGCACATACATAATCACACCACAAAGATTAATATGAAATGGTTAAGTATGGACCGTAAAGAACAATATGAAATGATCAAGTCTATGAGAACACTCAATGCAATGCTCAATATGGATGGACCAAATATCCTTAAAGGCCTACAACATAGTGCAATTAGAAAAAATAACTATATGGGAACAATAATTCGAAAATTCTGCAATCATTTTAGATGGAATTTATCCAAGCGATCAAGAACCAATCAAATTAGTTTCATAGCAACACAGTTAGAAGATGGCAAAGCTGGGAGACAGAGCTCTCGTGTTTTATTTTCACTATTCCCAAACGATCGTGAGTCCTGTTACATGGATTGAAGATTCTTGATGTTGGAAAAGAGCTGGACTTTATAATATATAGCCATTACACTTACTCTCTCTCTCTCTCTCTCTCTCTCACATCTGCTCCTGCGTAAGTTACGCAAGAGAATCTCAGACGCCCTTCATTTGCAAGAGGAGATCAAAGAGAGCACATCTTCTTCCTCCTCCTCCTCTTCCTCTTCCTCATTGTAGCGGTGCTCATGATGACGGTGGTAGTACTGATTGTTGTCGTGGGATGGTGGCAGGAGGACTGCGTGGCCATGATGCGCCTCCTGGAGCTTCTGGTGGAGCTTGTGGCCCACTTGCATGGCTGCCATGTGCACCTCCCACGGCATGGCACGGCAGATGATGTTCTTCCCGGCTAAGTGCATGAACAAGGGGCTGCACTCTGATGCCAGAACAGGGATCATATAAACGACAATGTGAGCACTCTTTACATGAAGACGAAAGTGAAGAAAGGACGCTTGATGAGCGAACATATATGTACAAGGTACTAGAATCAATCTAGAATGAAGACGCTGAAAGAATTTACTAAAGTAATAGTGAGTCGTACGTGTGGCAGTTGAAGTGTGGCAGTTGAAGATCGCAGCTGAATCGAAACCGTCCTGGCCAGCTTGCATCGCACTACAACAAAAAGGCCTCTTAGACGCACTTTTAGACGTGATTTTTGAATTGAGAGAAAATCTTACGGGCGCATCTACAAGCCCGTCTATTTGTGCATCTACCATTTCGCGTCTATAGTCGCATGTATGAGGAAATCCATATATACCAATAGACACGCATGAATACAAGCGCATACGAAAACCAAAATTGTTATTTATTTAATTTCTTTTGTGCGTCTACAAGCGCATCTACATGGAAAATTAGACGGGCACATAGACATGTTCATAGACGCGCTTTTACATGCACCAATAGACGCGAATGCAAAACCAAAAATCTCCTTTTTAAAAAAAGATATTTAATTTCTTTTTATTAATTTGAATTATATAGCGCATCTATGGGCACGTGTGTTTTGTATTTTAGACGCGAGTATAGACACACGTTTTCTGTAATTTAGATGTGCAAATAGACGCGAAGCACAAAATTGGGAAAAAAAAACCAGAGAGCATGCAACCATATGCTCTCTGGTTTTTTTCCCCCCTCCCATACATCAAATTGTGCATTTGGAAAAAACACAATGGATCTGAAGGCACGAGAATTGAAAATAAAAATCCATGTATTCATTATATATAAAACACATTTACATGGGGAGTTTAAGTGCTTGCGACCTAAAACATGGCCGCAAGTAGTAGGCTCAAATATGGATAATAGATATACAAGAAAACAAGGCCATAGAGGAGGTATGGTGCTCCTCTACGAATCTGAAGAAGAAACATCTTCTCTAGCACCACCATGGCTACTAGCGTCTCTATCCCCCTCCTCGCTATGCTCCATATCGGGTTTCGCCTATACACACAAAAGATCAAGGTTGCTTATGTACAATTGCAAAGAAAATGTTATAATTAGCTATACTTTTAATAGGAAAGTAAGAAAAACATACCTCCTCTAGCTGTCGAATCCTCATAGCCCGATTGTATTGCTCCTCAGTGATGAGAGCCTCCTCATAGAAGTGAAGCCATGTGGCTGCGCGGTTATGGCCTCGATGGTAACCTACCTCTCTAGGAGTAGGTATCCTACCAATGATAGTAGTTTGCAAAACAATTATGATATATACAAACAATTATGAGTAACAATGTATTAGAACAAATTATATAAAGAATTGAAAGAAATATAAGTTTTAAAAAACTAGAAATCAAAATATACTTATAAACTTTGCCTTCCACAACTCTTTGCCGCCCGATACATAATGTGACGATCCCATGGTTTCCATTTGGATGTGTCGCGCCTCTGAGATCTTTTGTTGTGAAGCAAATCCCTCACTTTTGTGCGTCCCCAATCATCCAAGAATCGTTGACCCTCAGGATTTGGGTACCTCCTATGGACTGCCCACAACACCTCCTGCCAAAAGCCGCTTTTCTGATTCTTGAAGTAAACGAAACAATCTTTATACATCGCATGCACAACGCTCCTCATGTACGCCATTATATCCCTTCCTTCATTATCATGGATGATGCCACTAGTATCTGTAACTCTATAGTACTGGCATACTAGCTCCTCTACGTGATCTTCTGGTGAGGGTGATCGCTCGCCACCCCCTAGGCAACCCCCACACAAGCCTCGTCCTCCCCCTCGACTCTCCCTCCTCCCTCTCTGTCGACTACCCTTTGCCTCGCTGGATGCACGTGCTTCGGCAAATGTACGTGCGTCGGCTGACGCTTGTGCTTCAGCCGATGCATGTACAGGCGCTGCACGTAGAGTACCTGTAATTGGAGTTTGGATATTTGGTGTTTGGAAAGCAGTGCCAGGCAAAAACGACAAAGGAGTTCTAGACATGACACTGAACACCTCCTCTGCTATGGGAGAGCGGCCAAGGTGTCTAGTCATCTCTTCCATGAAGTCTTCCTTACTAGGAAAACCTCCAAAAAAAGCATTGACCCCTCTGTTGAACGAGCCCAATGTATCCACAAACAAAACACATGAATAAGAAAAATTTGCTAAACTGCAATATTGTGTAAACTGTACTATTGTGTAACATATTCGTATAATTTCAAAAATAAAAAATTGTTTTTTTATCAGAGTTGGTACGTGTATCATCGCGTCTGAGATGCAAAATAGACGTGCTATCAGACGCTTCCCTGAAGTCAAACCTTCTGGTCAGAGCGTGTGTATATTCGTGTCTGAGATGCAGAATAGACAAGCTCTCCAACGCATCCCAGAAGTCAAAGCTTCTAGGCGAGCGTATGTATATTCGCATCTAAGATGCAGAATAGATGCGCTCTCAGACGCGTCTCTGAAGTCAAAGCTTCTAGGGAGAGCGTGTGTAGTCTCGCGTCTGAGATGTAGAATATACGCGCTTGGAGACGTGACTACAGACGCGATGATAGCAAACATAGCTGCGCGTCTATGTCTGCGTCGGGACTGAAATCTACACGCGCTGTCAAACGCACTAAGTCAGCTCCTTTGAATCTGACAACTGCTATCCATGATTTATTTGTGATATAAGAACTTCAATCATAGATCCTAATACACAGAGAGAGAGAGAGAGAGAGAGAGAGAGAGAGAGAGAGAGAGAGAGAGAGAGAGAGAGAAAGGACTCACCTTGGGTCTTTGGTGTGGACGGGTGGTGGTGCTGCTTCCTTCCCCTTCTTCCTCTCCTTGGTGAGTTGTTCTCCCTTGATGCTTGCTGCTTGTTGTCTCCTCTCTTTGCTTCTTTTTCCTCTTATTCTCCTCTCTTTTGTTCTCTCTTTCTTGTTCTCCTTGTCTTTCTTCTTTCCCCTCTTGTCTCTTTGAAGTAAAAGAAGAGGTGAGTCATGAGGAGGTGAGTCAAGAAGAGACTAGTGGAGGTAGACTGCATATCGGCTGAACTCGAGCATCAGAACACGCAAAAAGCGTAAGAAAGACGCAATTTAAAAAGAAATGATTTAGGTATCTTTTGAATTTTGACTTTTGCGTCTATTTGAGTTGCCAGCACGCAGAGGCGCGACGCATCCAAATGGAAACCATGGGATCATCGCATTACAGATCGGGCGGCAGAGAGTCGTGGAAGGTAGAGTTTGTAAGTATATTTTGATTTCTAGTTTTTTAAAATTTATATTTCTTTCAATTCTTTATATAATTTGTTCTAATACATTGTGTCTCCTAATTGTTTGTATATATCATAATTGTTTTACAGACTACTATCGTTGGTAGGATACCTACTCCTAGAGAGGTAGGTTACCATGGAGGCCATAATCGCATAGCCACATGGCTTCACTTCTATGAGGAGGGTCTCATCACTGAAGAGCAGTACAACCGGGCTATGAGGATTCGACAGCCAGAGGAGGTATGTTTTTTTTACTTTCCTATTAAAAGTATAGCTAATTATAACTTTTTCTTTGCAATTATACGTAAGCAACCTTGATCTTTTGTGTGAGTAGGCGAACCCCGATGTGGAGCATAGCGAGGAGGGGGATAGCGATGCTAGTAGCGATGGTGGTGCTAGCAAAGATGTTTCTTCTTCAAATTCGTAGAGAAGCACCATACCTCCTCTATGGCCTTGTTTCCTTGTATATCTATTATCGATCTTTGAGCCTACTGCTTGCGGCCACACTTTAGGTCGCAAGCACTTAAACTCCCCATGTAAATGCGTTTTATATATAATGAATACATGGATTTTTGTTTTCAATTCTCGTGCCTTCAGATCCATTGTGTTTTTCCCAAATGCACAATTTGATGTATGGGAGGGGAAAAAAAAAACAGAGAGCATGTGATTGCTTTGCAACCACATGCTCTCTGGTTTTTTTTTTTTCCAATTCTATGCTTCGCGTCTATTTGCTCATCTAAATTGCAGAAAACGCGCATCTATACTCGCGTCTAAAATGCAGAATACACGCGCCCATACACATGCTATATAATTCAAATTAATAAAAAGAAATTAAATATCTTTTTTAAAAAATGAGCTTTTTGGTTTTGTGTTCGCGTCTACTGGCGCATGTAAAAGCGCGTCTATGAACGTGTCTCCACCCCCCTCCCCCCCATGTGGTGAAAGCTTCTGGAAGCTTAGAAGCTTCCAAGGGAGCCTTCCTTAAGCCCCCTTCCTTTGGGCTTTCGAACCACCCCCCCCCCCCTGCGTGTTTTAAATTTCCTTTAGCCCCCCTTCCTTTGTGGCATCTTGAAAACCCCCCCCTTAAAATTCCTCTTTAAGGCTTCTTAGGGCTTTTTCCCCCCTCAAAAAGCTTGACCTTAAGGGTCCTTTGCCTCCCCGCAATTATAAATCTCCCTAAGGGCTTCCTTAGGGCCTCCTTCCTATAACCTTTTGGACTATCCCTTTTTTTTCCTCCCCCACGATTATAAATCTCCCTAAGGGCTTCCTTAGGGCCTCCTTCCGATAACCTTTTGGACTACCCCTTTTTTCATCCTCCCACTCGAAACTTCCCTTTAGGCCTCTATAAGTTTTTTTCCCCCCAAATTCTCCTTGGAGGGGCCTTTAAGAGGTATTAGGCCCTTTTCCCTCCCAAAAACTTTTCCCTTAAAAGGCCTTATTTCCCCCCCCCCCTACCTCAAATCCCCCCTAAGGGCCCCCTTAGCCCTTTTCTTTCCCCATGCAAAATACCCTTGGAACTTTTTTTTTCCCCCACTCGTAAAATAAAAGAGAGTGTTAAGGGTCTTTTGACACCTCCCTTTCCCACTCAAAAGCCCTCATAAGGGATTCCACACCTTTTTATTCCCCGTTTGTGTGAGTCTTTACAAGGCCATAAAGTCCCTCCCATGGCTTTAATGGGTCTTATCCGCAAAAGATTTTGAAACACCCCCTTTTTCAAAATCCCTACTTCAAGGAGGGAGCCTTCTAAAACTACTTTCGACGGACGGTGCAAGTTATTGCAAAAAGGGATCCACGGTGGAATTCCAAAGAGGAGTTGTAAAGCTACTTCCATGATGGAAAGACTACAATTGCGATGCTTCCTAAGAAAGTCCAAGGCGCAGCCATGGGAGGGCCGTCTCCTAGCGTCCACGTGGACATCTCACCCCAAGCCCACGTTTTCCTTCCTAGTTTTTATTTGGTATTGTTGTAATTCAATCATGCAAGGTTAATTGCTGGAAATAGGATATATTTTTGTCCTAAATGCTCACAACGGAGGAACTTAGTCATTAATACTTTCAATTAAACAAACAAAAATAAAGGAAGCATAAATGCATTTCTAGCAAATAGCTTTATGCATTGAAATGAATTAAAAATTAGATTAATGTCCATTAAAATAGTATACTTCATTTAAGCCTGGAAATATAAACTGCATATCGCACTATTGACCCATATCCTCTTCGCAACGAATCATCATGGAAAGTGCAAGGCATGAAATGATTCTTATGATGTATAACTCTAGGAAATTATCATTTGTCAACTGCATAAATTATCAAGTAAAATGTTGCTTGTTTAGCATGAATTTTGTTCGCAAAGTTATACGAAGATTAGTTGGAATTAACCTAACCTATACCTGACCTTAATCGATAAGTTAAGGTTGAAAAATCAATTTACGCATAGACAACGAGTCATGCGTTTATGAAATATTAGCGTAACTATCTCAAAGAGATAAACAAATTGGCACAAACCTAAACACATAAACCTCGGAGTACTCCTTTAGAATGAGTTGAATTCCAAGAAAATTCACTAGGAATTAATACGTAACCTAATCATTACGTATTGCTAAAACTGAAACTCCTATACCCTAAATACTTGTCCACTTTCACCGAAATGTAGGGACAGTGAAATGTAATTGGAAAGTGAACTAGGGTTTGTCCCTAAGAATCTTACGAGATGGAACTTGGAACTCTAGGACTTACGATGTCAGCCTAAGGTAATCATGAATAGATTGTTTTGTGACTCCGTTCAATGCGTAGAATAATTCTCATAGTTCGATGCAACACTTGCGCAGCAAGTGTGGAGTAATATGATCTTGTGATTGGATCACAAGGAAATGGACAATTTCTTGCAACGAGGTTGGCAAGTCCTTACGCAAGTTATCTTGCAAGAGGATGAATAATCATCCTAATTTAGCATCTTTCTTGAGTAAAGAAGATTGATTGGAAACTAAAGACCTGCCGATAAACTGAAATAACCGATGAACTTAAGGTTTGACCAAGTTGGGTTAATAGGGTATGCCCTAACCCAGGATATAGGGGATCTTGCTAAGTTGCAAGTCATCTCAGATCGAGTACTGGACGCATTCGAAAGGAATGATTCATTCCTTAGCAGTTTGCCAACAAAAACGATCAATGGAAATGTTTGTGCTTGCTACACATTTTAGAGCACTGTTTGGCTTTGTTTGATCAATGAATTAAAAGATAAATGGGTATCTATACTTCGGGTTGAAGGCCTGAAGGGAGAGGCAGCTTCAGTTACCTCCGACTGCCTGCCTGAACCTAACCAAGGGGGTTGTTAACCGCGCCGGGCAAGTGGACCGAACTCGTCGTGAGAGATCTCTCCATTGAGCACTAGTTGGAGCAAGAGGACGCTTGGGTGCTAGACGGGGCTCTGGCCATAAATCCCTCGCCTTCCAGGCCCTGCACAAGAGGCTAACGTGACTCAGGATTGGATCTCGAGGCCCGCATACTAGTCTACGGGCAGAAACTTAGAATAGTGATCCCTGTGGATTGCTGGATAGCCTTCGGGCGGATCGTATATAAGCCTACGGGCTGGACTCTTTGCATTTCAAATATAAATATGATAACCTCTTAACAAGGAACTTGTTTGATATTGTTTTTCTATGTCAAGTGATAAGATTACGTGAAAGAACCGGTGCCTAATGGGTTAATTAAAGAAGCTGATTGTTATATGTCCAACTAATGTGTTAGGTAATTAAATAATTAAAACAACCCGAGGAAAGTGCGGAGGATGGGCCATAGGTCCGTCCTATGGATGGGTGGTCCCGGTTGGCCGGAAACTTTTCTCAAATCACGATGGACAGTAGGAAGATCGTCAAAGAACACGAACAACAAAAGCGTTGACCTAGAGTTATAATTGATCCTGATTTACGCTGTTTCAGGGGAACGGAATGGGACTATGCCTTATGGCAGAGAGGTTAAGCTTTGCATCCCTCTCATTTCCCATTCTCCTTGAACCAAGTGCAGCATGAATCCATTCGGACCTGGCGTTTCTGCGTAAAGTAGTTCGCTTGGGTCCAACGCTAGTTGCCATTAGGAAATGACCAATAAGAAAAACCCTAATTCAGGTCGAATGGCCGGAATACTTCCACTACATGGCAGATGCGGAAAGCCCTAGACCAAAAACCCCGTAACATTCCATGGGAGTACCGGGCGGAGCTTTCTAGACATCCTTTGCGATGGACTGCTAAGACGTGTCCTAAAGATACAAGTGAACACGTTACAATTGGTATCAGAGTCGACCAACAACGGAATTGTTTTTATGAAATCTTAATAAGTTGAAGTAAAGCAAATGTTGCTGTTCCAAACATTTCCTTACTTCCAATGTTGTCTTGCAGAATTACGAAGCGTGGAATAAGTTCTTAGTATTTCGAATCATGTTTATGACTACAATGCATTCTCCGCATTATCGACAAAGGGTTGAGATAATGAACATCCTAGAGCAAATCTATAATACATCACCTTTGTACATGGAACAAAGATAGACGGGTGCTTCAGGAATCTACTATATAGCCGCCCACTAGTTTGCTTACCTACAAACCAACCTAAAAAGGATCAAGTGGTTGGAAGACTTGAAAGTCGTGAAGCTGCTCATTTTTGTGGAAGCTCACGTAAACTCAACTTTACATATTCGAGGTCAAAGGGTTGAGATGAACTCATATGTATATGAGGAAGTAACCCGTGTGATCCCCGCCGACAGGATTAAAGTGTTAGGGCGCCATGAAAAGAATGGATTCCAAAGGAAAGGATACCTTGAACTTCCAATGACTTACCGATTCCTGAAGATCCATGACCCGAAACCATACTATTATACAATTCCTGTAGATAAATGTAATACAATGTTGTTCTCCCCAAACTAAATGTAACAGTGGGCTTATCATCGCAAGAAATGTTGTATTCCGAAAGGGCTATGTCCATATAAATACAAATAAGACTTCTTTTTATCAATGTCTGATTGTGCATTAGAATTGATAAAAATTTAAGTGGTTAGATTGCTTGGGTGATAGCGGAATTACATTTGTAATATAAATCAATAACGATTATCGTGTAATAACATTAAGAAACCTTTATCCAGGCACAACCCCAGGTAGAGGTTCCTAGTTCGCCTCCTACATCAAGTACTGCTGTAATCCAGGAGAAGAAGTTTCTTCTCAATCAGATTAAGTCGCCCGAGTTTGACGGGAGAGACAGTCTGTCCAAGCTGATGCTGAAATTTGGATTGAATCCATGGAGGATTACTTCAAAGCAGCCGGTACTGCACCCACCAATCAGGCTATGCTTGGCAAGTTGAAGCTCACCAGTGAAGCCAGGCATTGGTGGAAGCAATGGTGCAGGGATCAAGGGATCGCAGAGGGATCTGTTACCCGGGAGAAGATGAAGAAAGCCGTGCAGGGAAGATACCTACCACCTAAATATCGCACACAGAAAATGAATGAGTTCTATGAGCTAAAACAGCTAGGACTTACTCTTGACGCATACTATTCCAACTTTGTCTCACTTCTTAAGTATGCGCCGCAGATGGACATGACACAAGAGGTATCCAAATTTTGTGCTGGTTTAAATCCACCATTAAATACCCGTCTTGAATCTATGCGTCCATCAGATCTTCAGGATGCACTCATTTGAGCGGTGCTTATATTTCAGGAGGTGCAGTCTAGACCAAGGGGTAACAAAGCTTAGTCTTATAATGACCCGAACAGAGGAGCATTCAGACCTCAGATGAAGAGAGTTCAAGGTCATAATCAGGGACAAAGAAAGAAAGCCAGGAATAATAACGTCAACAACTTTATTCCTACTCAAAGCAATGGCTGAAACCTGTTATTTCCATTGCAACGAGCCTGGTCACTTCAAGAGGCAATGTCCCAAACTTGGAGGAGGACATCGCCAAGCACCTTTCCAGGGAACGAGGGCCGTGGTCAAGGAGCCACTATCCGAGACAGAGGAAGAACTACTTGCATTGCCAATAGGCAAATGTGCGAAGAAGAAGAAGAAGAAGATCCGACCATGGAAGCAGAATTTGAAAGGGTGACAGTCCATGCCGCTCTACACAAGAAAGGGCCGAATCGCCAATTCTCGGTGATTCAGACACCGTCGGACTATCAAGGTAAAAGTTTTAAGACCTTGATTGATTGTGGCAGTACACATTCCTTTATCTCACCAGCATGTGCAAAAAGATTAGGAATAGCCACAGTAGAAGCACCTACCTTGCTTGTGGAATTAGCAAGTGGTCGTGAGGTTACTTGTACCAGGCAAACTGCTAAGGTGGAATTCTTCCTAGGAGGAAAGAAGACTTCAATCAAATTCAGAGTCATGAATTTTGGTATCCATGAGTGTCTACTCGGAATGGATTGGATTAAGCCTAATGACGCCCACATTCATTGTGGAAAGGGTCAAGTTTCCTTTTGAAACTCTGAAAGAGAATTAGTCACAACTCAAGGTGAGGCTGGAGTGCCAAGAATCCAATTGGCCAAAGTATCTCAGATCATAAAAGGATTCAGAAAAGGATTACCTGTCTACTTGATCAAACTCAACAAGTTAGATCAGAAGCAAGAGTCTAGTGAAGGACCTTCTTGGCTAAAGAAATATGCGGACGTATTCCCTGAAGAGTTGACAGAGCTCCCGCCTCAAAGGGAAGTGGATCATGAGATTAAGTTAGTACCAGGAGCTGTGCCAATTGCAAAGAGACCTTATAGAATGTCCATACTAGAAGCAATTGAGGTGAAGGAACAACTCAAGCAACTGCTAGATCAGGGCTACATCCGGCCTAGCAGTTCACCATGGGGAGCTCTAGTACTGTTCCAGAAAAAGAAAGATGGAACACTTCGACTATGTATTGATTACCGAGGATTGATCAACTATCAAAAACAAGTACCCTATTCCTAGAATAGATGAGCTTCTTGATTGTCTTCAAGGTGCAAAGATCTTCTCCAAGATTAATCTCAGGTTAGGTTACTATCAGATAAGGATCAAGGAAGACGATATCCCAAAGATGGCCTTCAATACAAGATATAGGCACTTTGAGTTCCTAGTTATGTCATTTGGACTTACGAATGCACCTTCCACCCTCAACAGGTTAATGCATGATATCTTTAGGCCATATCTTGATGATTTCATGCTTGTCTTCTTTGACGACACTTTAGTCTATTCTAAACAGGAAAAAGATCATGAACCCCAACTTCGGATTGTCCTTGAGACAATGAGGTCACATAAGCTATATGCTAAGATGAAGAAGTGTGCATTCTTCAAACGTCGGATTGAATATTTGGGATTCATAGTATCATCGGATGGAATCTCAGTGGACCCAGCTAAGGTCAAAGATGTGCTAGAATGGCCCATACCAATATCTATCAAAGAAATACACAGCTTCTTGGATTGACAGGATGGTATAGGGTCTTCATAAAAAACTATGCTTTGATTGCAGCACCTCTAACGAACTTACTAAAGAAGCAAACTTCCATTGAATGGTCAACTCCCGAACACAATGGCTTTGATAGATTGAAGCAAAGTTTGGTATCAGCACCCATTCTAAAACTTCTAGACCTTAATAAGGAGTTTGAGGTAGTAGCTGATGCTAGCATACTTTCCTTGGGATGTGTACTCATGCAGGAAGGTCATCCTGTAGCATACTCTTCAAGGAAATTGAAGAACTCAAAGATAAATCAAGTCATTGAGGATATGCTAAGGGCATACTGCTATCGGGAGCCGAAGAGGTGGATTCAATAGTTGCCTTTGGTTGAATTTGCCTACAATGCTTCTTACCAACAAAGCATTCAGATGACCCCTTTCCAAGCATTGTATGGTCATGACTGTCGATGTCCCCTAAACTTCTCAGATCCAACCTTAAGGGTTGAAGCTTCAAGGCAGATGTTGGAAGAGATGGATGACCAAATAAAGTCAATAAGACAAGACATCCAAGCTGCCAAGGATAAACAGAAGGCATACACGGATTTGAAGCGTCAAGATAGAATCTTCAATGAAGGAGACAGGGTCTTCATTCACGTATGCCCTAAGAAGAGTTCCCTATCCTTAGGAGATTGCAAGAAGCTAAGTCCAAGGTATTGTGGACCATATAAAATCCTCAAATGCCTAGGACCTAATGCTTATAAAATGCAACTCCCTGAGAACCTAAAAGTTCAAAATGTATTCAATATCAGCCTATTGAAAAAGTATGTACCTAATCCTAACCATGTACTTGATGACCACCAAGTTGTAATGCCTAGTCAAGGAGTCGTTGAACTAAGGCCTGACAGGATCTTAGATGTTAGGGAGAGACAATTGAGATCCAGAACCTTGAGAGAATGCCTCGTCTAGTGAAAAGATTATCCCGAAGAGGATGCCACTTGTGTAGATGAAGGCACTCTCAACCATCAATATCCCTAGTTTATCTCGAGACGAGGACATCTCAATTCCTCCAAGGGGGAGAGAAATGTAACGTTCTAATGTGAACTACTTCTAATAGGAAATTGGGATAATTTTTCTAATTAAATAAAGATAAATTTGTTTCCACTCTCCTCCAGCCGGAGTCGAGCTGGAGAAAGAGGGGAATAGAATGTAGAGCAAGCTCCTTGCTAGATCTTGCTCACACTCGGAGCATGCAGCTCGACACGTGGGGGAGGGAGAATCTTATCTCCTCCCCTATATATATTTGAGGGGGCGCAGGCTGAATGAGGCCACCCGAGATCGAGTAGAAGACATTGAGCGCCGTCCTATTGCAGTGAGAGAGAGAGTGAGTCTCTCTGCACAACTCGTAAGAGAGAGAGCTGCCGAGATGCCCCATCATCGCCTGTGCTAAGGGGGTCGCTGCCAGTCTGCCCTGGGGGAGCCGTGAGCTACCACGCCAGCAGCTGCCGCCGTTCAGCCTCTGTCCTCCTGCCAGCGCCTGATCACTGCCCCCTGAACCTGCGCCAGTCACCACGAATCGATGTCTCCACCCCCCCATGTGGTGAAAGCTTCTGGAAGCTTAGAAGCTTCCAAGGGGGCCTTCCTTAAGCACCCTTCCTTTGGGCTTTGGAACCACCCCCCCACCCCCCCCTCGTGTTTTAAATTTCCTTTAGCCCCCCTTTCTTTGTGGTATCTTGAACCCCCCCCCTTAAAATTCCTCTTTAAGGCTTCCTTAGGGCTTTCTTCCCCGTCAAAAAGCTTGACCTTAAGGGTCCTTTGCCTCCTCACGATTATAAATCTCCCTAAGGGCTTCCTTAGGGCCTCCTTCCTATAACCTTTTGGACTACCCCTTTTTTCTTCCTCCCATTGGAAACTTCCCTTTAGGCCTCTATAAGTTTCTTTCCCCCCAAATTCTCCTTGGAGGGGCCTTTAAGAGGTCTTAGGCCCTTTTCCCTCCCAAAAGTTTTTCCCTTAAAAGGCCTTATTTTTCCCCCCCGTACCTCAAATCCCCCCTAAGGGCCCCCTTAGACCTTTTCCGTCCCCATGCAAAATACCCTTGGAACTTTTTTTTTTCCCCCACTCGTAAAAGAAAAGAGAGTGTTGAGGGTCTTTTGACACCTCCCTTTCCCACTCAAAAGCCCTCGTAAGGGATTCCACACCTTTTTATTCCCCATTTGTGCGAGTCCTTACAAGGCCATTAAGCCCCTCCCATGGCTTTAATGGGTCTTATCCGCAAAAGATTTTGAAACACCCCCTTTTTCAAAATCCCTACTTCAAGGAGGGAGCCTTCTAAAACTACTTTCGACGGACGGTGTAAGTTATTGCAAAAAGGGAGCCACGGTGGAATTCCAAAGAGGAGTTGTAAAGCTACTTCCACGACGGAAAGACTACAATTGCGATGCCTCCTAAGAAAGTCCAAGGTGCAGCCGCGGGAGGGTCGTCTCGTGGCATCCACGTGGACATCTCACCCTAAGCCCAGGTTTTCCTTCCTAGTTTTTATTTGGTATTGTTCTAATTCAATCATGCAAGGTTAATTGTTGGAAATAGGATATATTTTTGTCCTAAATGCTCATAATGGAGGAACTTTGTCATTAATACTTTCAATTAAACAAGCAAAAATAAAGGAAGCATAAATGCATTTCTAGCAAATAGCTTTATGCATTGAAATGAATTTAAAATTAGATTAATTTCCATTAAAATAGTATACTTCGTTTAAGCCTGGAAATATAAACTGCATATCGCACTATTGATACTTTTCTCAAATCACAATGGATTTTTTTGATTTATGAATTTGAAGAACTCAAAGATAGATCGTTGGATTTGATTTTTGATTGGCTCATAAATGTTGCATCATTTTATGAGAAACTGCTGCACATAAATGTTTGCAGACTAGGGGGAGGGCTAAATATATCAAGCATTTTTGTGAAAACTGAAAACCTCTAGTCAAAATTGTAGTTAGGTTTGATTTTTGCTAGCTTAGTTATTTGCGTGACAATTTGTTTTGTTATTTTGTAGTTGGATTTATTGTGTTTGTCTAGCTTAGGATTTGTTTCTGTCATTTTGTTTGATTTTTTGAGTGTGAAACTTGATAGCCTTGGTCAAGCTTGGTATTTTTTTGGACAGGATAAAGTTTGTGTTTGTCAATCACTGAATATTGTGGAACAAGGTATGTTTTCTTGTCGAGACTCTTGCACATCACGGGGATTATGGTTCACGAGCACTTCAAGTTGCACTTGTTGATGCACTGCACTCGGGTCCTTTTCCATAATCCCCAATAGAGAAAATTTAAATCACAAGAAGAAGGCATATATGGGTCACATGTACAAGTAGAAGGTCCTTCTGAATCTCTTAGTATGGTACTTTCTTTGGTTGGTTGAAGAAAAGAGCTCAGTGACTTTTGTTGTGGATCTATATGAAAGAGCTTCTTTGGTTGCCCTCTAGCATTTGTCAAAACTAAATGGTTGGTAGATGTTTTTTTGGATGCAACCATGCTCTATGAGAATCATATGCAAGTTTAATCTTGAAGGGCACAAATGCAACCATTTGTGATCATACTTGCATACAACTCTTACTCTCCCTTTATCTTTGTAGTCATTCAATGTTGCCTCAATAAGCTCAAAATCAAATCCTGTATGATTTCAAGTCAAGTCTCTCAAAAATTAATATCCAAAATGATTAGAAATTTTCCGTAAAATACATATACAAAAGTGATTTTAAAACAAACCCAAACCTTATTAAAGCTCAACTCTTTCATAAACTACTAATTGTTGTATATGAAAATAATATTTCACTAGAGGTTTGAATGGTTAAAAAGATGTCACTTGCCTTCGTGAGTGCTATTAAAAATATCCATCTCCTCTACTACAGCTAAAATCACAACCATATTATCTTCATTTCTTTCTTCCACATCTTTTGAGCTAGATGTCGCTCCCACCTTCAACCCTCAGTTTGTCAAATATCTTGTTTGATGCGCTTGACCATCCCATACATGGGTTCGCATGAAATTAGAAAGACACGAGTAAGTAGATTGCTTTCCAATGACTCCTAATCCATAAGGAGCTTCACATTCATGGCACCATACTCAAGCCAAGGGTGCACCATTAAGGTCTTCTGTGGCAAGCTCAAAACTATCATCTCTTGGTGGGTTTTTCTCCCTCAACTACCATACTCGAGCGAAGACCATTAAGATTTTTTTGTGGTAAGCTCAAACATATCATCTCTTGGTGGGTTTGTCTCCCTCAACTTCTTGCAAGTTGTCTCATATTGGTTGAGCCAACTTTTAAGAGTAGACTTTGAAGTCAATATGCTATTGAGCATGCTTTAAACATGATTTAGGTTGTCACGTGACTTGTGCAAAATATGATCACCTTCATTACTTGCATTGAAGTTAGTGTCCTTGAGAGTATCCTTCAAGCCTTCACACGTGTTTTGTAGGCCCGCCCTCATCCCCAACCTTATCTACCATGCTTGACTCTCTCTTTATACCAATAAACTTGACATTTTCTACATGCCAAAATACTTCTTGTATTGGGTTTAGGGTGCAACCTTTATCGTCATCATCTTCATCTTCAAATATGAATTTAAAGGGATCATATATAAGCTCATCATCTTGTGTAATCTCTTGTTATATTGCACTATACGTGGAATCAGACATAACTCAGACATAATCCAAAAGTTTATTCTTGCTAGATCCATAATCAAAGACCTTCATGCGAGTTCTTGAAGCCATGAATGATCAACCTTATAACCAAATACAAAGCAAAAAATAATTTAGTAACTTCTCATATGTAAAAAATATACAATAATTTTAAAAAACAAAATTAGAAGTGTTTCCATCACATAACACAAGGATCAATTTCTACTCATGATTGAAAAATACACCCCACATTTTTAGCTTGCGACTATAGAAGGAATGCATCTAGTAAAGACTTAAATATTTATCTAATAAAGCCTATCCATAGAAGATAAAGTACATCGCATTAGAAATGATAACAAGATATAACATTCACTAATACATTGTGCACACTTGATCATGTTGACTAAGCTTACAGAAGTAGGATATTTCTCAGATGAGAGAATGTCTACTTGCACTAGTGGAGGTTACAAGTTATTGCATCACTTCAAAAGCAATAGTTTGTTGGGGAAAGTTTAGAAGGTTTGGTATCATCTATAATTACTAGGCACATTTGGTTATTAGTTTTTAAAATAATTCATTTATAATTTGTTTTTTTCTAATCATTAGTAATTTAAAATGCAATATGAATATGGCGTGAAAATCATAGCTTTTTAAACCATTAAAGTAGTTTTCTTTCTTGTATACTTGTGTGTTTACGACAACAATATATCTCCTTGGCAACTAAAAAAAATGGCATGTATACAACACTCCACTTGCACAATCATATTTAGCAAAGAAAATAAGAGAGATTTAAACTTTATATATACATTAGATGGTTTGTTAATGTTTCATGTATGCTAGCTAGAGACTATTTATAGACATAAATCTACACCATGATATTAAATACAAAACAATGTGGTTATTAAAATTCAAAACATGAGAAAGTCAACTATGCAAATTATTGAAAAGACACATAAAGACACACAACCTCAAGATAATTTCTCTTGAAGAGGTACATCCACATAACCAACTTAATCTTAAAGCACAAATTTCAAGCTCTATTCTATAGAGCCTAGAGTTTTACAAAAAAATACAACCTTTCTAGGCATCTTTGGTTTCATAAGTCATAGAGACTCAAAAAATTGTTAGGTTTTTTTACAAAATACAAGGAGAGATTACAAGAGGTGGGTTGTTCAAAAAGGGTGAGCTAGAATAGGGCCAAGCTCTATAAGAAATCTTTGTGCATTTGCAGGATTAGTGTTGCACTGTGCCCACAAAAATTTATCGAGATCTGCAAAGGACATTTACATGGCCATATTATCTAACAACATGCAATCCCTTGCCTTGAACTCTATTAGGTGCATGAGGAATTCATCTGGGGTATCTCTCGACTCCTTACACAACCACAGACGTTGGCCTAAGCGCAAAAACTCAATGAGACAAAGGATAAGGGAGCCAACTACCTATACATGTGACTCATTGCTCTAAGCAAACTCGCACAATGGATTGTAGATCTTAGGAGAAATCCATGACCTTCTTTTCTTTCCAACACTCCTTTCTGTTGTTGTTCATCTATGATGTGCATGGACTCATTTGGTCCCCTAGATGGGCAGCTGAGAGCTCATCTTTTCATACTAGAAATAAGCATGAGACCCTAGTCCATGATGCCCACCCTGGGGGTGTTATCTTTGGTAAAATCAAGCAACATGTTCTTGGCATGTAAGTCCAAATGGATGATGCAGTACTATGCACGGCCTTGATCCCATCCACCAATCCATGAATAATGTTTGGCATATTATTGATGACACTCATGATCCTAGCCCTCTCTTCTACACTAGGCACCATGTTAGGATCAAATCTAAACCCCATTGATGGCTTATGGAGGTGCTCGATGGTTTTCCTATATTTGCATTCTTTAAAAGGGCCCCACATCAATATATCATCTATTGTACCACCATTGAAAAAGGGAAAGAACATAACCGAAGGGGGACTCATAAGTAAAGGCAATGCATTGTACAATGGATGCATTGACCTTTTACAACCCACACTCCACTTGGAATTACTGCAACTTAACATTGTTGAAGCCCTTGTATATTTTGGCGCAATATGTTAAATCTAAAGGAAAATAAGTAATATTATCTATAGTATCTTGGACACATTGTCCAAAGGAACCTTCGCCAATGACTCTACCTATCTTGATGGCATCAAAGGGAATGTCAATCATTGATGCACATTGGTGATTCCTCAATGTGTGCAACATAGTTTTTGCCCCTAATGGATCATCTCTTTGCCTTGTGGGACTAGAACTAGGACTTGCATTTATAGTGTTGTTTATACACTTTGGTAGAGAGGTTGCCCCAACCAAAAGTCATTTGCTTGCTTTGAGTGTGCCACCTCCTTTCTCTTCTTCATGTTCCAGAAAGCTAACCTCTCCTTTCATGCAAACACACTGGCGCTAACTCCCTAAGATCTTCAACCATCTTGGGTGCATTTCCAAGCAGTGTACAATAAAGATGCAAGTTCTTCTTGGGATCCCAAAGTGCATTCGCAACTAGCTATGAAAGCCCTCGCTGGTACATGGTTCGCACGCATGCACATGCTAAATTGTAGAAGTTGACAAAGAGAATTTCATTACTATTGATGAGTGATATCTACTCTTGTGTGTTGGATGATATAGCCTCTATCAAGAAAATACATAGTGCTTTGGCAATGTTCAAGGCCATCTTCACAAATTGTAAACTCTCCACAATAAAGAAAAACAAGTGTATAAGCATAATGGCCAAGGCTTATCCTACCAATTGTAAGTTAAGCTACATAACTTTAATATAAATGTATGACATATAATCTTTGATTAAGAATACAAATGTATGATATCAATCTTAATTTATATTAGTGTTGCATATTAACATCAATTGCATGTTACCATCTAAATATTGAAAAGGTAACACAAATTACATTAAGTCATAACTTATAAAAAGCATACACATGCAAGAACATGATAGATTTTTAAAAAACTACACATAAGCTAGGATATTTTTTGGTCGAATAGACGACCTAAATGCCCATCCCATCGAACAATAGAAATAATTTGTGTATCGCGACATTGTGCAACCAAATACACGATCAAATTCCCATCACTTATTTCATGTGTTGCCCATCATGACACTATTTGGTCGAATTCACAACCAAGTGCCCATCCACACCTAGGGGGGGAGGGAGGGTATCACAACCAAAGTGACACCTCTATGTTGAAGTTCACAACACCAGTGCCAAGTTAATTGTGACATAGTTATCAAAAGACACTCACTTGCCGGTTTCGTAGAGTGACCTTCTCCCTGAACCGGTTTCAAAAATAGATGGTGTACCATGTTGTCCAAAATCTCATCCTCTACAACTTGATGGGGCATTTCATGAGGGCTGCTATCATGGTCGTCAGTATCTACTCTTCTTGAAGACTCAGCCTCCTCACGTCGACGTTTTGCAGCCTTTGGACGCCCGGGAGGGAGCATCTGAGGATGTGGCACTGCATCGTGCTCAACCACAAAAGGGAGTTTCATGTATATTGATATATAATTCCCGTAACATAGACATGCAATCTTAGTGGTAAAAAAAAACAATGAATACTGGTGATTTTTCTCGGTCCCATTCTCCATACAAGCTGAGGTGTGACATTGCAATTCGACATGCTAAAAAAATACACCCTTGACAACGATCACACATGCATTTAATTTTTCGTCGTAGCCATGCATCTTGATTATGAAGACGCAATGTTTCATCCTCACTTGAGGATGTGCTCATTGACTCATCAGCTTGCACCGCACTAGGTGATGACGACGTCGACATGATTAAACCTAATTCATGACAACATCAAAATATTTGTCATTCATATGTTTACATAAGATCTCAATTTTAAATACACAAAAATCATCATAAATACATTAAAACTTATGATAAGAATTCACTATCAAAACTTATCTTAAAAACAAAAAATTATGATAAAGCCCAAATGCGCGTCTATATCCGCGTTTAACTAGGCGTCTATATTGGCTATTTTCGTGTCTATATTCGCGTCTATACTTGCGTCTATTTGAACAATAGACGCACATATACACGCAAAAATAGACGCACACGTCAAAATTCAAACCATACTTAAATCATTTCTTTTCAAACTGCGCCTTTCCTTTCCTGCGTTTTTTGCGATTCTGAAGCTTGAGCTTAGCTGACATGCAGTGTCTTCATGCCTCACCTAGTCTCTTCATGCCTCACCTCCTCATGACTCACCTCTTCTTTCATTTCAAACACATAAGAAGGGAAAAAGGAAAGCCAAGGAGAGGAAGAAAGAGAGAACAAGAAAGAGGAGAACAAGAAGAAGTAGCAAGCAAGCAAGCATCAAGGGAGGGTAACTTACCAAGGAGAGGAAGAAGGAGAAGGAAGAAGCGCCACCACCCGCCACACCAAACACCCAAGGTGAGTCTCTCTCTCTCTCTTTGTTTCTCTCTTCCTCTCTCTGCTCTATCTGTGTATTTAGGATTTGTGATTCCATTATGTATTGCATTTTGTAAATCATCAATGGCGGTCGTCGACCTAAAATCCCCCGACCGAGCGCGTTTGATAGCGCATCTACATCTCAGTGTAGACGCAGACATAGACGCGAAAAATGTTTCCTCTTAGAGCATCTGAGAGCGCGTCTTAGTGCGCGTGTGCTGGCGCATGTGCTCTGCAGTGTACACACGATGATACACGTGCTGTACAGAAGGTTGACCTATAGTCTACACGCGATTATACACGCGCATTGACCTGGAATGCGCGTCTGACAGCGCGTCTGTGCTGCATCTTAGATATGTAGATAGACACGCTGGACAGAAGGTTCACTCTGGCGTGCGTCTGAGGGCGCATCTAACTTGCAATTTAGACGCGGGGATACACGTGCCAGGTCTCCCAGTTCTGAGAGTAAACAATATATTTTTGCAATGATGAATGTGACCAATCCCATGTTTGTGTTTATCAGTTTTCTTATTTAAGAGAAGCATTAGCACTTAAGTGTTATGCTCAATGTCTAAAGAAAGCTCTTTGAAAATGTAGGTAATATATGATTTTTTGTATGCAAATAAATTTGTCTTTTTCTTGTGTTTTTTTTGCAGATGTCGTAACCTCGTTCATCTAGCAATGACCTGGATGTGGATCGCATGAATGATACATTGGCCTCCTTTGGCACGGGGGTCAATTCATTTTTTGGAGGTTTTCCTAGTAGGGAAGACTTCATGGGAGAGATTATCAGACACCTTGGCTGCTCTCCCACAGCGAACGAGGTGTTCAATGTCATGTCTGGGACGCCTCTGGCGTCTTTGCTTGGCACTACTTCCCAGACTCCACATGCAGGTACTCCACATGCAAGTACTTCATATACAGGTACTCCATATGCAGGTACACGTGCTCCATATACAAGTACTCCATATGCAAGTACTCCACGTGCTCCATATACAAGTACTCCATATGCAGGTACTCCACGTGCTCCACGTGCATCGGCTGAAGCACAAGCATCTACAGAAGCACGTGTATCTGCAGAAGCTCGTGCGTCTAGCGAGGCAGAGGGTAGTCGACATAGAGGGAGGAGGGAGAGTCGAGGGGGAGGACGAGGCTTGTGTGGGGGTTGCCTAGGAGGTGGCGAGTGATCACCCTCACCAGTAGATCATGTAGGGGAGGTTGTACTCCAGTACTATAGAGTTACAGATGTTGGTGGCATCTTTCATGATGATGAGGGAAGGGACGTAATGGCGTACATGAGGAGCATCGTGCATGCGACATATAAAGATTGTTTCATTGCCTTCAAAAATCAGAAAAGTGGCTTGTGGTAGGAGGTGTTGAGGGCAGTCCATAGGAGGTACCCAAATCCTGAGGGTCAGCGATTCTCGGATGATTAGGGAAGTACAAAAGTGAGGGATATGTTTCACAACAAAAGATCCCACCTCATGACACGGGCTAGGGACTCACTGTGGAGGCTGGAGGAGGGGCGTGGAGCCTATAGCCAACCACCTATGTGCCACCGCATAGAGTGGATGAAAGCCAAGAAGAAAGCAACTGAGAAAGTAAAGAGTCGCCAGCATGCAAAGGCGCGACGGATCCAAATGGAAACCATGGGATCGTCGCATTATGGATCGAGCGGCAGAGAGTCGTGGGAGGCAGAGTTTGTAAGTATATTTTGATTTCTAGTTTTTTTTAATTTATATTTCTTTCAATTCTTTATATATTTTAGTCTAATATATTGTGATTCATAATTGTTTGTATATCTCTAAATGTTTTGCAGACTACCATCGTTGGTAGGAGACCTACTCCTAGAGAGGTAGGTTACCATCGAGGCCATAACCCCGCAGCGACATGGCTTCACTTTTATGAGGAGGGTCTCATAACTGAGGACAAATACAACCGGGCCATGAGGATTTGACAGCCAGAGGAGGTATGTTTTTCTTACTTTCCTATTAAAAATATAGCTAATTATAACTTTTTCTCCACCTTGTCTATGTAAGCAACCCTCATCTTTTGTGTGTGTAGGCGAACCCGAATGTGGAGCATAGTGAGGAGGGGGATAGCGATGCTAGTAACCATAGTGGTACTAGCGAAGATGTTTCCTCTTCAGATTCGTAGAGGAGCATCATACCTCCTCATGAGGCCCTTTTTTCTTGTATATGTATGATATCTCTTTGAGCCTACTGCTTGCGGCTACGCTTTAGGTCACAAGCACTTAAACTTCCCTTGTAAATGCTTTTGATATATAATGAATACATAGACTTTTATTTTCAATTCTCGTGCCCGTAAGATACATTGTCTTTTTCCCAAATACAAAATCTGATGTATGGGAGGAGAAAAAAAAAACCAGAGAGCATGTGGTGCTCTCTGGTTTTTTTTTTCCAGTTCTGTTTTGCGTGTCTATCAGCGCATCTAAATTGCAGATAATTCGCGTTTATACGCCCGTCTATAATGCAGACTACACACGGTTACACACGCGCTTCATAATTCAAATTTAAAAAAGAAATTAAATATCTTTTTTTTTAAAATGACATTTTATGTTTTCCGTTCGCGTTTATCAGTACTTGTAAAAGTGCGTCTACCATCCTGTCTATATGCGCGTGTATATGTGCGTCTATTGCGCGTGTATATGTGCGTCTATTGCGCGTCTATTTGTGCATGTAAATTCATTGATACATGTGATTATAGATGCAAACTGGTAGATGCGCAAATAGACGGGCGGATAGACGCGCCTGTAAGAATTTCTCTATATTCAAAAATCGCATCTAAATGTGCGTTTATGAGGCCTTTTTGTTGTAGTGCAAGTGGTTGACCTGTAACTGGGTCCAATATGGCAACTCGTAGAAAATTGAGAACCACCACATTTCGTTCGGATGTGACTCTGCGTGGACCATTTTCAGCTCGTACCAACTTGTGGCGTTCATAGGTATTGGAGGTCGTCCAATAAAACCTTCCCTAAGTTCATGATCCTCTTGCAAGAAAGCGGTGTGTCCTTGATATACCATCTTCTTCATGGTTCATGACCTTCGGAAGTCTAATTGTGGCCCGCACAATGGACATGCATGATAACCTGAGGTAACCAAACCTATTCTAACACCACGACCTAGTGATACAAGCTTGAACGAGATAAAATATAAATATTATCAACGAGAACGGAGGCCTATTCACATGAGCACTCTCTGAATCCCAGAAAGTCATGTATGGTCCACATGAGAATGACTCGAATATTGGCAGACCGCTGACCATCGCACTTGCTCATATCTTGCACAGTGACCCTCTCCTCCCACAAAATCTTAATCTCATCGAATAATGGACAAAGATACACATCCATATTTTTGACTTTGTAGCGGTTGGGGACGAGTAAGCTAAGGAGGAGATGTCCTTTCTTCGTAGAAAGCCATGGAGGGATATTGTAGTTGACAAGGACTATAGGCCACATTCTGTAAGAAGTAGACCGTAGATCGAATGGGTTCACGCCATCCATTGCAAGACCAAGCTGAAGATTCCTTGGCTCTCGTGCAAAGCTTCGGAAGGTAGAGTCAATGTAGGTTCATGTGCGTGAATCCCTGATATTCGTTGAACTCCATCCGTGGACCTATTCTGTGCATGCCATGTTTTCAAGCTGTTGAGATATCGAGCTCCACTCGTGATATGCCAGGGTGACCGTTGTGCATTTATGTCACTGATGTGTTAGTTGCAGATGCGGTTGGTACACCGCCCATGAATAATAGCTAGATGACAACTATCCTTATCTACTCTCGTTCGTGGCTCAGTTAGTGTGCCACCTTAGTTAGTTGAGTTTGGTTTTGAGACCCATATATAGGGTTCTTCTATTTCTTTGTACTTGACTCCTTTTTTGCTTACACAACTAAGAAGAGGAAAACTGTTTTCAGCCTCCACCTCTGTGTGTATTCCCCCATTGTGCAAGCAAGAAAGCTACAAGTGAGACTCCTTCCTTCTCTCCCACAATCTTGACATGGTATCAGAGCCTTGTTCGTGGTAAGGAGCTCAAGAAAGCAAGCCAAGCTCGCGGTGTTCTGGTAAGAGGAGCAGTGTTGCTTTCATTTTCTGTTTTGGGAGCAGTTCTCTGCAGGTAGCACAGCCGGAAACTGCAAGAGTGCATTGTCTCAGGTTGAGACACCCTTCGCGGTGAAGCAAGAGGGCAATATATGCTGCGGGAGAGGGCTTTGACCCTTGGCGACCCTGTTTTTTTTATTTGAGGCCATTTCGGGGCCTGTTTTGGAGGCGGAAGTTTTCTGCACGCACTCAGGAAAAAGCCCTGTTTTATGCTGTGCGACCACTGTTCTACAGGTCGGTGAAAAGTTACCACAGATATTGCATCATATGCTTGTGTGCAGAGACATTGGGAGTTACAGAATCATCCTTGGTTCCTGTATATGCAAAATCGTCACTAGGAAGTGACTGTGTGGTCAAATACCACTTTCGCCAGTTTTGCAGATTTGCCCTTGTGAGGCTGAAGCTGTGTTCTTTGCAGTGACAGAATTTTTTGCAGTGTTCTGTAATGGCGTCTGATTCTCTTTCACAGATTGTCACTAAAAAGCTTGACAAGAACAACTTCCAAGCATGGAAGTTTAGAATGACAAATTTCCTTATGGGAAAAGGATATTGGGAATTTGCTGCAGGAAATGAAGAAGAACCAGTTCTTCCTGATGTTCCCAATCAACAGCAAATGCAGGCATTTAAAGCATGGCATGAGAGAGCCAGGAAAGTTATGTACTGGCTGTCTATCAGCATTTCAGACTCTATGATCGTGCATATTCAAGATGCAAGTACGCTAAAGGAGGCATGGGATACTTTGTCAAAAATGTATAGCACAAATACGCAAGCCAGGAAAATGCAGCTCAAGCAAGAGTTGCACAATGTGCAAAGACAAAATATGAGCATCAACGACTACCACATGAAGGTGAAGAAGATTGAAGATGCACTTGCTTCCATTGGGTCGCCAGTGGAAGATGATGATTTAGTTTCTGTGACCTTGAATGGTCTAGGAAAGGATTATGCACAGTTCCGAACATCCATTTCCGTCCGTGAAAGATTTTCTGATTTTGAGGAGTTGATTGCTCTTCTAATTTCTGAGGAGCAGAGAAATGGTGGTGCATCTTCTTCAGGAGGAACTTCAAAAGAAGCTGTCTTCTACTCAAATGCTGGAAGAGGTAGAGGCAGAGGTAGAGGAGGCCGATTTGGAGGCCGTGGTAGAAATCAGAATATGCAGCAAACTCAAGAAAACCAGTCCTATGGAGGAGGACGTGGTAACTCTAGAGGCAGGGGGAGCCAAAGAGGTCGTGGTGGATGGCAAAGAGGCCAAAATGCAAACAGTAATATTGAATGCTACTACTGTGGTAAAATGGGTCATATGGCTAAAGACTGCTATAAAAAACAGAATGACATCATGAATGGAAAACTGCAACAAGGGAACTATGCATCTTCTAGTAGACAGGGTGATGACAGAAATGAGCATTTGTTTATGGTGCAGCACATGAACAATTCTGTGACAAGTGCAGAATAAAGCAATGATGTATGGTATGTTGACTCAGGTGCATCAAACCACATGACAGGTCATGCAGAATGGATGGAGGATGCAAGGAAAATGGAAAAACCAGGATTTGTGGAGACTGGTGATGATACTGCACATCCTATTGTGCAGATTGGAAAAATTCCTTTGTCTATGCAGGATGGGAAAAAGAAATACCTGTCCGATGTATTTCATGTCCCGAATATCACCAAGAATCTGGTTTCTGTTGGTCAAATGGTTGAGCAGGGCTTGCAGGTCAGATTTAATCCTCATGGATGCTTTGTTGAGGATATGAAAAATAAAGGTCGCTTGATAGCAAAAGGAAAGAATAAGGGCAGAATGTTTACGTTGGATGCAGACATGTCTGAATTGAGTGTAGCAATGTTTGCACATGGGACCGGTGTAGTTGCAGATATTGATATCTGGCATAAACGCATTGGTCATGTTAATGTACAGCGACTTAAATCAATGCAGGCCCAAAATATTGTTGCAGGATTGCCTAAATTCAAGGTTGCAGAAATGCATAAGGTATGTAAAGCCTGTCAGTTTGGAAAACAGGTAAGGAAACCATTTCCTAGACATGTTCAAGAGAGTAAGAAGCCATTGGAATTAATCCACTTTGATGTGTGGACTACCAAAGCTGCATCTCTTGGAGGCTGTCATTATTTTGTTACTTTTATTGATGACTATAGTAGAAAAGTTTGGGTGTATTTTATGAAAAAGAAAAGTGGCACTTGTAAGAAAGTGATTAAGTTACTAATTAGTTGAGGTTTAGGAAGAATAAAACCTCTAAATTTGGTTGTCCAAATGTGATTAATGAGAGAATATTTGGTTCATTGAAGAGGTCGGCCATTAATTGCCCTCATCTTTTAATCCAGGTCAGGGGTCACCTTTTCGATCGTTTATTGTCTTGGAACTCGAGAGATTTTGTATTTTCGAGATTTTCGTACGAACTTCGCATTTGTTTGCTCCCACGTTTTCTTTCTATACACTATTCTCTTTTACCATTCCTTTTGTTGCACTTGCTTCCTACCACTATGAGATTCTTGCTCGGTTCATTTGCTAGAATGTCTAGCAATACTACTTCAAATAACACAGGCGCAAGCACACGTAAATACAAGCTATCTATTCAGCTAGATCCGACTTACACATCTTGGAGAAGTATACATCATCGAGTATTGATAGATGAGATTGAAGCCAACAGCTTGCGAACACAAGGAATGAAGCATATAGATTTGTGGGTGGATGGAAATATCTATCCCAGGGATCCTTCTACAGGTAAACCACCTCCTTTTTTGAATGTCCATGACTATATAAGATATGCTGGAGAAGGTTACAATGGAATGCTTGGCTACTATATGAGGTTATACTCTGCATCTTACACATATATAGCTCAAGTGCACGAAATGAAAAAAGCACTAGAAACTACACAAACAAATATTTTAGAGTTGAAAGTCAGATTGATATTTTGAAAAATGTTAACAAATCATTGCAGGATAAGCTAACACGCTTGAGAGAAACTCCAGTAGGATTTAGAGAGAGGAAGAGACCATTAAAAAATATAACCAGCTTGTGTGAGAGAGCAAAGAAAAGGAGACTAAATCTTACAAAGAAATATGTCTCTAACATACTAGGCATAAATATTCGAGAGAATGAGGAAATAATCAAACTTTTGAAGGAAACCATGAATAAGAAAGACATTTTGAGGATTCTTAAGTCACCAGAAAATGTGGATTTGAGAGGTCCAACTCTGAGAGAGTTAGTGAAGGATTTAAAAGGCACAGTGAAAGCAAATAAAATCGTAGAGACATGTGATACTGTGGGTATAAGTCGAAAAGGTTATCGTGCTATCTCTGGATTATGGTTTAAAAATCTTAAACGCAATAAGGTAACTATATTTGGATTGCCCCAAGCCCTTGCAGTTTCGACTGCAAGAATTTCCATGAATCGCAAGATTCCACATGTTTTTGGAGATTACATTCACATCGAAAGGTCTACGTCCTATGAAAAACAAAAAAAACAGGCAATTTTTTATTACAATGAGTTTAACAATATATGGGTTGATCTAGAAAAGGTGCCAATTGCAATGGTTCACATGTATAAAATCACAGTAGAAGAAAGTTATGGTGTTCTAAAGTTTGCCTTGAAGTTGGATGAAGCACAAATTCAAAAGGGACAGAAGATGGAAAGAATTAGCATTTGCCTCATGAACATGCCATTGGACCATGGCAATGGCGAGGGCAAAGCTCCATTGCATAAGATCCAATCTGAGATGGAGATTTGGTGGATTGGTGCAGCCCAGGTACCAATTGAAAATCATCAAACGTTGAAATGGTTGTTCAACCATACAGGTATTCCAAATATCATTAAGTCTCAAAGTGAAGGCGAAATGTTGGTAGTTGATGGGGTTGGTAAATTTAATGTGGAATGGCATATGAGTGCTGATTTGAAAACTATCAAATGTATGCTTGGAATATGTAATGGTGCAAATGCAAAATATCCTTGCATTTATTGCATGGAAAGTATTGGATCCAAAGATTGGAGTAGTTTGCGACCAGTAAGAAGAGCCCCAAATAGAGACTCTATAGATTTGAGTAAATTTAAAAACATAGAAGACATCTGGGATCCCATTCTTTCCATCTCTCTTAAGAATGTTCATATTTGTACTTTGCATGCAGAGATTAGAATAATCGATAAGCTTCTCAAGTTGCATCTTGACTACGCATATTCCATTAAGCCATTATCTTTATCAGATGAGTGTATTGATAAATGCGAGGCATTGCTATCGAAAATGGGATTTCATGGGGGCCAAGTTCACTTGAGAAAGGATCCAATACTTTCAGGAAAAACAAGAGATATCTTGGCCGATGTCTCTATGGGAGGCTCAAAAGCTAGACGATTTTTAGGAAACCATTCAGGAAGGCACGTGAATGCGGCTTGGGAGTGTTGGAGAGAGCTATGTGAGATCACAACAAATGTTGCAAGCACGTCGAGGCTTGCGTTTCTAAGAATGGAGGTCTGGATACACCTTGATGTTTTTCTGAAACTCCTCAGGCAACATAAGACAACATATACATATGCGGAAGAGTTCAAAAGATCAATCACAAAGCTTGTTCAGGCGATAAAAGAGGCATGGGGAGAAAAAGATATCACTTTTTATCTGGTAAAGTAATAATTATTTAATATGGGCTTATTTTGATAGGTTTTTCAATTGGTATAAAATTTGTGTTACTTTGTATTGCAGCATATTCTTCATATTCATGGACCTTTCTTTGTGGAGGAGCATGGCCCCTTAGCAACTTATAGCAACCAAGGCATGGAAAAGTCCCACTATCAAGCACGCACAAGTCATTTTCGAAGCACAAGGCATGGGGGAGGAGTTACAAAAAGCAATGCTTTGGAGGAGCTATTCAACTGGTTTTTTCAACGACAACTTCAAAGAATGCAAATAAAAGACGGCAATGACACATAAGCAATCACACTTTTATATATAAGAAAGAATATATACAAAGCTAGTTTTCCAAAACTCTCACATTCTCTTTCTCCTCAGGAATCTTTCCTCTATATCGTAGAAATTTTTTTCTCTTGTAGCCAGCTATAGATTTTACATCAGTTCGGTCTGCAGCTAAGGCGTAGGATGAAAACGCCAAAAAGTATCCTGCTCTAGAAGCAGAGTAACCTGGACCGTAGCCAAGAATCCTAATTGCTGTAGTCTTTTCCAAAAACATTACTTTGTGGGCATTATATTGTAATCCTGAGAAACCTAGAAGCCTTGTAATAGCTTTAATACAAAGTATCGGCCATGCTGCATCCTCTGAGAAACTACTATGAAGTATAAAAAAGGAATCAGGGTCAATCCTAGCCAAGTAGTGGCCGAGTGCAATGTCTTTGGTGGTGTTACTAGCAGCTCTCGATCCTTTGCCACACCCCAAGAAGTTATCTGTATCAGCAATCTCCAACTGCAAATAAAACCCATACTGAATGAGCATGAAATGTAAACCTACCAATGTGTAAAAGCAAATTCAAAATTATCTTACCACTTGATTTTCATCGTACTCCAATTTAAATGGATTCCATAAATTAATTGATGATGCTGTCTCATTGGTGTTAGTCAATTCTTTAACATATTCAGACTCCTCTCTTCCAAAATTGGAAATCCCGAGTTCGCTTTGAATGCGATCGAAGTCCTCATCAGCAATAGTCAACTCTTTCTCAGCTTCTTTGGCCTTTTCAAAACAAAGAGAGAGGGCCTCACCAGCATCAATAAACTTATCATCTAGAGTTTCTTTATCAAGTTTCAGAATCTCTTCCTTTGATTCATTTTCTGTGTCAATTATCCCATTTGCAGCATCAGAAGCCTCTGCAATAATTGCAAGACAATAATCTTCCCTGAGATTAAAAAGTTTTTGAATATCTGACAGTAAAATATACTCCTTGTCCTTGAAAGGTATACATGGTAGGGAAGTAACAATATGGTGAGAACTCTCATTAGGTTGAGGGTTTGTATCTCCTTGGCTCTCCTCAATGATAGTCTCAGCTTTGAAGTGAGCAACATCCAAATTCTCAGCAATAGAAGCCTCAAAATCTGTATGTACAACCTCCTCTGTTTCCTTTTCATCTACCAGATCATCTAACATGCAAAAGCTGGCGGACTTTGCTCCTTCCAACTGTTGCTCCTCAGCTTTCACACGGTATTTGACAAGGGTGAAAACAATAAAAGCAGCAGATTTTCTCATCATCTTCCAGTTTTTGGAATGAGTGCAGCAAAATATGTCTCTTGAATAAAACCTCTCCAGAGAGTGGGCCCTGCACTTTTTAGTAAATACTGACTTTTCGTTTCCTGTTGACCCAATGGGAACATGGAAATATTCAATTGTGCCAACTTCAACAGAAGGACCTGCAAGATTTTCAAACTCCAAAAAGTCCTCCACAATATATTTTTCACAAGATTTCAGAACTTTGTCAAGTTCCCAATCAGGATTAAACACATTTTTCACAACTCCATAGAATGAGAGATCCATTCCATTCTGAAGCATAAAATCAAGTAGCCTCTCTGATGGAGTGATATCAGTGAGCTCTGATACTCCTTGACCTCTCACTACCGACGTTCGCTTCCCTGGAGATGTACTTGGCCTTCTCACACTGGTGGCAGAGGGTGGAGAGGAAAAAGAATGCATAGGCTCATCACATGTTGATGCCCTTGAGCCTTTTGAAAGCCTTATTCTTTTACCAGTTCCTGGAGAAACCTTGGATCCTAGGAATTCTATGGGTTCAGACATGTTTACAAATTCTGCCGATACGGCATGATAAGAGAGAAACGATTCAGACGGATAGGCCCGCTCACGCCGTATCGGTGATTCCAGTAAGAAGCCCGAAAGCCACAATGGTCGTCACACGAGCTTGGGCAGAATGAGCTTGAGAGGAGAGCTAAAAGAAGACTCTGCAGAACCTCCAAAACGACGCGAAGAGAGGAAAGCGAAGAAGGCAAACAGTCGCCCTCGCGCCGTATTAGCAATACAAACAGAGGTCCCGAAAAATCGAAAAAAAACGTACGGATAAGGAACACACCCTTATGTAGGCGCGGAATTATGCCACCTGGCAGTATCCGTTGGTTTCCAACACGTGGCAGTAGCCGTTGGCCAACACGTGGCCGATAACCACGTGGCAAACAAGTGGATCGGTCGTTACTTGACACGTAGCATACGGACCATAAATGCAGATACGTGGCACAATCAGCGTCGGACACGTATCCGACACGTATCATGATTGACGTGGGTATATAAGTGGTAATTTTTCCTACACGTACACTTTTCATTTCTCGAGCTCTTCCCGCCTTGCTTGCCGATACGGTGCGATACAAGACTTGCGTCTTCTCCGTTTCTTAACTCTCGCGTTGTATCGGTGGTCTTTCGACTCAGTTCTTTGTTCGCTAGTAAAAAAGAGGTGTGCCGATACGGAGCGAGGGCGTCCGAACGCTGTTCTCGTTTCCTCCATATCGCGCCGTATCAGCACTTTGGTCTCACCAATACGGAGCAGGTCTATTAACATTCCGCTTTTGTCATTGCCAATACGAAGCAAGGGCGTGCATACGCTGTGTTCGTTTGCTCCATATCAGCATTTCGGTCTCACCCTTGTGTCATTGCCAATATGGAGCGAGGGCGTCCATACGCAGTCTTGGTTTCCTCCATATCGCGCCGTATCGGCATTCAGGTCTCCAATACGGAGCGAGGGCGCTGTTCCATTCTGCTCGTTTTGTTCATATCGCGTCGTATCGGAATTGCTCATTTCGTCCCTTTTCGCGCCAATTAGCCTGTTTATTTCAGTTATTGTCCTTCTGGTTGTTATTTTTGCTTTTCTGGATGGCAAGGACAAAGCAAACTGCAAGAAGAGTGTATCTGGATGGGAAGGACAGTGGGGGTAAAAGAAAGTTAAAATTTGATGAATCTGAGGAGGAGCCCTCTTCCAAGTTTACTGAAGCTGGTCCATCACAGGCCCTAGAGCATTTTACAACAGAAATCCCCCCTACACCAGGTGTTGGCCTTACATCTTCTATAAATGTTTATTCTCATGAAGTTGAGGAAGCAAAGGGTGATTCTTGCCCTGTGAAAGACTCATTCCCTACAATGGCACCTGAGGCTATATCTGCTGAAGCCACTGAACCTCCCAAGCCACAAAAGAGAAAGAGGAAGTCCAGGTTCTTCTATATGCAAAGATGTTTCAATGAGATAGGGAAAGCCCAGAGAGCTACACAGCATGTCATTCCAAAAGCTGCTTTTATAAGGGTCGTTAAAGAGATCTCTGATAGATTGTCTCAAGTGGCAACTGTCTCTGGTCTAAATAAGAAGTGGCAACTCTCGGCCATTCTTGCCCTGCAAGAGGCCGCAGAAGATTTTGTTATTGATTTCATGAACAACGCTTACATTGCTGCCGCCCATGCTCATAGGATCACCCTTATGAATAAAGATTTCAGCATCATCAGCAGAGTCAGGTATAGGTTTGACAAAGTGCTGAGGCCCTTGCCTTCCAATGATCAAAAAGCCTTTAAAATCCTTAACATTCCCCCAAAATTGTCCAGGAAAGAGAAAAAGCTAAATGTTGAGGATGTTACTCACCTTTACCCTACAAGGGGTGCCACCCAGCAAGAGGCTTTCTTGAGTGAAAAAAATCAGGAGGTGCTTGAAACTGAAGACGATGTTTACAAGAGGAAAGCCGCATCACTTGCTCCCGTCAACAGCGAGAGGATGGGCAAAGTGTATGGGCAGATTCTTGTGAATGTTTCTGCAGAACCTGAGGAGGAATATCTTAGTATATCTCCCGAGGACAAGCCCATGTTGGAAAAAAGGGATGTCCAACTATCTGACTCCGTGGTTTTTTGTTGCATAAGGTAAGGTTTATATTTTTTTTTTGGCGTAAGTTAAGTCTTTTAGGTTCAAGTATATTTTGGATGAAATTTGTATTGAATAGCTTTTGCTATTGTCTGCAGGGCATTGGTCTCCTCGCTCACTCTCGATATCCGAAGAACCATATACATTGTTGATCCACTTCTCTCTGTGGAACTTTTTGCAAAATCTGGTTCTAATATTTCACCATTTTTTTGTAGCTTCGATAGTGTGACAAATTACCACATCTTTTTCCCTTATGTAGAAATGTATTTTTCTTTTTCTATAGAGGAAAATTTATATTCATTTGCTTTCACCCTTCTACTCACCTCTTTTATGAATTTGCAAAGGGCATTGGAGTCTCATCTACATTAATTGTCTTTCAAGGGAAATTATCTTTATGAATTCTCTCAGCGGTGTTCATGGTCAAGCACGAATGTATGTTGAAAGAAAATTACTTACTTTGATTTTATTTATAAAGAATATTTTGAACTTACAAAGTTTCCTTTTGCAGTGCTGGTAGACTCGTTTCTACATTTTTAGATACAACATACGAGGATCTTGCTGATCCTTCAAGGCCTTATACTTTTCTTCTACAAGAAGTTCCATTGCAAAGCGATGCGCATTCTTGTGGATGGAGAGTTATCTCAAACATTTGCAGAACAATGGATTCAAAGTTGTTACAAATAGGAGTGAATGTAAGTTAATTTCATTTGATGTTTGTGCAACCCTTATCATGATTTCTTTTCACTAACTTATAACATTTATTTTTACAGTGTAGAGACTATCCCGAATCATATGTTTGGTGGATAAGGGAGAGATGCATTGAGCTGATTATGGACAAGGCAATCACACTGTATGATCCTGACTCCCCTCTTCCTCCCAAAACTTTAATGGCCAAGGGCACAAGCAAGGGAAAGGTCAAGGGAAAGGGTAAGGACAATGGCAATGGTAAAGGCAAGGGCAAAGGCAATGGGACCACTGCTACAGAGTCTAAGAAAAAAGGAATGCCAATGCTCTCTCCTCTTAAATTTGATCCATCCCCTCTTAAGCCCCAAGAAAAGAGACTACCTGTAAAGGTGAAATTTTTTCAACAATCAAAGAAAGGCCCTGTGAGAAAAAATATCTTTGAAGAAATCGATAAAGAATGAAAATAGCAAACATAAGCATACACGAGCCTTATTATTTTGGCTTTGTACATTTTTATGCAATTTTTGTACCTCATTGTGTAATGAAAATTTTCACTTGTAAATCGAATGTAATGTACATTTTATTTATACACATTCGAAAGGCAACTTGCTTCCTTATGAGTTCCCATTAAAAAATATCTTAAGGACAGTCTATTAAGATAAATTCCTGCCAAGTTTTCATTCTCAAGGCTCAAAACTCACAATTGTGGGAGACAAACAACTCGTACAAAAGAAAGAGCGCTCGGCTCTTTTACCAATTGTTACACCATTCACTTTGAACTTATATGTAGGGGATGTATTGTCTAGCAATTCCAAGGTATCCCTCACATCTTTCAGACTCCAATTGGAAGTAACATTCACCTTCTTTACTTCTTCATGCGACAAAACGTGCACCGCAAGTTTATATGGTGTGTAATCTGTATCGGAATCCAAGGGAACCCAAATACCCAATCTTAGTTTGTATCTCCTGTAATCAAAGCCCAAAGCAAGAGTTTGGCGAGGGATACTGTAAGCTAAAGCCAAGGATTGAGGGCATGCACTGCACCTCAAGATATCACCCTTATGATCGCACTCTCTAGATTTCCAATGCGTCCCTATAGTGTTGTCCAAATCCTCTTCCGAAAAGTTTCTACTTAGCCAGGATATATTCGTTCTTTGTAAATTTGCTGTTTTGAAGCAAGCCACGAAGATATGGAGGGGTACAAACCATGATAAACGTATTCTTCTTGAGATCCTTCCAGCTGTCATGGACTTTTTAATATCCTGAGATATTTTGAATTTGAAACTCTGCACCGTTACCTTGTCAGGAATCTCCCAGTTTAGAGATGAAAGACTTGGCAATGGCAAATCTTCGATATTCCCATACCTATCCGCTTTAGAGGGAACCACATACTGTGCATAATATATAAAAACCTTGCATTCACTATGCAGGATGGGAAAAAGAAATACCTGTCCGATGTATTTCATGTCCCGAATATCACGAAGAATTTGGTTTCTGTTGGTCAAATGGTTGAGCAGGGCTTGCAGGTCAGATTTAATCCTCATGGATGCTTTGTTGAGGATATGAAAAATAAAGGTCGCTTGATAGCAAAAGGAAAGAAGAAGGGAAGAATGTTTACGTTGGATGCAGACATGTCTGAATTGAGTGCAGCAATGTTTGCACATGGGACCGGTGTAGTTGCAGATATTGATATCTGGCATAAACGCATTGGTCATGTTAATGTACAGCGACTTAAATCAATGCAGGCCCAAAATATTGTTACAGGATTGCCTAAATTCAAGGTTGCAGAAATGCATAAGGTATGTGAAGCCTATCAGTTTGGAAAACAGGCAAGGAAACCATTTCCTAGACATGTTCAAGAGAGTAAAAAGCCATTGGAATTAATCCACTCTGATGTGTGGACTACTAAAGCTGCATCTCTTGGAGACTGTCATTATTTTGTTACTTTTATTGATGACTATAGCAGAAAAGTTTGGGTGTATTTTATGAAAAAGAAAAGTGAAGTTTTTGGGCATTTCAAAACTCTTAAAGCTATGGTTGAAAAAGAAACATGCCTGCAAATAAAATGCCTAAGGTCAGATGGAGGGGGAGAGTACCTCTCAAATGAGTTTGCAAGGTTCCTGCAGGATCATGGCATAAAGCAGCAATATTCATGCAGTCATACCCCACAGCAAAATGGAATTTCAGAAAGAAAAAACAGGCATATTGGAGAGGTATCTCGTGCCATGCTCAATGAAAAAGACCTGCCAGATTTTTATTGGGCTGAAGCAGCTGCTACAACAGTCTACATAATGAACAGGACTCCCACTGCAGCAATACATGGGATGACTCCAGAGGAGAGGTATACTGGTAGGAAACCAGATATTTCTCATTTGAAAATTTTTGGTTGCATTGCCTATGTACATGTGCCGGATGAGTTGAGATCCAAGTTGGATCCAAAAGCTCAGAAGTGCATCTTTATTGGTTACTCTCTGCAGCAAAAAGGATATAGATGCTATAACCCTTCTACTCGTAAGCTTACAGTGAGCAGAGATGTTGTTTTTGATGAGATGAGTAGCTGGTATAAACCAGTAAATGTGATTGATGATGTAGATGCACAAAATGGTAATGCTGCACAGAATTCACAGCAGCAGTCACAAAATATTAGTGGACCTTGAGCGTCCTCCAGCAGTGGTTCACATTCTTCACCATGGACAGGCAGATTGAGATCAGGAGAATCTTCTCAAAGCAATGCAGATAGTGGTATGCAGGTATCACGAAAAGGAAAAGAGAAGGTTGATCAGCCCATGTTTTGATGTGAATGCAGGTCACTCTTATGTGGATGGTGAATCCAGTGGCTCAGAACAGAGCATTGATGATGAATTGGGTATTCCTTCTATTGTTACACCTGGAGTAAGGAAGACCAGGGATGTTTTGAGAGCACCTGGGAATGAACCTACTTTGCGCAAGTCTACCAGAGTTAGGTATCCTGTGGATAGACTGAAATATGATGGATTTACAACCATTCACTATGCATATATGGTCAAAGTGATACAGGAACCAGAGCCCACTTCTTTTGAGCAAGCCATGGGAAAAGAAAAATGGGAGAAAGCCATGGATAAAGAAATGGATGCCTTGGAAGCAAATGCTACATGGAAATTGGTACCTTTGCCTAAAGGTAAGAATGCAATTGGCTGTAAGTGGGTCTATAAGGTAAAGCACAATGCAGATGGTTCTGTGAACAGATACAAGGCAAGATTAGTAGTCAAGGGGTATGCACAAACATATGGCATTGACTATGAAGAAACATTCAGTCCGGTTGCAAGGATGGCAACCGTAAGAGCAGTCATTGCTATGGCTGCATCAAAGGGATGGTCTTTATATCAGATGGATGTAAAGAATGCCTTCTTGCATGGTGATTTGCAAGAAGAGGTCTATATGGAGCAGCCACCAGGTTATGTGCGTGCTGTTCATCCTGAGTTTATTTGCAGGTTGAAAAAAGCCTTGTATGGCTTGAAGCAAGCACCTAGAGCATGGTCTGACAAGATAGGACAGTATCTTGTCACTATTGGCTTTCAGATTTCCAAGGCAGATTTCTCACTTTATGTGAGAAAAACAGAGAAAGATATTATGCTACTTGTCATTTATGTTGATGATTTGATTATGACAGGTGACAGTGATGAAGATATCCTTCATGTGAAAATGCTATTGAAGTAGAAGTTTGAGATGAAGGATTTGGGAGAGCTGCGTTATTTCTTGGGCATTGAGGTGATTAGATCACCAAGTGGGATATAGCTCTTGCAGAGGCAGTATGGATTGGACATGCTGTCCAAATATGGGATGACAGGTTGTAAGCTTATTTCAGTTCCTTTGGAGCAGAATGTGAAGCTGAGCACAAATGCAGGTGAGCTTCTAAAAGACCCTACTATGTACAGACGCATAGTAGGAAGCTTGATTTATATGACTATTACCAGGCCAGATTTGAGCTATGCTGTTGGATTGGTAAGTCAGTTTATGCAGGCTCCAAGGAAACCGCATTTGGATGCGGCTAGACGCATACTCAGGTATGTGAAGTCCACATTGCAGTATGGACTATTTTATGAGACTGGGGTTCAAATAGAGTTGCATGGATACACTGATGCTGATTGGGCTGGCAGCATTTCTGATAGACAATCTACCAGTGGATATGTGTTCTCTTTTGGGAGTGCTGCAATCACTTGGAGCAGCAAGAAATAGCCTACAGTTGCCTTGTTGAGCATAGAGGCTGAGTACAGGGATGCAGCAATGGCTGCATGTGAGGTAGCTTGGTTGCATAAGCTACTTTATGATATGCATCAGCCTACAGATGGGCCAGTTGTCATTTATTGTGAAAACATGAGCAGTATATACTTGGCAAATAACCCAGTCTATCATGCTAGAACAAAGCACATTGAGGTGCATTATCACTATGTGCGGGAGAGGGTTTTACTAGGTCTTATTGATCTAGTTTATGTCAACACAGAGGATCAGGTAGCTAACATATTTACAAAGGCATTGGGCGCAGAGAAGCTGCGCAAGTTCAGAGACTTGCTTGGTGTGCAGGAATTGGGATTGAGCTCGAGGGGGAGTGTTGAGATATCGAGCTTCACTCGTGATATGCCAGGGTGACCATTGTGCATTTATGTCACCGACGTGTTAGTTGCAGATGCGGTTGGTAAACCGCCCATGAATAATAGCTAGATGACAGCTATCCTTATCTACTCTAGTTCGTGGCTCAGTTAGTATGCCACCTTAGTTAGTTGAGTTTGGTTTTGAGACCCATATATAGGGTTCTTCTATTTCTTTGTACTTGACTCCTTTTTGGCTTACACAACTAAGAAGAGGAAAATTATTTTCAGCCTCCACCTCTGTGTGTATTCCCCCATTGTGCAAGCAAGAAAGCTACAAGTGAGACTCCTTCCTTCTCTCCCACAATCTTGACACAAGATCGCCATGTCGGACGTACGAAATATGTGGTTTATGGGGGGGATAAGCTGAAAGTGTCTAAGAAATTTTTGAGGGATGGTTTGCCCTTGCAAGTCCTGTCGATACCTGTGAGCACCCCACTTTGGAAATGTCTCCATAGTCTCGTATTCTCCTCGAAATAGTATGCAATCATTGATACATGCATGGATGTTGTTGTAGTCCATGCGAAGCTTTCGTAAAACATGTCGTGCATCATCACGAGACTCAGGCATGGTATTTGGAGATGGTAATATATGATATTTCAATAACTTGAAAAAAATAATAAACACCTTGAAAAAGCACAAATGTTTTTAATAATAGTTTCGAAAAAAAAATCAACGAAGCATATGTACAAGGTACCTGAACAACTCGGTCACACTCACATTGCTCCACCCGTATTTTGCTTGCACACTTAAGAGTGCAAGCAGTGTCTTCAGGCGAGATACTCGACACCCATCATATAATGGTATGGATGCTTCCTCTCTAAGCGAATCAGAAGTCTCGACATCCATGGGAATCAATGCATTGATCATTGCCTCCATCTCAGGCTCCAAGATTGTAGGTAGGTCTAGAAGGTTGCTTGTCTCCTCTGGCATTGATGGTATAGATTGGCCTTGCAGATGGTGGATTGGCTTATGCACTGCATCCATCGCACGCCCACGAACTCTTCTAATTGGCCGCAAAGGATGCACTCGTCCTTGGGACGAGACATCACATCCCAGCCAGACCTGATCTTATTGTATATGGTATTCAATTAGCTTGCGAGTACAATGTATTCTTGATATTAACTTTTCTTATCATTTGTTAAAAATCGGCAATGGCTTGATCAATGATCTCAGATTGAAACTCGCTAAATCGTCGTACGTGCTCTATTGACAATTGACCTTTTCGTCTAATTGCCAACGTGCATTGAGAGCAAGGACATGGGACACGCTGATTAACATACGCCTCGCGATCTTGAACAACATGACCTTCACCATTTTTCATTTTATCTACGTTAGACAAACAATTTGTTTTTGTTATCATTCTTTTTTATCTTAAATTGTTATCCTCTCCTTCCATCTCTCTCTTTTTTTTAATTTCTCAAATTGTTATCCTCTCCTTCCATCTCTCTCTCTTTTTCTACGTTACGACTATGACTACGACCACGACCATGACTACCACGACCACGACCACGACTACAACCACGACTATGACTACAACTATGACCACGACCACGACCACGACCACAACCACGACCATGACCACGGCTAGGACTACGACCACTACCACCACCACCACCACCACCACGACCATGACTACGACAATGACTACGACTACGACTACGATCGTGACTATGACCGTGACTACGACTACGACTACGACTACAACTACGACCACGGCCACAACCACAACTACGACTAGGCCAAGCCCCATGGATGAGAGGTCTCTTTGCAAGAAGAACATTATGCTAGGAGGCACAAGTATGCTAGGGCTCTCTAGCCATATATCCCTTAGGTTTGTTGAGGATCGACCTAACCCCTATGAGCCTAGGATGAGCTTATTGTCAGGTCCTATTTCATTTTCTCTCTTTCTCTCCCTCTCTCATTTCCTCTCCCTCCATCACCCTTAGCCTCTCTTTCTCTCTTTCCCTATTAGAATTAATGATTTTTCTCTATTTTTCTCTCTCCTCTCTCTCTCTCTCTCATTTCTTTTTCTCTCTCCTCTCTCTCTCTCTCATTTCCCTTTCTCTCTTTCTCTTCTTCTCTCATTTTCTTTCCCTCTCTCATCCTCACCCTCTCTTTCTATCTTTCTCTATTAGGTTATTTTTTTCTCTTTTTCTATCTCCTCTCCCTCTCTCATTTTTTTCTCTCCTCTCCCTCTCTCATTTCCTTTTCTCTCTTTCTCTCCCTCTCTCATTTCCTCTCCCTCCCTCACTTTGACCCTCTCTTTCTCTCTTTCCCTATTATGTTTAATGATTTTTTTCTCTTTTTCTCTCTCCTCTCTCTCTCTCTCATTTCTTTTTTTCTCTCCTCTCCCTCTCTCATTTCCTTTTCTCTCTTCCTCTCCCTCTCTCATTTCCTCTCCCGCCCTCACCCTCACCCTCACCCACACCCTCTCTTTCTCTCTTTTCCTATTATGTTTAACATCTTTTCTCTCTTTTTCTCTCTCCTCTCATTCTCTCATTTTTTCTCTCTCCCTCTCCCTCTTTCATTTCCCTATTATGTTTTCATCTCCCCCCTCTCCCTCTCCCTCTCTCATTTCCTCTTCCTCCCTCTCCCTCCCCCTCTCTTTCTCTCTCCCTCCCTCTCCCTCTCCCTCCCTCTTCCTTTCCCATTTTTGCCCCCTCTCCCTCTCTATAATATATCAAATATTAAAAATTCATGAGAAATTTTT
Source organism: Lygodium microphyllum (assembly GCF_053477565.2). Lineage (NCBI taxonomy): Eukaryota > Viridiplantae > Streptophyta > Polypodiopsida > Schizaeales > Lygodiaceae > Lygodium > Lygodium microphyllum. The sequence continues at coordinate 90,581,292 of NC_141164.1, forward strand.
TTTTCGTCGGCGACGGTTCATGCTAGAGCGGGAGAGGGATTTAGAAAGGCTAGCAAGCTCCTCACTGGAGCTTGCTAAGCTTCAATGGCCATGCCTCATGACACGAAGGAGAGGGAGGATCCCCCTCCCTCCCCTATTTAATAGAGGGGGATGTTGTTGTGGGAAAGAAAGGAACGGAGGACGATGTAATTTCGGGGAAAGGAGGGAGTAGTTGAGCCGTATGGAGAGAACGTGAGCCAAGGCCCCCCCTTCTTATGCCTTTTGGAACCACACTCCCCCCCCCCCCCCCCCGGTTTTAATCCTCTTAAGGCCCTTTCACCCCCCTTCTTGTGCTTTCCAAAACCCTTTCACACTCCCCCTCCCCCCCGTGTCTAAACCCCCCCTTTCTGATGGGTGTTAGAACCCCCATGTTTTACCCATTAAGCCTTTTCCTTAGGCCTTAAAAACCCTTTTTTCTCCTCGGTTGTAACCCTTATAAGCCCCCTTCCTCTTGGGCCTTGGAACCCACCCCCTCCGTGTTTTATAAACCTTTAGCCTTTTTTCCCCCATGGGTGTTGGAACCCCGTGTCTAAACCCTTAAGCCCCTTTCCATGGCATATTGAAAACCCCCCGTGTGTAAAATCCCTTATCTCCCTTCCCTTGTGACATATTGAAGACCCCTCTCATGTTTAAAGCTCATAAGGCCTTTTTCCCCTTAGCCTTCCCATGCTTCTCGTGGGCTTTCTAAACCCCATGCTTTATAAAATTCCTTAAGCCCTTTCTCTTGGACTTAGGGATTACTCCCCATTTCTCCCGTGGTTAAAGCCCTTAGGCTGTTCCTTGCCCTATGCAAAATACCCTTGGGCCTTTGTTCTTTTTCCCCACTTGTAAAAGAGAAGAAGAGTGTTGAAGGTCTTATCAGCAAAAGATTTTGAAACACCCTTCGTTCGAAATCACTACTTTAAGGAGGGAACCTTCAAAAACTACTTCCGACAAACACTGCAAGGGGAGCAATGATGGAATTCCAAAGAAGAGTCGTAAAGCTGCTTCCACATCCGAACGAGTACAATTGCGATGCCTCCTAAGAAAGTCCAAGGCGCAACCGCGGGAGGGTCATCTCCCAGTATCCATGTGGATATCTCACCCCAAACCCAGGTTTTCCTTCTTAATTTTTATTTGATATTGTTGTGATTCAAACATGCAAGGTTAATTATTAGAAATAGGATATATTTTCGTCCTGGTTGTTCACGACGAAGGAACTTAGACATCAATACTTTTAAATGAAACATGCAAATTAAGAAAGTATAAACGCATTTCTAGCGAATAGCTTATGCATCGAAATGAATTATAAGCTAGATTATTATCCATTAAAATAGTATGCTTCAATTAAGCCTAGAAGTATAAACTGCATCTCACACTATTAACCCATATCGCAATGAATCATCATGGAAAATGCAGAGCATGGAACGACTTTTACGATGCATAGACTTTATGAAATTATCGTTGCCAACTGCATAAATTAGCAAGAAAAAGGTTGCTTATTTAGCATGAATTTTGTTTGCAAAGAAAAGGGAAGATTAGTTGAATCTATGCCTAACCTCAAATCGGCAAGTTAGGGTTGAAAAATCAATTTACGCATAGTCAACGAATCATGTGGAAGTAATCTCGAAATTATATTTTAGAGTTAACCAAATTGATATAAACTTAAAACACCTATGCTATGAAACACTCATTGGGAATGAGTTAAATTCCAAGAAATGCCTATACCTTAAATACTTGCCCACATTCCCTCAATGTAGAGACAATGAGTTGTAATCGTAAAAGGAACTAGGGTTTTTCCCTGAGAATATTACAAAGATGAAGCTTGGAAACCCTAGGTCTAACAACGTCAGCTTAAAGAACCTGAAACAGATTGTTTCGTGACTCCATAGTCTCATAGTTCGATGCAGCACTTGTGCAACAAGTGCGGAGTCATATGATCTTGTGATTGGATCACAAGGGAATGGCCAAGTTCTCGCAATGAAGTTGGCATGTCCTTACGCCAGTTATCTTGCAAGAGGATGAATAATCATCCTAATTTAGTATCCTTCTTGAGTAAGGAAGATTGTTTGGAAACTAAAGACCAAACGATAAACTTAATGTTTGACCAAGTCAGGTTAATAGGGTATGCCCTAACCAAGGATATAGGGGATATTGCCAAGTTGCAAGTCATCTCCGATCGAGTGCTGGATGCATTCGAAAGGAAGGATTCATTCCTTAGAAGTTTGCCAACAAAAATAATCAATGGAAATGTTTGTGCTTGCTACAGATTTTAGAGCACTGTTTGGCTTTATTTGATCAATGAATTAAAAGATAAATGGATATCTATACTTCAGGTTGAAGTCCTGAAGGGAGAGGCAGCTTCAGTTACCCCCGACTACTTGCCTAACCCTAACCAAGGGGGTTGTTAACCGCGCCGGGCAAGTGGACCAAACCCACCGCGAGAGATGTCTCCATTGAGCGCTACTTGGAGCAGGAGAACGCTTGGGTGCCAGGGGGCTTTGGCCGTAAATCCCTCGCCTTCCGAGCCCTGCACAAGAGGCTAACATGACTCGGGATTGGATCTCGAGGCCTGCATACTAGTCTATAGGCGGAAACTTGGAATAGTGATCCCTGTGGGTTGCTGGATAGCCTTCGGACAGATTGTGGATAAGCCTACGGGCTGGACTCTTTGTATTTCAATGATAAATATGATAACTTGTTAATAAGGAACTTGTCTGACATTGTTTTTCTATGTCAAGTGATAAGATTACGTAAAGGAACTAGTGCCTAACGGGTAATTAAAGAAGTTGGTTGTTACATGTCCAACTAATGTGTTAGGTAATTAAATAACTAAAACAACCGAGAAAAGTGCGGAGGATGGGCCATAGGTCCATCCTACGGATGGGTGGTCCCGGTTGGCCGCGAACTTTTCTCAAATTGCGATGGACAGTACGAGGATCGTCAAAGAACACGAACAACAAAAGCGTTGACCTAGAGTTATGATTAAACCCGATTTACACTGTTTTAGGGGAATGGAATGGGACTGTGCCTTATGGCAGAAAGGTTGAGCTTTGCATCCCTCTCGTTTCCCATTCTCCTTGAACCAAGTGCAGCATGAATCCGCTTCGAACCTGCCGTTTTTGCGTAAAGTAGTTCGCTCGGGTCCGACGCTAGTTGCTGTTAGGAAATGACCAATGAGGAAAACCCTAATTCAGGTGGATCCTAAGTGGGAACGGCTGGAATACTTCTGCTACATGGCAGACGCAGGAAGCCCTAGATCGCAAACCCCGTAACATTCCATGGGAGTGCTGAGCGGAGCTTTCTAGACATCCTTTCCGATGGACTGCTAAGACGTGTCCTGGATGATACTAGTGGACATGTTATAGTTGGTATCAGAGCCAACCAACAACGGAATTGTTTTATGAAATCTTAGTAAGAAGAAGTAAAGCAAATGTTGATGTTTCAAACATTTCCTTACCTTCAATGCCGTCTTGCAGAATTATGAAGCGTGAAACAAGTTCTTGGTATTTCGAATCATGTTTATGACTGCAATGCATTCTCCGCATTATCGACAAAGGGTTGAGATGATGAACATCCTAGAGCAAATCTATAATCCATCACCCTTGTACATGGAATGAAGATGGACGGGTGCTTGAGGAATCTACTATATAGCCATCCACCGGTTTGCTTATCTACAAACCAACCTAAAGAGGATCAAGTGGTTGGAAGACTTGAAAGTCATGAAGCTGTTCATTTTTGTGGAAGCTCACGTAAACTCAACTTTACATATTCCAGGTCCAGGGTTGAGATGAACTCATATGTATATGAGGAAGTAACCCGTGTAATCCCTACCGATAGGATTAAAGTGTTGGGCCGCCATGAGAAGAATTGATTCCAATGGAAGGGATATCTTGAACTTCCAATGACTTACCGATTCCTGAAGATCCATGATCTGAAACCATACTACTATACAGTTCATGTAGATAAATGTAATATAACGTTGTTCTCCCCAAACTAAATGTAACATTTGGCTTATCATCGCAAGAAATTTTGTATTCCGAAAGGGATATGCCCATATAAATACAAATAAGACTTCTTTTTATCAATGTCTAATTGTGCATGAGAATGGATAAAAAGTTAAGTAGCTACATTGCTTACGTGATAGCAGAATTGAAGATGTAATATAAATCAATAACGATTATCATATAATAACATTAAAAAACCTTTGTCCAGGCACAACCCCAGGTACATGTTCCTAATTCGCCTCCTACATCAAGTACTGCAGTAATCCAGGAGAAGAAGTTTCTTGTCAAGCAAATTAAGCCACTCGAGTTTGACGAGAGAGGCAGATTCATCTAAGCTAACACTGAAATTTGGATTGAATCCATGGAGGATTACTTCGAAGTAGCCAGTACTGCACCCACCAATCAGGCTATGCTCGCTAAGTTAAAGCTCACCGGCGAAGCTAGGATTTGGTGGAAGCAATGGTGCAGGGATCAAGGGATTGCAGAGGGATCCGTTACTTGTTAGAAGTTAAAGAAAGCCGTGCAAGGAAGATATTTACCACCTGCATATCACACACAAAAAATGAATGAGTTCTATGAGCTAAAACAGCGGGGACTTATGCTTGATGCATACTATTCTAAATTTGTACTCTCACTTCTTAAGTATGCACCATAGATGGACATAACATAGTAGGTGTCCAAATTTTGTGCGGGTTTAAATCCACCAGTCAATACCCGTCTCGAATCTATGCGTCCATTAGATCTTCAAGACGCACTCATTCGAGCGGCACCTATAATTCAGGAGGTACAGGCTAGACCAAGGGGTAACAAAACTTGGTCTAATAGTGACCCGAACAGAGGAGCATTCAGACCTCAGATAAAGAGAGTTCAAGGTCATAATCAGGGACAAAGAAAGAAAACAAGGACGAATAACGTCAAAAACTTTGTTCCTACTCAAAGTAATGGCCAAAACCTCTGTTGTTTCCACTGCAACGAACCCGGTCACTTCAAGAGGCAATGTCCCAAGCTTGGTGGAGGACATCGCCAAGTGCCTTTCCAAGGAACAGGCAGTAGTCAAGGAGCTGCTACCCAAGGCTGAGGAAGAACTACCTGCATTGCCAATAGGCAAATGTGTGAAGAAGAAGAAGAAGAAGAAGATCCGACCATGGAAGTAGAGTTTGAAAGGGCGACAGTCCATGCCACTCTACACAAGAAAGGGCCGAATCGCCAGTTCTCAGTGATTCAGACACCGTCGGTCTATCAAGACCTTGATTGATTATGGCAGTACGCATTCCTTTATCTCACCAGCATGTGCAAAAAGATTAGGAATAGCCACAGTAGAAGCACCTACCTTGCTTGTGGAATTGGCAACAAATGGTCGTGAGGTTACATGTACCAGGCAAACTGCTAAGCTGGAATTATTTCTGGGAGGAAATAAGACTTCGGTCAAATTCAGAGTCATGAATTTAGGTATCCATGAGTGTCTAATCGGAATGGATTGGCTTAAGCCTAATGACGCCCACATTCACTGTGGAAAGGGTCAAATTTCCTTTCGAAACTTTGAAAGGGAATTAGTCACAACTCAAGGTGAGGTTGGAGTGCCAAGAATCCAATTGGCCAAAGTATCTCAGATCATAAAAGGAGTCAGAAAAGGATTACCTATCTACTTAATTAAGCTCAACAAGTTAGATCAGAAGCAAGAGTCTAGTGAAGGACCTTCTTGGCTAAAAGAATACGCGGATGTATTCCCTGAAGAGTTGATAGAACTCCCGCCTCAAAGAGAAGTGGATCATGAGATTAAGCTAGTACCAGGAGCTGTGCCAATTGCAAAGTGACCTTATAGAATGTCCATACCAGAAGCAATTGAGCTGAAGGAACAACTCAAGCAACTACTAGATCAGGGCTACATCCAGCCTAGCAGTTCCCTGTGGGGAGCTCTAGTACTATTCCAGAAAAAGAAAGATGGGATACTTCGACTATGTATTGATTACTGAGGATTGAATCAATCAACGGTCAAGAACAAGTACCCTATTCCTAGAATAGATGAGTTTCTTATTGTCTTTAGGGTGCAAAGATCTTCTCCAAGATTGATCTGAGGTTAGGATATTATCAGATAAGAATCAAAGAAGAAGATATCCCCAAGACGGCCTTCAATACAAGATATGGGCACTTTGAGTTCCTAGTTATGTCATTCGGGCTTACGAATGCACCTGTCACCTTCAACAGGTTAATGCAGGATATCTTTAGGACATATCTTGACAATTTCATGCTTGTCTTCTTCGATGACACTTTAGTCTATTCTAAACAGGAAAAAGATCATGAACCCCAACTTCGGATTGTCCTTGAGACAATGAGGTCGCATAAGCTGTACGCTAAAATGAAGAAGTGTGCATTCTTTAAGCGTCAGATTGAATATCTGGGATTCATAGTATTAGCAGAAGGAATCTCAATGGACCTAGCCAAGGTCAGAGATGTGCTTGAGTGGCCAATACCAACATCTGTCAAAGAGATACGCAGCTTTCTTGGATTGACAAGATGGTATAGGGTCTTCATCAAAAAATATGTTTTGATTGCAGCACCTCTGACGGACTTACTGAAGAAGCAAACTTCCATTGCATGGTCAACTCCCGAACAAAATAGCTTCGACAGATTGAAGCAAAGTTTGGTATCAGTGCCTATTCTAAAACTTCTAGACCTCGATAAAGAGTTCGAGGTAGCAACTGATGCTAGCATTCTTGCCTTGGGGTGTGTACTCATGCAGGAAGGTCATCCAGTAGCATACTCTTCAAGGAAGTTGAAGAGTCATGAAAAGAATTATGCTACGCATGATCTAGAATTGCTAGTTGTCATCCATGCTCTAAAGCTTTGGAGACACTACCTGTTGGGTAACAAGTTTACTCTAGTAACTGACCATAAGAGTCTCAAATGGATTTTTACCGAGAATGAGCTCAACATGAGCCAACGTCGGTGGATTGAAGTGTTGGAGGAATATGACTTTGAAATGAAGTACCGGCTAGGGAAAGAGAATGTAGTTTCTGATGCACTTAGTCGTAAGGCATTCCTTAATTCCCTAACCTTGTAGAATCCATCAACAGCCAGATCTCTAGCTACAAAAGTATCTATGCCAAAAAACCCTATACTGAGTTAGCTAGAGAGGATGCATGCCATGATCCGGCCTACCAAAAAATGCTAAGGGAGATCTCTATCAAGGATCTGGATCAAAAGTTGCAGGCTAAGTATCATGAATTTTCTATCAATAGTGGACTTGTTTACTATAGAACCAGGTTGTGTATACCAGCAAGCCAGCCACTTAAGCAGAAGATATTGTGGGAAGCTCATGATTCCCCTTTCGCAGGACATCCTGGCTATGCCAAGACTCTTAATGTAGTTAGGAAGAGCTACCATTGGGAGAGGCTCAAAGGTGACATTCTCAAATATGTCACCAAGTGTTTGTCTCGTCAACGTATCAAAGCCGAACATGTCATGATGCAAGGGAAACTGCAACTGCTTGACATTCCCCAAATGAAATGGGAATTCATCAGCATGGATTTTGTTGTAGGCCTACCCCAAGTCTAGGAGGATACAACTCCATCATGGTTGTGGTTGACATGCTTACTAAGGTTACACATCTTATTCCAGTAAAGACAAACTATAAAGCCTCAGATATTGTAAGATTGTTTATCAAGGAGATATTCAAGCTACATGGTTTAACCAAGAGAATCATTAGTGATCGTGATTCTCTCTTCACATCACACTTCTGGAGAGCTATCTTTGAAGCTATTGGGACTCAACTTTGTTTTAGCACTGCCTACCATCCCCAAACAGATAGCCAAACAGGGCAAGTAAATCAAGTCATCAAGGATATGCTTAGGGCATATTGCTGTCGAGAGCCGAAGAGGTGGATTCAATACTTGCCTTTGGTTGAATTCGCCTACAATGCTTCTTACCAACAAAGCATTCAAATGACCCCTTTTCAAGCATTGTATGGTCATGACTGCAGAAGTCCCCTAAACTTCTCAGATCCAACCTTAAGGATTGAAGCTTCAAGGCAGATATTGGAAGCGATGGATGACCAAATAAAGTCAATAAGACAGGACATCCAAGCTGCCAAGGATAGACAGAAGGTATACGCAGATTTGAAGCGTCAAGATAGAATCTTCGAAGAAGGAGATATGGTCTTCATTCGCATACGCCCTAAAAAGAGTTCCCTATCCTTAGGAGATTGCAAGAAGCTAAGTCCAAGGTATTGTGGGCCGTACAAGATCCTCAAATTCCTAGGACCTAATGCTTATAAATTGCAACTCCCTGAGAACCTAAAGGTTCACAATGCATTCCATATCAGCTTATTGAAGAAATATGTACCTAATCCTAACCATGTACTTGATGACCAACAAGTTGTAATGCCTAGTCAAGGAGTCCTTGAACTAAGGCCTGACAAGATCTTAGATGTTAGGGAGAGACAATTAAGATCCAGAACCCTGAGAGAATGCCTCATCCAGTGGAAAGATTATCCCGAAGAGGATGCCACTTGGATGGATGAAGGCACACTCAACCATCAATATCCCCAATTTATCTCAAGATGAGGACATCTCGATTCCTCTAAGGGGGAGAGAATGTAATATATCAAATATTAAAAATTCATGGGAAATTTTTTTCCGTCAGCGACGATTCGTGCTGGAGGGGGAGAGGGATTTAGAAAGGCCAGCAAGCTCCTCGCTAGAGCTTGCTTAGCCTCAATGGCCATGCCTCGTGACACGAAGGAGAGGGAGGATCCCCCTCCCTCCCCTATTTAACAGAGGGGGCTGCTGCGGTGGGAAAGAAAGGAACAAAGGACGCCATCGTGTTGAAGAAAGGAGAGAGTAGTTGAGCCGTGTGGAGAGAACGTGAGGAGAAAAGGCCAGAGATGGAGAGGACGACACTGTCACCACATCACCATGCAGTACTGCTGCCGTGAGAAGGAGGAGGAAGAGAGTGCGCTGCCTCGACGCCTAACGGAGGAGCTGAAGTCGAAAAAAAAAGGGGAGGCTGCCATTCTGCTGCCACGTTCCGAGTGCCCAGGGAGGAGCCACTGCCGTCTTCTACCGTCAACCAAATAGCCTGAACACACCCCCCCTTCCATGTGGAAGCTTTAGAAGCTTCCTGGGGGGAAAGCTTCTAAGGGGCCCTTAAGCCCCCTTTCACCCCCCCCCCCCCCCCCCCCCCCCCGTGTCCAAAAATCTCCCAAGGCCCCCCCTTCTTAAGCCTTTTGGAACCATACCCCCCCCTGGTTTTAATCTTCTTAAGGCCCTTTCACCCCCCTTCTTGTGCTTTCCAAAACCCTTTCACACTCCCCTCTCCTCCCCCCCCCCCCCCCCCGCCCGTGTCTAAACCCCCCCTTTCTGATGGGTGTTAGAACCCCCATGTTTTACCCATTAAGCCTTTCCCTTAGGCCTTAAAAACCCCTTTTTCTCCCCGGTTGTAACCCCTATAAGCCTCATCCTTCTTGAGTAAGGAAGATTGTTTGGAAACTAAAGACCAACCGATAAACTTAAGGTTTGACCAAGTCGGGTTAATAGGGTACGCCCTAACCGAGGATAAAGGGGATCTTGCCTGCAAGTTGCAAGTCATCCCGGATCGAGTGCTGGATGCATTCGAAAGGAAGGATTCATTCCTTAGCAGTTTGCCAACAAAAACGATCAATGGAAATGTTTGTGCTTGTTACAGATTTTAGAGCACTATTTGGCTTTGTTTGATCAATGAATTAAAAGATAAATGGATATCTATACTTCAGGTTGAAGTCCTGAAGGGAGAGGCAGCTTCAGTTACCCCCGACTACTTGCCTAACCCTAACCAAGGGGGTTGTTAACCGCGCCGGGCAAGTGGACCAAACCCACCGCGAGAGATGTCTCCATTGAGCGCTACTTGGAGCAGGAGGACGCTTGGGTGCCAGGGGGGCTTTGGCCGTAAATCCCTCGCCTTACGAGCCCTGCACAAGAGGCTAACGTGACTCGGGATTGGATCTCGAGGCCTGCATACTAGTCTACAGGAGGAAACTTGGAATAGTGATCCCTGTGGGTTGCTGGATAGCCTTCGGACAGATTGTGGATAAGCCTACGGGTTGGAATCTTTGTATTTCAATGATAAATATGATAACTTGTTCATAAGGAACTTGTCTGACATTGTTTTTCTATGTCAAGTGATAAGATTACATAAAGGAACCAGTGCCTAACGGGTTAATTAAAGAAGTTGGTTGTTACATATCCAACTAATGTGTTAGGTAATTAAATAACTAAAACAACCGAGAAAAGTGTGGAGGATGGGCCATAGGTCCATCCTACGGATGGGTGGTCCCGGTTGGCCGCGAACTTTTCTCAAATTGCGATGGACAGTACGAGGATCGTCAAAGAACACGAACAACAAAAGCGTTGACCTAGAGTTATGATTAAACCCGATTTACACTGTTTTAGGGGAACGGAATGGGACTGTGCCTTATGGCAGAAAGGTTGAGCTTTGCATCCCTCTCGTTTCCCATTCTCCTTGAACCAAGTGCAGCGTGAATCCGCTTCGAACCTGCCATTTCTGCGTAAAGTAGTTCGCTCGGGTCCGACGCTAGTTGCTATGACCAATGAGGAAAACCCTAATTCAGGTTGATCCTAAGTGGGAACCGCCGTAATACTTCTGTTATGTGGCAGACGCGGGAAGCCCTAAATTGCAAACCTTGTAACATTCCATGGGAGTGCCGGTGGGCGGAGCTTTCTAGATATCCTTTCCGATGGATTGCTAAGACGTGTCCTGGATGATACTAGTGGACACGTTACACTCTCCCTCTCTTTCTCTTTCTCTCCCTCCCTCTCCCTCTCCCATTTCCTCCCTCTCCCTCTCCCTGTCTCTCATTTCCCTATTATGTTTAATGTATCCCTCTCCCTCTCCCTCTCTCATTTCCTCTCCCTCCCCCTCTCTTTCTCTCTCTCTTCCTCTTCCTTTCCCATTTCCTCCTCCTCTCCATCTCCCTCTCTTTCTCTCATTTCTTCTCCCTCCCTCTCCCTCTCTCATTTCCTCCCCCTCCCTCTCCCATTTCCTCCCTCTCCCTCTCCCTCTCTTTCTCTCTCATTTCCTCTCCCTCTCTCAATATACACAAATTATATATGAAAAAGTAAAGAGAGAGAGAATGCACTCTCGCTCCCTCTCCCTCTCTCATTTCCTCCCCCTCCCTCTCCCTCTCCCTCTTTCTCTCCCTCCCTCTCCCTCTCTCATTTCCTCCCTCTCCCTCTCCCTCTCCCTCTCTCAATATACACAAATTAAACCCTAAACAGGTAAAAGAGAGAGAGAGAGAATGGACTCACCGTAAAGATTTGAAGGAGGGTTTGGCGGCTTCTCTTCGCGACGGTGGCTCCTCCTCTCCTTTGCAAACGACGGTGGGGGCGGCGGTGAGAAGCCTTCTTCCTCTCCCTCTCTCACCCTTTATGCAAAACGGTCGCTTGATGCCACTATTTTACGTCACTAATCGGTGTTGCTATGGCCTAGTTTCCTTATAGTGCTTCAATCCCACCTATACTTTGAACTAGAGTATAGATTTTGAAACTTATGAATGCATAATCATGAATACAAACATGACTAATATGATATTTTTTATATTATGACTAGCATTTGATGCGTATAAACATATTGTGTTTTGAGACTAAACTTTAAACTATGAAATGCATATCACACAAGACCAGACTTTAAACCATGAAATACACATGATACCTTTTGCGAATTTAAGTAATGAAAGAAAAGACTTAATCTAAAGTAGCATCATGCTATGATATAACCTATTTATGTGAAATAAGAGTTGTCTTACTAAGAAAGAGAGCGAGAGAGGTTAAATGAGACAATGTGGTCATCTGATAATAATAGTAAGTCATAACTTCATGGAACATTGGTAGAAAGAGACATAAAACATGTTTATGGGATATGGATGGCTCAAAGTTATGACATAATTATTTTGGATCTAATGGAATTATTGATTTTTTTGTTAAGATAAGAGAATATTAAAACTTAAAATTATATGAATGAAAGATATCTCTTTTTGCACTTTTTAGGGGGTTTGCCATTGCCATTTCCTTGAAGATACTATTTTCTTCTTGAGCTACATGAGAGCAAATAAACACCACATAACCTTCCTGATGATTATTGGGAGAAGTAGTACTTTTAAAAAGTGTGCGATATAATCTGCACCACAAATCTTATTGAATGCAATAGTTATGTTAGCTCTGTATGTATGTAATTAATAATGGTGGAACATTACCACCATTGATTTCAAAACATCAATAAGAATATAAGAATTCTTGGAATATCAACAAGTATCCAAAACATCAATAAGTTTCAATGACTTCTGTATCTCTTTCAAATTCTTAGTCGCAATGTGGTCCAATATCTAGCTACTTCTTAAAATTTGGTGTTACAAATGTGGCCCAATATTTAGCCACCTTTAACACTGGATATGGTCCAATATCTAGCTACTTCTTAACATTTGGTGTTACAAATGTGGCCCAATATTTAGTCCTCAAAAGATTGTCCAATACGTGGAGCCCTCTCTAACACTATATGGTGTCATAATACTCAAAACTACAGTACACTTCACAATCCCCTAATGATTCAATGATGAAACTACACACTTCACAAGCTCCTAACGGTACAATGACAGTGAGTTCTCATGCATAAGTTTTTGCCTCATCTAGTACCTTGATCTATGTTTGGCTATCTTCTTATTTTAACCATGGATTCTATGTATTGTGAGTATCATTTGTTATTTCTTGGTAGTAATTTTACCTTGCTTTATTTTAAAAAAATTTGAAAAGTTGTCGATTATTTTGTTTTAGATACAAGCATCATTTTAGATCTTATCATAAAATTCCAATGAATATGTGATAAACTCACTACATGCAATGTTCCTTCGAAGAGTCTTTTTTTCCACTACAAGATATAGACCTTATAGCGACGTTTAAAGTGACAAAAATACAAACAACAAAATTTGCCCCCGTCATCGCAAAAAGTGTCATTATTGACGACGCCATAGAATCGTCGCTATATACGTCACTATATGCGTCGCTATGTTACAGAGAATTTGGGACGCTCATAGCGACGCCAATAGCGACGCGAGCAGTAAATTTGCAACGCAAATAGCGACGGTAACAGAGAAAAAAAAAATTTGTGGCGGGGCAGTGAGAGCCATACAAAATAGTTTTTGCACTGCTGCATACAAAGTGTTTGCAAACAAAAAGAATGTATACTGAAATCATAAAACGGATACATGAAATAAATACATGATTGCATAAAATGCGATTGGTACAATCATGAAACGATATCACTAATACATAGAAAATGTCTACATAGATCAGGCGACTAAAAACTAAAGGTGTGTGAGCTCTAAGGATCCAAGGGCGAGCTACGAATCCTCGTCCCCCGAAAGCTCGTCCTGCCGCAAAGGAGCATCAAACGGATTCTGCAGAAAAAGAAACAACATATCAATCCACCATACAATAATGCATTTAAATATCTCATGGTAACTACGGACAAGAAAGATGACTGACTTACAGGGCCGCCGCGTCTATACAATCGATCGATTAATGCCCTGAGACCGTGCCTCTCTGCATATCGAGTCTCAAGGCCTTGCGGATCGCGATTTGTAATGGATTGCTGCAAAGAAAACAAAATGCTAACTGTTAGAAACATGATTGTCAGTACAAAGAATATCTAAAAAAAACAAATAAGCAAAACAAAAGAGAAACTTACAAAGTCCTCCAAATATGTCCTATGGTCGCCACTCCCAAGATGATGCATCGATCCGGCCTCGATTCGTGCCCTCGCCGCCTCCCGCTGCTGACTCCAACGTCTTGGCGAATTTGTAGCCTCCTCCCTCAGTCGGCGCCAGTCGTCTGCATCTAACCACTCGGGCTTTGGAGCCCCACTCTTGATTGCCTTGCATGCGTTGGATCGTCTATGTGACATGTATGCACGCATGCAATCCATCATCCAGTCCGTAGAGAATCTATCTACTACGACTGGCACCGGGAACTCCTCGTGCAAGGATGCTACTATATAGTCCTTGCTCCTCTCCGGTATGTTCCTCCAATGATCCAGGACGTTGTGCCCAAAAACTTGTTGGCACAACTCTCTCATGCGAGCCATCACCCTCCTCCCCTCATCATTCATGATGATGGCTCCTGACCTACTATCCACTAGGTATCCATAACCCCTAGGAGTTTGCCTAAGATGGGCCCTCTCCCATCTCTGTCCACGCTCTTGGGCATATCCAGGAGACCCCTGTACATCCGGTGTACCGACGGGGGTACCCTCTCCCGGAGTGCCACTCAAAGGGGTGCCACCAAAAGGAGTGCCACCAAAAGGCGTGCCATCTGCCGACGGCTGTGCAAAAGCCGGAGTAACTGGAGTGGACGTCCCCACAGGTGTGACAAATCCTGGAGGTGATGCAGCTCGAGCTGAACGACGAGACGGAGACACCACGTCCGTGTCTCCACAGCAGCACCCCCCTGATCCTCCTGCAGTCGCAGTCTCTCCCTCTGGCCCAAGTCGCGAGTGTCGAGATCGTATGCTCGAAGCTGAAGTATCTGATCGCGCTGAAGCAGATCTAGTAGAGCGCCCTGACGAAGAACGAGAGAGCTCTTGGTCTGCCATCTCTCTGAATCTCGTGAGCTGATCTGGAGACATGCGTGCCATCATGTCCTGAAACTCCTCATCGCTCATCCCTCGACTCATCCTGAAAATGTCGATACCTGCATCGATAAAAAATGATGTTAGAATAATCAATTTAAACTATACAAAGCACATTAATATAAATCATTTTTGAAAAATCCCTCTTAAAATGCATATCTTATCTACCTTTATGGAAGTTCTAAACAACGAATTGAGTAATATAATTCTCCAAGAATGAAGTATTCTATGGTCCCATGTTAATCTCCTGACACAACTCTGCATACACTGGAAGGTCGATAGATATGTCACCACAAAAGAACGAGTCAGCCTCGTTCTCAAAAAATTCTACGACTTCTGTATTTCCATAATTGTTAGCCGATGCGGGCTCCAAGCTTGCGGTGGCCTCCACCCCTTGTAATATCGACCCCTCTATTTGCATATTTTCTTCATCTATGCCTGGAATATCGCTTTGATCATATACTCTCGCACCTCGAGGAGTTGAAGGTATAACATACCACCATCGAGGTTGTCCGGGGTTTGGATAGAAGATTACCTGTTCACAAACACTTACAAAGCGAGTTCAAACCATTGTGACATAAACCATGTCGTATTACAATTAGCAAGCAAATGACTATTTGCACCTGTTCACAATGGGCCGGCAACACAAAGGTATCGCGCAAATCCGTCCATTTTTTTCGGAATCTATTTCGAGAAATCCAGATGGACCTCGTCGAACTGTTGCTCCAACTCCTCCAAGTACCACTTTGAACCACTGCACATCGAATAGTATCATGGAGAAGCTACGGTAATCCACCGTAATAATACTTTGTAAGTTCCCAAAATACTCCATCTCATCCACAATCGTGTTCGGATTCGTTGCTCGTAGCCGGCTCTCTTGCTCAAACCTTGCCATGACACCACAGTCCATTGTGGAGCGCATTTTGTCAATACGCTCCACCCGAAAATGCCGTCCGCGCGACCATGCTGCACTATATATTTTGTACTGCACATTGAAACACTCAAATTAGATGTAGCAAGCAAATTTAGATACGACACATTCTAAACCCCTCATTACCTTTGGACTACATCCCCTCGAGAACTCCCACTCCTCCATTGAGACCTCTGTCCCTTCGCTGGATGCTGCAGTCAAGGCTCCATGCAACCATCGTGTTGACATAAACCGTGGCATCTCCTCCATACCTTCGGGATATCGAATCGGTCGGTGACGTGTACTGTGTCGGAATTCAGCTCGCGCTTCCTCTCGATCTTGCCTTGCAATCTGGTACTTGACAAGCCACGTCTCCATGGAGGCATGGTGCAACATACAAAAGCGATTCACCTTCTCTTTCATTGAGGCATCCATTCTTTTTTTTACCCCATTTCCAACCACCACATCTCCAGTCAGCCTATCATCATCCTTCAGCGTCCATAGCATTTCATTGTCTAGTTCCACCGTTGGTAGCCATTGTGAGATATGCACTAACGCCTCTGACACCAACCAACCTTCCGCCATGCTACCTTCTGGACGAGCTCGTTGTCACACAAAGCCTTTCAGGGTTTTCATGAAGCGCTCCAGGAAGAACATCCATCGCGTATGGACAGGTCTAGCAATCTCCACTTCATCCACAAGATGCACAAGAAGGTGAACTTGTATCGTGAGCATGCTAGTGGGCAGGTATTTCTCAAAGAGACAGACCGTCTCAACTGCTCCCCGCCTTGCGGATTCAATAGAGGACGTCTTAATCTCTTTCTGTGAGATCCATTGCACCAAAGTCGACAACTTGTAAATGGCCCCGCGAATTTCTGGAGTAAGGCATCCCGCGATCGCGATCGATAGGAAAAACTGCCACAAATGAATCCGCAACTTGTAGAAAACTTCTACAAATGAATCCACAAACTGCCACAAATGAATCCACAAACGACGTCCTCTATTCAATAGAGCAACTTGTAGAAAACTGAGAACCGTCGCATTCCATTTGGATGTGATTCCGGGTTTACCATTTTCAACTCATACCAGCTTACAGCGTTCATACGTGCTGGAGCTCGTCCAAGAAAACCTTCCCTGAGTTCATGATCATCCCGCAAGAAAGCAGCGTGTCCTTGATATACCATCTTCTTCATGGTTCGTGACCTTCGGGAGTCTAACTGTCGCCCACACAATGGACATGCATGATAACCTGAGGTAACCAGACCTGTAAGGCGAGCCACGACCTAGTGAATACTTGATTGAATGAAATAAAATATAGATATTATCAGCAAGAACAAAGGTCTGCTCACCTGAGCACTCTCCCAATCCCGAAAAGTCATGCATCATCCACATGAGAATGGCTCAAATGTTGACTGACCGACGACCATCGCGCCTACTCATATCTTGCACCGTGACCCCCTACTCCCACAAAATCTTAAGCTCATCGACTAATGGACGAAGATACACGTCCATATTTTTTACTTTGTAGCAGCCCGGGACGAGCAAGCTAAGGATGAGATGTCCTTTCTTCGTAGAAAGCCATGGAGGGATATTGTAGTGGACAAGCACTATAGGCCACACACTATAAGAAGTCGAGCACAGACCGAATGGGTTCACACCATCCATGGCGAGACCGAGCCGAAGATTCCTTGGCTCTCGCGCAAAGCTTGGGAAGGTAGAGTCAATGTGGCTCCATGTGCGCGAATCCGCTGATATTCGTTGAACTCCATCCGTGGACCTATTCTGCACATGCCAAGTTGTCAAGCTTGCTATGGCAGACGTGCGAAACATGTGGTTTATGCGGGGGATGAGCGGAAAGTGTCTGAGAACTTTTTGAGGGATGGTTTGTCCTTGCAAGTCCTGTCGATACCTGTGAGCACCACACTTTGGACACGTCTCCATAGTCTTGTATTCATCTCGAAACAATATGCAGTGGTTGATACATGCATGGATGTTATTGTAGTCCATGCCAAGCTTCCGTAAAACATGTCGTGCATCATCACGAGACTCAGGCATGGTATTTGCAGGTGGATATATATGATATTTCAATAACCTGAAAAAAATCATAAAACACCTTGAAAAAATACAAATGTTTGCAATAATACTGTTTTTAAAAAAAATCAATGAAGCCTGTGTGCAAGGTACCTGAATAACTCAGTCACACTCGTATCGCTCCAACCATATTTTGCTTGCACACTTAAGAGTGCAAGCAATGTCTTCAACCGAGATACTCGGCACCCATCATATAATGGTATGTATGCTTCCTCTCTAAGCGGGTCAGATGTCTCAACATCCATGGGAATCAATGCATCGATCATTGCCTCCATCTCAGGCTCCAAGATTGTAGGCAGGTCGGGAAGGTTGTCTGTCTCCTTTGGCATTGACAGTATAGATGGGCCTTGCGAGTGGTCGATTGGCTCCTGCAATCCATCCATCGCACGTCCACGAACTCTTCTAATTGGCCGCAAAGGGTGCAGCTTGGGTCGAGACATCACCCCCCTGGATATAAAATTTGCCAACAAGACCCAATCTTATTGTGTATGGTTTTCAATTAGCTTGAGAGTACAATGCATGATTAATATTAACTTCAAATTACCGTTTGCTGAAAATCCGCAATCGCCTGATCAATGATCTCAGATTGAAACTCGCCAAATCGTCATAGGTGTTCTATAGACAATCGGCATTTTCGTCTAATTGCCAACTTGCATTGAGAGCAAGGACATGGGACATGCTGATTAAGATACGTCTCACGGTCTTGAACAATAAGACCTTCTTCGTTTTCCATCTTATCTACATTACAGCAAACGAGGCTTAAATGGATAGCTTTATGGAGATGTACGTCAAGTTGCAAGTTGACCATAAATCTTGCATTGTATATAATAGTTGAGAGATTTTCCGATGTTATATCTCGGCCTTGTATCATGCTCAAGGATTTGTTTGTCCCGGTAGATAATTATTTGTTATATCTCGGCTTTGAGTATAAGTAATCCATTTTAAAATTAATGCGCGCCATCTATGAAATTTAATGACTATAGTAATAAAATTTATTTCAATCAATTCTACTCATAGTCATAAGACCTGAGAGAAATTATCCTATACTCAATTTAAGGGTTTCTTCTTCTATAACAATACTTTTGGGTTCATTTTGATGAAGTACCGTCATGACCATTAGCTAGGGTATCATTTTCTTTTAGTCCTTCCGTTGACTAGTTGGCATGATTTCTAATTTGGCATGCCTATAAAGTTAATACAAAAACAATGAATTATGCATATCACAATTAGATCCCCTACTTGGACATTATGAAGGAATTGACCATTTTTAAGCCATCTTAAAGAGTTACCAATGTACGTGGCCCATGGCAAAGCACATTGCATACCATTATCTTAAATTTCCTTCCCCTCCCTCTCCCTCTCTTTCTCTCCCTCTCTCTCCCTCTCCCTCTCTTTCTCTCTTTCTCTCTTTCTCTCTCATTTCCTCTCCTAAACAAGCAAAAAAGAAAGTGATTCAAACAACAAACAACCAAACCCGTAGTGAGAGAGAATGCACACTCTCTCTCACCCTCTCCCTCTCCCTCTTGTTCTCTTTCTCTCCCTCTCTCATTTCCTTCCCCTCCCTCTCCCTCTTCCTCTCTTTCTCTTTTTCTCCCTCTCCCTCTCTATCTCTCTTTCTCTCTCATTTCCTAAACAAGCAAAAAATAAAGTGATTTAAACATCCTCCAAGCAAAAGGGAGAGGGAGAGAGACAATGCACTCTCCCTCTCTTTCTCTTTCTATCCCTCTCTCATTTTCTTCCCCTCCCTCTTCCTCTCCCTCTCTTTCTCTCTCATTTCCTCTCCTAAACAAGCAAAAAATAAAGTGATTTAAACATTAAACAAGCAAAAGGGAGAGGGAGAGAGAATGCACTCTCCCTCCTTCTCCCTCTCTTTCTCTTTCTCTCCCTCTCTCATTTCCTCCCCCTCCCTCTCCTTCTCTTTCTCTTTCTCTTTCTCTTTCTCTTTCTCTCCCTCTCCCTCTCCCTCGCTATTAAGAAGTACATGATGGCTTTATATCTTAAGAGAGGTATTGAGGGTGTGACAGGAGAAAGTAAGGGAGAAAGTAAGGCGTGGTGGTTGGTCTGCCTATTTAGAGAATTGTGTAAGTTTCCTAGTTTTATTATAAAATACTCTTTTTTTGGTGTTTCTCAAAGATACTAATATGATTCCAGCTTTATTATGTAGAGCCATCCATAGTTAATTCTTTTTTAGTCATCATTCATAAAGATGATGATATAATTTATTACATTTATATTGTATGCAACTTGTGGTTATAGATATGCAACTTGTGGTTATTCTATCTATTATCCACCTCATGATTGTAAATGTATTTATTGCTACTAAATACACTTTCTACAATGTTCTATCAATATAGTTTTTTTTTCTTGAAGTGTTTGAAATGCATCAAATAATTTAGTTTCAAAAAAGCTTTTTTTGGTTCAGTGTTTGAAATGCATCATTATGTCAAATATTTTTTTTCAAGTGTTTGAAACACATCAAATAATTTAGTTTCAAAAAAATTTAATGAGATACAATTAGCATACTAATTAGAGGACTAAGAAATATAGATCTATCATCAATTGCATTAACATGCTAAAAACATAATCCACCTAAAATGGATTTTGAGTGGTTTATTTGTAGAGAAATATAGAAAGTGTGCTTGTTTAATTTGAGACATGCCATGTTTGCTTTATGTTCACTATATGGTAGGATAAATTGATTTATAAATGGATTTAAGTTTAAATAGAGATGTATTCATTTTGCCTTTTATTCAAAATATTGCTAGATAAGTGAAAAACTAGATTGCTTTATGTTGAAAATATTGTCAAATAAATGCAAACCTAAATAAACCATGTTTAATTAGAGATGATATCCACTATTGGTTTATGTGCACTATATAGGTAAACATAGAATTATGACTATATGGATAAGCTATGAGCACATAATAACACTACAAAGAGCAAGTCTATGAGAACACTCACTACAATATCTAAACTTAATATGATGGACCAAATTCTTATAAAGGCCTACAACATAGTGCAATTATATAAGTAGGCACATACATAATCACACCACAAAGATTAATATGAAATGGTTAAGTATGGACCGTAAAGAACAATATGAAACGATCAAGTCTATGAGAACACTCAATGCAATGCTCAATATGGATGGACCAAATATCCTAAAAGGCCTACAACATAGTGGAATTAGAAAAAATAACTATATGGGAACAATAATTAGAAAATTCTGCGATCATTTTAGATGGAATTTGTCCAAGCCATCAAGAACCAATCAAATTAGTTTCATAGCAACGCAATTTGAAGATGGCAAAGCTGGGAGACGGAGCTGTCGTGTTTTATTTTCACTATTCCCAAACGATCGTTTGGATGGATACAAGGAGAGGTTGGATTTGCTGCAAAAGTTGGCGTGAGTCCTGTTACATGGATTGAAGATTCTTGATGTTGGAAAAGAGCTGGACTTTATAATATATAGCCATTACACCTACTCTCTTTCTCTCTCTCTGTGTCTTGTCTCTCTCTCTCGCATCTGCTTTTGCGTACGTTACGCAAGAGAATCTCAGACGCCTTCATTTGGAAGAGGAGATCAAAGAGAGCACATCTTCTTCCTCCTCCTCCTCTTCCTCTTTCTCATCGTAGCGGTGCTCATGATGACGGTGGTAATACTGACTGTCGTCGCGGGATGGTGGCAGGAGGACTGCGTGGCCATGATGTGCCTCCTGTAGCTTCTGGTCGAGCTTGTGGCCCACTTGCATGGCTGCCATGCGCACCTCCCGGGGCATGGCACGGAAGATGCTGTTCTTCCCGGCTAAGTGCATGAACAAGAAGCTGCACTCCGATGCCAGAACAGGGATCATATAAACGACAATGTAAGCACTCTTTACATGAAGACGAAAGTGAAGAAAGGACGCCTGATGAGCGAACATATTACGAAAGTAATAGTGAGTCGTACGTGTGGCAGTTGAAAACCGCAGCTGCATCGAAGCCGTCCTGGCCAGCTTGCATCGTGACGGGGTAGCTCTTGGGTACCATCATCAGGCTGCCTTCCCTCATCTCCTCGTCGCACGCGTGCTTGCCGTTGGCCGGGAGCACCACTTGCACTCGGGCACTCCCTCGAACGCAATAGATCACTTGATCCGCGGTGAGGGACCATCCGGGGGTGAGCATGGCGTTCTAGTACATATCATCATGGGTAGGAATGAGAACTTGAGGACATGCTATACATGAATACTAAGGCACAATAAAATCAAATTTGCTTCTTGTAATAAATAGACGCCTCATCAACCGCACTTACCGGGTCCAGCTTCAAGCATGCCACCGCCATGTGATTTGAGAAAAGTTCCCGACCAACAGGGACCACCCATCCGTAGGACGGATCTATGGTCCATCCTCGCACTTTCCTTGGGTTGTTTTAGTTATTTAATTACCTAACACATTAATTGGACATGTAACAATCGGTTTCTTTAGTTAACCCATTAAGAACTAGTTCTTTCACATAATCTTATCACTTGACATAGAAAAACAATATCAGACAAGTTCCTTATTAACATGTTATCATATTTATCTTTGAAATACAAAGAGTCCAACTCGTAGGCTTATCCACAATCTGCCCAAAGGCTATCCAGCAATCCACAGGGATCACTAATCCAAGTTTCCGCCTGTAAACTAGTATGCGGGCCTCGAGATCCCATCCCGAGTCACGTTAGCCTCTTGTGTAGGGTCTAGAAGGTGAGGGATTTACGGCCAGAGCCCCCTGGCACCCAAGCGTCCTCCTGCTCCAAGTAGCGCTCAATGGAGACATCTCTCGCGGTGGGTTTGGTCCACTTGCCCGGCGCGGTTAACAACCCCCTTGGTTAGGGTTAGGCAGGTAGTCAGGGGTAACGGAAGCTGCCTTTCCCTTCAGGACTTCAACCTGAAGTATAGATATCCTTTTATCTTTTAATTCATTGATCAAACAAAGCCAAACAGTGCTCTAAAATCTATAGCAAGCACAAACATTTCCATTGATCGTTTTGGTTGGCAAACTGCTCAGGAATGAATCCTTCATTTCGAATGCGTCCAGCACTCGATCCGGGATGACTTGCAACTTGGCAAGATCCCCTATATCCGGGGTTAGGGCGTACCCTAATAACTAACTTGGTCAAACCTTAAGTTCATCAGTTATTTCAGTTTATCGGCTGGTCTTTAGTTCCCAATCAATCTTCTTTACTCACGAAAGATACTAAGTTAGGATGATTATTCATCCTCTTCCAAGACAACTTGCTTAAGGATTTGCCAACCTCGTTGCGAGAATTTGGCCATTCCCTTGTGATCCAATCACAAGATCATATGACTCCATACTTGTTGCACAAGTGTCGCATTGAATGGAGTCATGAAACAATCTGTTCCTGATTACATTAGGCTAACGTCGTTAGATCTAGGGTTTCCAAGTTCCATCTTGTAAGATTCTTAGGGACAAACACTAGCTCACTTTCAAAATATGTTTCACTGTCCCTACGTTTCAGTGAGGGTGGGCAAGTATTTAGGGTATAGAAGTTTCAAATTTAGCAATACGTAGCGATTAGGTTACGTATAAATTCTTAGTGAATTTATTTGAATTTAACCCATTCTAAATGAGTACTCCGCGGTTTTTAGGTTTATGCCAATTTGTTTAACTCTAGAAGATAGCTACATTATCATTTCATAAGCACATGACTCCTTGTCTACGCGTAAATTACTCTTTCAACCCTAACTTGTCGATTTAAGGTCAGGCGTAGATTAGGTTAATTCCAACTAATCTTCCTATAATATTGCGAATAAAATTCATGCTAACAAGCAACCTTTTTCCTTGATAATTTATGCAGTTGACAAATGATAGTTTCCTAGATTTATGAATTGTAAGAATCATTTCATGCTTTGCACTTTCCATGATTATTCATTGCGAAGAGGATATGGGTTAATAGTGCGATGTGCAGTTTATACTTCTAGGTTTAAACAAAGTATACTATTTTAATGGACAATAATCTAGTTTATAATTCATTTCAATGCATAAAGCTATTTGCTAGAAATGCATTTATGCTTCCTTTATTTTGCATGTTTTATCGAAAGTATTAATGACTAAGTTCCTTCATCGTAAGCATTTAGGACAAAATTTATATCCTATTTCTAACAATTAACCTTGATGATTGAATTATAACAATATCAAATAGAAATTAGGAAGGAAAACCTGGGCTTGGGGTGAGATATCCACGTGGATGCTGGAAGACGACCCTCCTGCAGTTGTGCCTTGGCCTTTCTTAGGAGGCATCGCAATTGTAGTCTTTCGGACGTGGAAGTAGCTTTACAACTCCTCTTTGGAATTCCACCATCGCTCCCTTGCACTGTCTGTCGAAGTTAGTTTTAGAAGGCTTCCTCCTTGAAGTAGGGAATTCGAAAAGGGGTATGTTTCACAATCTTTTGCGGATAAGACCCATTAAAGCCATAGGAGGGCTTAATGGCCTTGTAAAAACTCATACAAACAGGGAATAAATAAAGTGTGGAGTCCCTTACGAGGCTTTTTGAGTGGAAAAGGAAGGTGTCAAATGACCCATAACATTCCTCTTTCCTTTACGTGTGGGAAAAGAAACAAGATGCGGGAGAGTTCGAAGGGGTATTTTTGCATGGCCTAAGGGGGATTTTTAACAAAACATGGGGGAAAAAGGAAAGGTTATTTGGAGTAACCTTTTATGGGGGAAACCCTAAGGGGGAAACTCCAAGGAAAAAGTAACCTTAAAAGTTATAAGTAAGGTTCTAAGGACCCTTAGGGAAAATTTGGAGGAAAGGGGTTTCAAGATGCCTCAAGAGAAGGGAGGTTAAAAGAAAATTTTAAACATGGGGGGGAAGGGTTTCCAACATCCCTGGGAAGGGGGCTAAGGAAAAAAAAAAAGGGGGCTTATGAGTTTAAACACGGGGGGGCGGGGGGGAAGGGTTTTAAAGCCTAAGAGAAAGGCTTAAGGAATAAAACATGGGGGGAAGGAGTGGTTTTGAAGCCCAAGGGAAAGGGTTAAGGGTTGAAACACGAGGGGAGTGGTTTTAAGAGGCCACGGGAAGGGGCCCTAGGGAGGGTTTTAAGACACCAGGGGGGGTGGTTCTAACAACCATGAAAATGGGCGCTTAAGAGGCCCCTTAGAAGCTTCTCCTCCTAGGAAGCTTCTGATGCTTCCACGCCACGTGGAAGGAGGAAACCAACAGTGACTCGATGGCGATTTGACAGCTGGGGGCGCAGACTGACGGCAAAGGTGATGCCCTCCTGGCCTCGGTGGCAATGAGCATCTCATCCTCTCCCTCTCACAGCATCGGCTCCACCTCGTACTCCTCCCCCATGCTTCGGCGATGAAAGGCAGCCTGGCAGCTTGCTCCCTTATGAGTCGAGCAGAGAGACTCACTCTCTCCCTCTCTATAATGTGACGGTGCACGGCATCTTTTCCTCACGATCTCTGCCCTCTGTCCTTCAGCCTGCGGCCCTCCCCCCTCAATTATATAGGGGAGGGGATAAGATCCTCCCTCCCCCCCTGCGTGTCATCGGGCATGTAATATTTCCCTGGCAAGCTCTAGTAAGGAGCTTGCCTACTTACTAATCCCCCTCTTCCTCCAGCTCGACTGTCGACTGGAGAAGAGGGGAAATTTAAAAAAAATTACCTTTATTTTATTAAAAGGAATTATCCGTTCGGAATTGTTACATTCTCTCCCCCTTAGAGGAATCGAGATGTCCTCATCTCGAGATAAACTGGGGATATTGATGGTTGAGAGTGCCTTCATCTACCCAAGTGGCATCCTCTTCAGGATAATCCTTCCACTAGATGAGGCATTCTCTCAGGGTTCTGGATCTTAATTGCCTCTCCCTAACATCTAAGATCCGGTGAGGCCTTAGTTCAAGGACTCCTTGACTAGGCATTACAACTTATTGGTCGTCAAGTACATGGTTAGGATTAGGTATATATTTCTTCAATAGGCTAATATGGAATACATTGTGAACCTTTAGGTTCTCAGGGAGTTGCAGTTTATAGGCATTAGATCCTAGGCATTTGAGGATCTTGTACGGCCCACAATACCTTGGACTTAGCTTCTTGCAATCACCTAAGGATAGGGAACTCTTCTTAGGGCGTACGCGAATGAAGACCATGTCTCCTTCTTGAAAGATTCTATCTTGATGCTTCAAATCCGTGTATACCTTCTGTCTATCCTTGGCCACTTGGATGTCCTGTCTTATTGACTTTATTTGGTCATCCATCTCTTCCAACATCTGCCTTGAAGCTTCAACCCTTAAGGTTGGATCGGAAAAGTTTAGGGGACTTCGACAATTATGACCATACAATGCTTGGAAAGGGGACATCTGAATGCTCTGTTGGTAAGAAGCATTGTAGGAAAATTCAACCAAAGGCAAATATTGAATCCACCTCTTTGACTCACGACAGCGGTATGCCCTAAGCATATCCTCGATGATTTAATTTACTCGCTCTGTTTGGCCATCCGTTTGGGGATGGTAAGCGGTGCTAAAGCAGAGTTGAGTCCCAATAGCTTCAAAGATAGATCTCCAGAAGTGTGACGTGAAGAGAGAATCACGATCACTAATGATTCTTCTGGGTAAACCATGTAGCTTGAATATCTCCTTGATAAACAATCTTGGAATGTCTGAGGCTTTATAGTTTGTCTTTAATGGAATAAGGTGTGCAACCTTAGTAAGCATGTCAACCACAACCATGATGGAGTTGTATCCTCCCTGGACTTGGTATAGGCTTATAACAAAATCCATACTAATGAATTCCTGTTTCATTTGGGGAATGTCAATTGGTTGCAGCTTCCCTGGCATCTTGACATGTTCGGCTTTGATACATTGACAAGTTAAACACTCGGTGACATATTTGAGAACGTCACCTTTAAGCCTTTCCCAATGGTAACTCTTTCTAACTGCATTGAGAGTCTTGGCATAGCCAGGATGTCCTGCAAAAGGGGAATCATGAGCTTTCCACAATATCTTCTGCTTAAGTGACTGGCTTACTGGTATACACAGCCTTGTTCTATAGTAGACAAATCCACTATTAATAGAAAATTCATGATACTTTGCCTGCAACTTTTGGTTATCATCCTTGATAGAGATCTCCCTTAGCATTGTTTGGTAGGTCCGATCATGGTATGCATCCTCTCTAGCTAACTCAAGTATAGGGTTGTTTGGCATAGATACTTTTGTAGTTAGAGATCTGGTTGTTGATGGATTTTGTAAGATTAGGGAGTTAAGGAATGCCTTGCGACTAAGTGCATCAGCAACTACCTTCTCTTTTCCTGGTCAGTACTTGATTTCAAAGTCATACTCCTCCAATACTTCTATCCACTGATGTTGCCTCAGGTTGAGCTCATTCTGGGAAAAGATCCATTTGAGACTCTTATGATCAGTTACTAGGGTAAACTTGTTACCCAATAGGTAGTGTCTCCAAAGCTTAAGAGCATGGATGACAACTAGCAATTCTAGATCATGGGTAGCATAATTCTTTTCATGACTCTTTAATTTCCTTGAAGAGTATGCTACTGGATGACTTTCCTGAATAAGCACAAATCCCAAGGCAAGTATGCTAGCATCAATTTACAACCTCGAACTTTTTATTGAGGTCTGGAAGTTTTAGAATAGGTGCTGATACCAAACTTTGCTTCAATCTATCGAATCTATTTTGTTTGGGAGTTGACCATGCAATGGCTGTTTGCTTCTTTAGTAAGTCCATCAGAGGTGCTGCAATCAAAGCATAGTTTTTTATGAAGACCCTATACCATCCTGTCAATCCAAGAAAGCTGTGTATTTCTTTGACAGATGTTGGTATTGGCCATTCTAGCACATCTCTGACCTTGGCTGGGTCCACTGAGATTCCTTCTGTTGATACTATGAATCCCAGATATTCAATCTGATACTTGAAGAATGCACACTTCTTCATCTTAGTGTACAGCTTATGTGACCTCATTGTGTCAAGGACAATCTGGAGTTGGGGTTCATGATTTTCTTCCTATTTAGAGTAGACTAAAGTGTCGTCGAATAAGACAAGCACGAAATCATCAATATATGGCCTAAAGATATCCTGCATTAACCTGTTGAAGGTGGCAGGTGCATTCGTAAGCCCGAATGACATAACTAGGAACTCAAAGTGCCCATATCTTGTATTGAAGGCTGTCTTTGGGATATCTTCTTCCTTGATCTTTATTTGATAATAACCCGACCTGAGATCAATCTTGGAAAAGATCTTTGCACCCTGAAGACGATCAAGAAGCTCATCTATTCTAGGAATAGGGTACTTGTTCTTGACCGTTGCTTGGTTCAATCCTTGGTAATCAATACATAGTCAAAGTATCCTATCTTTCTTTTTCTGGAATAGTACTAGAGCTCCCTATGGTGAACTGCTAGGCCGGATGTAGCCCTGATCTAGTAGTTGCTTGAGTTGTTCCTTTAGCTCAATCGCTTATGGTATGGAAATTCTATAAGGTCTCTTTGCAATTGTCGCAGCTCCTGGTACTAACTCAATCTCATGATCAACTTCTCTTTGAGGCAGGAGTTCTGTTAACTCATCAGGGAATACGTCCGCGTATTCCTTTAGCCAAGAAGATCCTTCACTAGACTCTTACTTCTGATCTAACTTGTTGAGCTTAATTAAGTAGACACGCAATATGGTTTATTGTACCTAAGAAGAATGGATCTTTGCGATTCATTCAAGATTTACAACCCGCCAATAAAGTCACTATTAGAAATTTTGGATCAGGCAATTGTTGATGAGTTTGCTGAAGATTTTGCAGGAAAGGAAATCTATTCCATGGGAGATTTATATTCACGCTACGACCAATTTCAGCTTGCTTTGGAAAGCTGTGAAATTACCACAATGAAGACGTCTCTTGGCCTAGTCCACATGTGTACTCTACCTCAATGGGCTACGAATTCAGTAGCTCACATGATGAATGCTATGCATAAAGTATTGAGGGATTATATTCCTTAATTGACTCTTCCTTTTTTTGATGATGATGTTCCAATCAAAGGATGTGAAGTTCATGAGAAAAATGAAGAACTCAACGAACTTGGATGTCGAAAGTTTGTTTCTGATCATATTAATGATTGTGCTCAAATCTTCTCTAAATTAGAAGAAGTCCATCTTACTCTTTCAGGAGCTAAATCTGTTTTTGGAGTCGAAGAAGTCCTTGTGGTCGGACATATGTGTGGTTCATATGGCCGAAAGCCTTCTCCATCCAAAATAGATGCTATCAGCAAAATGCAGGAAGAATGTACAAATGTTTCAGAGGTGAGAAGATTTCTTGGTGCATGTCTCTTCTACCTTATTTGGATACCACATTTTGCCCATGTTTCTGAAAGTCTTTATCAGCTTCTAAGAAAGGGCCAAAGGTTTATATGGGAAAAAGAACACACTCAGGCTATTCGGAAACTCAAGAAAATGCTGATTTCAGCCCCCACTTTAATGAGGGATAATTACTCTAATGGACAGCCCATTATACTCACAGTGGACACAAGTCCTATTGGAATAGGATGGGCAGTTGGTCAAAACGACCTTGAAGGCAACAGATATGTAATCCGCTTTTGAGCAAAGGTTCTTAATGAACGACAAAGAAGGTATGCTCAAATTAAAAGAGAACTTTGGAGAGTAGTAACTGCATTAAAAATGTGACAGGGAGTACTTCATGGGCGCACACGTTATAGTTGAAACAGATTGCCTTCCACTCTTGGGCATGATGGCCAACTGTTCCACTCTTGACATAGCCATGCTAAGATGGATAGCCTATATTAAATCCTTAAATCCTGATTTGAAACATATTGCAGGTAGAGATAATCCACTTGCTGATATGCTTTCGCGTGCCAGATATAGGGATAAAGAAGAAATGATGGATGAAGAAGAATCAGAGTTTATAAATGATGTTGTAAATGCAGGTACAAATCTGAAAACAGCAACTATAGCTGAATCTAATGTTGACTCAGCAGTCAAAAATGCAGGTACAACAAAAATTACAGCAAGTACAATAGGTTCAGCTGCTAAAACAAATTTTACATCAGCAAGGAAGGATGAAATAACCAAAGAAGAAAAATGGACAGCTAGTAAACAACATGTTCAATGTTATGTTATGGTTTGTTCACACTTTAAATGCAGATGATTGGCTAAAAATTGGCCAATTTTTTAGCACTATGACAAAGAAGAAAGAGTGGACTAATGAAGAGTTCAAAAGAATTAAGAGAAAAGCTTATGGTTTTTTTCTTAAAGATGGTTACCTTTGGAGGCATGCGAAAAAGAAAAGAAGGGTGCATGTTCATGTCTTAGGAGACAAAAAGACTCAAAGACAGGTCATGCAAGAATTTCATGAAAGCCTATTGGCTGGTTGTAGAGGCATATGGGGCACTTTTGCCAAAATAAAAGAGAAAATTTGGTGGCAAAACATGTATAAAGACATTGAGCATTTTGTTGAGTCTTGTCATGTTTGTCAAATGTATTCTATGGTAAAGCATAGAGATGGGCTTCAGCCTACCTATCATTTATCCATTCACTATAGATGGGTTATTGATTTAGTAACCATACCTACAGGAATTCGGAACATGAGATATCTAGTACTTGCTAGAGAAGATCTCACAAATCAAGTGGAAGGAAAAGCCTTGACAACAAAGTCCACTCATGCTGTTTGTAGATTTTTACTTGAAGAAGTATTTTGCAGGTATGGATGTGTTGCTAAAGTAACTGCTGATAGAGGGGAATTGGATGCTGATGAGGCTCGCCATTTCTTTGCTCAATTGGGAATCAAGCTATCTCTTACTTCAGCCTACAACCCTGAAGGCAATGGTAAGAGTGAAAGAGATCATCAACCAATTCTTAAAGCTTTAGCAAAATCATGCAAAGGAAAGTTGAGGGAATGGACTAAAATGCTACCATTCGCATTATGGGCTGATAGAACTACCCATAGTGCAGTGATAGGATATATGCCAGCTAAACTTATATATGGACAGCCACCTGTTATGCCTATTGAGGAATCCATTGTCACATGGAGTATCTTACCTTGGGATGAAGGCATGAATAGAGAAGAGATGCTGTCTTTGCGCATAAGGCAACTCGAAAGAAGGCCAGAAGATGTCAAAACATCCATTGAAAGGCTGAAAACAACAAGATTAAAGAATAAGAAGAGGTTTGACAAGCATCATCGACTCCGTCCAAGAGCTATTCAAGAGAATGATTGGGCTCTTGTCTATGATAGTAGCCTGGACAATCAATATAGTGCTCATAGGAAGTTAGCCAAGCGATGGTTTGAACCATATGTTGTAAAAGTAGTACATAATAATGCCACTTACTCTTTGGCTGAAATGGATGGGACCATGATTGAGATTCCAATAGCCGGGAAACAAATCAAAATCTTCAAACGAAGAGAATCTTCAACTTATGAACTTGATGACTTAGATATGAGCCCTCTACTTGAAGACATGCAAGAAGAAAAAGACTTAGAGAATGAAGATGAAGTTATATCAGAAAAAGACCCTCCTTGACCTGAAACCTTATGAAATGGCACATGCCGGAGGATGTGCAGGTTAGGAGGGGGTGAATGTCAAAGAGTTTACTGTTCATAATATAAATCATGGGATTCTTATGAACACAGAAGAGCTTCACTGGGAGTTATATGAGGAATTTGCATACAATTTCAGACATTGTTATCCAATAACCAACTTAGTTACACAAGTTCTCTTTTCATCAAGACTTTGTTCATTAATGATTAGAGGAGGCTTTTTCATGAGTTTATGCATTCATTTTGAGCTTAATTATGGGTTGGAATTTTCAGTTTTAAAACAGGGCTGAAGCTAAAATTATGCTTCTTCAAATCATTTCATGTATCATTGGCCCAAATCTTGAATGCATTTGAGTCTATCAACATAATACTTGTTCCAAACGGTTGAAATCCATCTATGTACTTGAAATAAAAGCCATTAGAACTTGTATTTGATATTCATAATTGAATTGAGAATTTGAAAAATGTCCTTTATGATATAATGTATGTATCCAGAGACATTTGATGTTATCAAGATAGAGTTATTTCCTCCATTCATGTATGCTAAATAGATAGAGAAAAAGCTTAAATTCTTCTTCCGTACCTAAATCATTTCTAAATCCTAGATCTTATTTAACCGCAATCTATTTCCCCTTCCTGAACTTTGAATCCTAAACTCCTCTTCTACACCAAAGCCCCGGTGGTAGACCTTCAACCCTTAACACGACGACACCGTTCCTTGGAAAGGTGCTTGGTGATTTCCTCCACCAAGCTTGGGACATTGCCTCTTGAAGTGACAAGCTTCGTTGTAGTGGAAACAATGGAGGTTTCCGCCATTGCTTTGAGTAGGAAAAAAGTTGTTGACATTGTTAGTCCTTTCTTTCTTTATTTGTCCCTGATTATGACCTTGAACTCTCTTCATTTGAGGTCTGAATGCTCCTTTGTTTGGGTCATTATAAGATGAAGCTTTGTTATCCCTTGGTCTAGACTGTACCTCCTGACTTATAGGCGCCACTTGAATGAGTGCATCCTGAAGATCTGATGGATGCATAGATTCGAAATGGGTATTTACTGGTGGATTTAAACCCGCACAAAATTTGGACACTTGCTGTGTCATGTCCATTTGTGGCGCATACTTTAAAAGTGAGACGAATTTAGAGTAGTATGCGTCAAGAGTGACCCCCAGCTGTTTTAGCTCGTAGAACTCATTCATTTTCTGTGTGCAATATGCAAGTGGCAAGTATCTTCCCTGCACGGCTTTCTTCAGCTTCTCCCAGGTAATTGATCCCTCCGCGATCCCTTGATCCTTGCACCATTGCTTCCACCAAAGCCTGCTTTCGCCGGTGAGCTTTAGCTTGGCAAGCATAACCTGATTGGTGGGTGCAGTATCGGCTGCTTCGAAGTAATCCTCCATGGATTCAATTCAAATTTCAGTGTCAGCTTGGACGGACCTGCCTCTCCCGTCAAACTGGGGTGGCTTAATCTATTTGAGAAGAAACTTCTTCTCCTGGATTACAGCAGTACTTGATGTAGGAGGCGAACTAGGAACATGTACCTAGGGTTGTGCCTAGATAAAGGTTTCTCAACATTATTATACGATAATCGTTATTGATTTATATTACATCTTCAATTCTGCTATTACATAAGCAATGTAGCTACTTAACTTTTTATCAATTCTCATGCAAAATCAGACATTGATAAAAGGAAATCTTATTTGTATTTATATGGGCATAGCCCTTTCAGAATACAACATTTCTTGCAATGATAAGTCAACTGTTACATTTAGTTTGGGGAGAACAACGTTGTATTACATTTATCTACAGGAACTGAATAATAGTATGGTTTCGGGTTATGGATCTTCAGGAATCGGTAAATCATTGGAAGTTCAGGGTATCCTTTCCTTTGGAACCCATTCTTTTCATGGCGCCCTAACACTTTAATCGTGTTGGCGGGGATTACACGGGTTACTTCCTCATATACATATGAGTTCATCTCAACCCTCCGACCTCTAATATGTAAAGTTGAGTTTACGTGAGCTTCCACAAAAATGAACAGCTTCACGACTTTCAGGTCCTCCAACCACTTGATCCTTTTTAGGTTGGTTTGTAGGTAAATAAACCGGTGGGCGACTATATAGTAGATTCCTAATGCACCCGTCCATCTTCATTTCATGTACAAGGGTGATGGATTATAGATTTGCTCCAGGATGTTCATCATCTCAACCATTTGTCTATCATGCAGAGAATGCATTGCAGTCATAAACATGACTCGAAATACCAAGAACTTGTTCCACGCTTCGTAATTCTGCAAGACAGTATTCAAGGTAAGGAAATGTTTGGAACATCAACATTTTGTTTACTTCTTCTTATTAAGATTTCGTAAAACAATTCCGTTGTTGGTTGGCTCTAATACCAACTGTAACGTGTCCACTTGTATTTTCAGGACACGTCTTAGCAGTCCATTGGAAAGAATGTCTAGAAAGCTGCGCTCGGCACTCCCATGGAATGTTACGGGGTTTGCGATCTAGGACTTTCCGCGTCTACCATGTAGCGGAAATATTCCGGTCGTTCCCACTTAGGATCAACCTGAATTAGGGTTTTCTCGATTGGTCATTTTCTAACAGCAACTAGCGTCACACCCAAGTGAACTACTTTACCCAGAAACGCCACGTCCGAAGCTGATTCACGCTGCACTTGGTTCAAGGAGAATGGAAAATGAGAGGGATGCAAAGCTCAACCTCTCTGCCATAAGGCATAGTCCCATTCCATTCCGCTAAAACACCATAAATCGGGTTTAAATATAACTCTAGGTCAACGCTCTTGTTGTTCATGTTCTTTGACGATCTTCCAGCTGTCCATCGTGATTTGAGAAAAGTTCCTAGCCAACCGGGACCACCCATCCGTAGGACAGACCTATGGCCCATCCTCCACACTTTCCTCGGGTTGTTTTAGTTATTTAATTACCTAACACATTAGTTTGATATGTAACAATCAGCTTCTTTAACTAACCCATTAGGCACTGGTTCTTTCACATAATCTTATCACTTGACATAGAAAAACAATATCAGACAAGTTCCTTATTAACAGATTATCATATTTATCTTTGAAATACAAAGAGTCCAACCCGTAGGCTTATCCACAATCCGCTCGAAGGCTATCGATCAATCCACAGGGATCACTAATCCAAGTTTCCGCCCATAAACTAGTATGCGGGTCTCGAGATCCCATCCCGAGTCACGTTAGCCTCTTGTGCAGGGCCCCAAAGGCGAGGGATTTATGGCCAGAGCCCCCCTGGCACCCAAGCGTCCTACTGCTCCAAGTAGTGCTCAACGGAGAGACCTCTCGCGGTGGGTTCGGTCCACTTGCCCGGCGCCGTTAACAATCCCCTTGGTTAGGGTTAGGCAGGCAGTCGGGGGTAACTGAAGCTGCCTCTCCCTTCAGGCCTTTAACCTAAAGTATAGATATCCTTTTATCTTTTAATTCATCGATCAAACAAAGCCAATCAGTGCTCTAAAATCTGTAGCAAGCACAAACATTTCCATTGATCATTTTTGTTGGCAAACTACTAAGGAATGAATCCTTCCTTTCGAATGCGTCCAACACTCGATCCGGCATGACTTGCAACTTGGCAAGATCCCCTATATCCTAGGTTAGGGCGTACCCTAAATCCGACTTGGTCAAACCTTAAGTTCATCGGTTATTTCAGTTTATTGGCTAGTCTTTAGTTCCCAATCAATCTTCTTTACTCACGAAAGATACTAAGTTAGGATGATTATTCATCCTCTTGCAAGACAACTTGGTTAAGGATTTGCCAACCTCGTTGCGAGAATTTGGCCATTTCCTTGTGATCCAAACACAAGATCATATGACTCCACACTTGTTGCACAAGTGTCGCATTGAATGGAGTCACGAAACAATCTGTTCCTGATTACATTAGGCTAACGTCGTTAGGCCTAGGGTTTTCAAGTTCCATCTTGTAAGATTCTTAGGGACAAACCCTAGCTCACTTTCAAAATATGTTTCACTGTCCCTACGCTTCGGTGAGGGTGGGCAAGTATTTAGGGTATAGGAGTTTCAAATTTAGCAATACGTAGCGATTAGGTTACGTATAAATTCCTAGTGAGTTTATTTGAATTTAACCCATT
Source organism: Lygodium microphyllum (assembly GCF_053477565.2). NCBI lineage: Eukaryota > Viridiplantae > Streptophyta > Polypodiopsida > Schizaeales > Lygodiaceae > Lygodium > Lygodium microphyllum. The sequence goes on from NC_141164.1 coordinate 90,616,645, forward strand.
CTAAATGAGTACTCTGCAGTTTTTAGGTTTATGCCAATTTGTTTAACTCTAAAAGATACTATGTTATCATTTCATAAACACATGCCTCCTTGTCTACGCGTAAATTGCTCTTTCAACCCTAACTTGTCGATTTAAGGTCAGGCATAGATTAGGTTAATTCCAACTAATCTTTCTATAATCTTGCGAATAAAATTCATGGTAACAAGCAACCTTTTTCCTTGATAATTTATGCAGTTGACAAACGATAGTTTCCTAGATTTATACATTGTAAGAATCATTTCATGCTTTGCACTTTCCATGATGATTCATTGCGAAGAGGATATGGGTTAATAGTGCGATGTGCAGTTTATACTTCTAGACTTAAACGAAGTATACTATTTTAATGGACAATAATCTAGTTTATAATTCATTTCAATGCATAAAGCTATTTGCTAGAAATGCATTTATGCTTCCTTTATTTTGCATGTTTTATTGAAAGTATTAATGACTAAGTTCCTTCATCATGAGAATTCAAAACAAAATTTATATCCTATTTCTAACAATTAACATTGCATGATTTAATTATAACATTATCAAATAAAAATTAGGAAGGAAAACCTGGGCTTGGGGTGAGATATCCACGTGGATGCTGGGAGACGACCCTCCTGCGGCGGCTGCGCCTTGGACTTTCTTAGGAGGCATCGCAATTGTGGTTTTTCGGACGTGGAAGTAGCTTTACAAATCCTCTTTGGAATTCCACCGTCGCTCCCTTGCACCGTCCGTCGAAGTTAGTTTTGGAAGGCTTCCTCCTTGAAGTAGGGAATTCGAAAAGGGGAATGTTTCACAAAGTTTTGTAGATAAGACCCATTAAAGCCATAGGAGGGCTTAATGGCCTTGTAAAAAATCACACAAAAGGGGGAATAAATAAAGTGTGGAATCCCTTACGAGGCTTTTTGAGTGGAAAAGGAAGGTGTCAAACGACCCATAACATTCCTCTTTCCTTTACGTGTGGGAAAAGAAACAAGGTACGGGAGGGTTCCATGGGGTATTTTTGCATGGCCTAAGGGGGGTTTTTAACAAAAAATGGGGGAAAAAGGAAAGGTTGTTTGGAGTAACCTTTTATGGGGGAAAACCCTAAGGGGGAAACTCCAAGGAAAAAGTAACCTTAAAAGTTATAAGTCAGGGTCTAAGGACCCTTAGGGAAAATTTGGAGGAAAGGGGTTTCAAGATACCTCAAGAGAAGGGAGGTAAAATGAAAATTTTAAATACGGGGGGGGGAGGGTTTCCAACATCCCTCGAAAGGGGGCTAAGGAAAAAAAAAAGGGGGCTTATGAGTTTAATTATGGGGGGGGAAAGGGTTTTAAAGCCTAGGGGAAAGGCTTAAGGGATAAAACACAGGGGGAAGGAGTGGTTTTGAAGCCCAAGGGAATGGGTTAAGGGTTAAAACATGAGGGGAGTGGTTTTAAGAGGCCACAGGAAGGGGCCCTAGGGAGGGTTTTAAGACACGGGGGGGGGGGAGGGAGGTGGTTCTAACAACCATGAAAAAGGGGGCTTAAGGGGGAAAGAGGGCTTAAGAGGCCCCTTAGAAGCTTCTCCTCCCAGGAACCTTCTGATGCTTCCACGCCACGTGGAAGGAGGAAACCAACGGCGACTCGACGGCGATTTGACAGCTGGGGGCGTGGACTGATAGCAGAGGTGATGCCATCCTGGCCTCGGCGGCAATCAGTGCCTCATCCTCTCCCTCTCACAACGTCGGTTCCACCTCGTACTCCTCTCCCAGGCTCTGGTGATGACAGGCAGCCTGGCAGCTTGCTCCCTTACGAGTTGAGCAGAGAGACTCACTCTCTCCCTCTCTGTAATGTGACAACGCACAGTGTCTTTTTCTCGCAATCTCTACCCTCCATCCTCCAGCCTGCGGCCCCCCCTCAATTATATAGGGGAGGGGATAAGATTCTCCCACCCCCCCCTTGCATGTCATCGGGCATGTAACATTGCCCTAGCAAGCTCCAGCAAGGAGCTTGCCTACTTACAAATCCCTCTCTTGCTCCAGCTCGACTGTCGGCTGGAGGAGAGGAGAAATTAAAAAAATTTGCCTTTATTTTATTAAAAGAAATTATCCATTCGGAATTGTTACATGCATCAATCTTCAAGAGAAATGGCAAACTTTGAGTTTTTTGTGAGTTTGGTGAGTGATGTGACTATCTTTGACTAATCGTTGATAAATATCCTATAGAAGTTGGCAAAGCCAAGGAAGCATTGGACATCACAAATACATGTGGGTATTTTCTAATCAACAATAGTCTTGATCTTCTTGGGGTCCATGAAGATTCCTCTTCGTGAGACTTTGTACCCTAAGAATTCCACTTCTGCTTGATGGAAAAAACACTTCTCAAGTTTTGGATATAGTCCTTTTTCTCTAAGCTTTTCCAAAACTAATTTTACATGGTGCTCATGCTCCTTTAAATCTTTTGAGAATATCAAGATATGATCCAACTATATTACTACAAAATCATATAGATGCTCTTCAAAGATATCATTAATCATATGTTGGAACACTACAAGAGCATGTATGAGACCGAATGGCATAATACCATACTCAAACTGACCATACCTTGTGCAGAAGGCTATCTTATATTTGTCCCCTTCTATGATCCATACACGATTGTAAGCCCCTTATAGATCAATATTTGTAAAAATCTTGGCTTTTTCAAGGTGTTACAAGAGATATGGTATTAACAACAAAGGGTATCGATTATTGAATTTCATTTTGTTATGTCCTTGATAATCCACACACATTCAAAGTGACCCATCTTTATTCTTCACAAAGAGATTTGGGACTTTAGTAGGAGACTTTGAGTGACTAATTAACCCATTCACACACACACACACACACACACACACACACAAACACACACACACACACACACACACACATGCACACACACACACATGTGCTTGAGTTTTTTTTTTTTTTGCACTTTTCAATGGCTTGATATGATTGGGGGTGTTTTAAATTAGGTATGTGTGTGGAAGCCCATTAAAATGGGCATTGAAGGGCCTATTTTTGATGCATTTTAATTCATGTTTGTTTTTGGGGTTTACTTTTTTAGTGTGCCTTGACATGAAACACTATGGTAACTAAGATATTGAACATGCCTACTTTCTCTTGTTTGGGCTCTACATCTCAACTTTCATTTTGTTATAATATACTTGCCTTATAAAATCCACAAGTCATAAGGAAATGAGGAGGAAATGCAAGGACCTAGTAGCATCTTGATGCATTTTGAGTTGATTTACACACCGACAAATCTTTAGCTTCTAGACTATCAAAAGTGCACTATACATACCAATAATATCCCCATGCCCCTCCAATAGTAGATTTTCAGTACAAGGACACACTAGAGATCTTGTTTTCTACTATTCACATGGTAATGTGTCTTTCCAATAATTTGTTTATATTTGGCTAGAGAGGGTTATTGCTATAATGATGGTGAATTTGATGTGAGTTATTGGGCATGCAAGTTGTGGAAGCAGAAACAATTTACCAAGTTTGTAGCTAAACTCATCTATTGGCCAATCATCATCTCACTCATTGCTTAGATGGAGATGTTTATGGTGTAAACATAGAATATATCATGGGAGTGCATGTTAGGTTCTTCATATTCAACTTATGCAACACACATGAAATTGAAGAAGATCTTTGAGTCTCACCACTAATCTTGAGTACTTGCATGGCTCTTGTGATTTATTGGCCAATCGGTTCAACATGGCTAACTTATGGAAACACATAAATGCAAGTGATGGGTTTTTTTTCCAAAGTTACATGTGTATGCATTATGGGTATTCCCCCCCATTTAATTTCCCCTTCAACCATAAAACTAAGGGAAGGGTTGAGGGTTTCTAGGAAAGGGGGGAAGGGGGGAGGTGTAGGGGGTGAGGATTTAATACTTCACTACTCATATTTTTGTTATATTGCCTAGCCACATATATTTCATTGTACTAGTAATGCATACTTTGAATCTATTGATTAAGGTGCTTCAATCCTACCTATACTTTGAACTAGAGTCTAGATTTTGAAACTTATGAATGCATAATCTTGAATACAAACATGACTAATATGACATTTTTTATATTATGACTAGTTTTTGATGCGTGTAAACATATTGTGTTTTGAGACTAAACTTTAAACTATGAAATACATATCACACAAGACTAGAATTTAAACCATGAAATACACATGATACCTTTTGCGAATCTAAGTAATGAAAGAAAAGACTTAATCTAAAGTAGCATCATGCTATGATATAACCTATTTATATGTGAAATAAGAGTTTTCTTACTAAGAAAGAGAGGGAGAGAGGTTAAACGAGACAATGTGGTCATCTTATAATAATAATAAGTCATAACTTCATGGAAATTTGGTAGAAAGAGACATAAAACATATTTATGGGATATGGATGGCTCAAAGTTATGACATAATTATTTTGGATCTAATGGAATTATTGATTTTTTTGTTAAGATAAGAGCATATTAAAACTTAAAATTGTGAATGAAAGATATCGCTTTTTGCATTTTTTAGGGGGTTTTCCATTGTCATTTCCTTGAAGATACTATTTTCTCCTTGAGCTACATGAGAGCAAATAAACACCACATAACCTTCCTGATGATTATTGGGCGAAGTAATTCTTTTTAAATAAAAATTATGTGATATAATCTACACCACAAATCTTATTGATTGCAATAGTTATGTTTGCTCTATATGTAATTAATCATGGTGGAACATTACCACCATCCTTTTCAAAACATCAATAAGAATATAAGATTTCTTTGAATATCAACAAATATCCAAAACATCAATAAGTATCAATGACTTGTGTATCTCTTTCAAATCCTTAGTCGTAATGTGGTCCAATATCTAGCTACTTCTTAACATTTTGTGTTACAAATGTGGCCCAATATTCAGCCACCTTTAACACTCCATATAAAGAACTAGTCCTCAAAAGATTGTCCAATACATAGAGCCCTCTCTAACACTACATGGTGTCATAATACTCAAAACTACAGTACACTTCACAATCCCCTAATGATTCAATCATGAAACTACACACTTCACAAGCTCCTAACGGTACAATGACAGTGAGTTCTCATGCATAATTCTTTGCCTAATCTAGTGCCTTGATCTATGTTTTGCTATCTTCTTATTTTAACCATGGATTCTATGTATTGTGAGTATCATTTGTTATTTCTTGGTAGGAATTTTACCTTGCTTTATTTAATTTGTTTTTGAAAAGAAGTTATCGATTATTATTTTTTAGAGAAAACCATCATTTTAGATCTTATCATAAAATTCCAATAAATATATGATAACTCACTACATGCAATGTTCCTTGAAGAGTCTTTTTTCCATTGATTCTCAATTGTATAGATGATCAAGAAAATGTATGGATACATGTTTCCACCATGGCTCCATGCACATAGGGCATTATGAGAGGGCATAAGGAAGCCCATGTGGTTGGATAGAGAGGACTAGCGGAGGATCAAGGGGATCAAGGAGGAGGTGATACCTCTATCTCTTAAGAGATATGCCTAGGTGGTTGGATAGAGAGGACTAGAGAAGGATCAAGGGGATTAAGAAGGACATGATGCCTTTCTATCTTAAGAGAGGTATTGAGGGTGTGATAGGAGAAAGTAAGGGAGAAAGTAAGGCGTGATGGTTGGTCTGCCTATTTAGAGAATTGTGTAAGTTTCCTAGTTTTATTATAAAATACTCTCTTTTTTTGTGTTGCTCAAAGATACTAATATGATTCTTGCTTTACTATGTAGAGCCATCCATAGTTAATTCTTCTTTAGTCATCATTCATCAAGATGATGATGTAATTTATTACATTTATATTGTATGCAACTTGTGGTTATTCTATCTATTATCCACCTCGTGATTGTAAATGTTCTATCAATATGTCAAATTTTTTTTTCTTAGAAGTGTTTGAAATGCATCAATATGTCAAATGTTTTTTCAAGTATTTGCAACGCATCAAATAATTTAGTTTCAAAACAATTTAATGAGATACAATTAGCATACTAATTAGAGGACCAAGAAATATAGATCAATCATTAATTGCATTAACATGCTAAAAACATAATCCACCTAAAATGGATTTTGAGTGGTTTATTTGTAGAGAAATATAGAAAGTGTGCTTGTTTAATTTGAGACATGCCATGTTTGCTTTATGTTCACTATATGGTAGGATAAATTGATTTATAAATGGATTTAAGTTTAAATAGAGATGTATCCATTTTGCATTTTATTCAAAATATTGTCAAATAAATGCAAAACTAAATAAACCATGTTTAATTAGAGATGATATTCACTATTGGTTTATGTGCACTATATAGGTAAACATAGAATTATGGCTATATGGATAAGCTATGAGCACATAATAACACTACAAAGAGCAAGTCTATGAGAACACTCACTACAGTACCTACACTTAATACGATGGACCAAATTCTTATAAAGGTCTACAACATAGTGCAATTATATAAGTAGGCACATACATAATCACACCACAAAGATTAATATGAAATGGTTAAGTATGGACCGTAAAGAACAATATGAAATGATCAAGTCTATGAGAACACTCAATGCAATGCTCAATATGGATGGACCAAATATCCTAAAAGGCCTACAACATAGTGCAATTAGAAAAAATAACTATATGGGAACAATAATTCGAAAATTCTGCAATCATTTTAGATGGAATTTATCCAAGCCATCAAGAACCAATCAAATTAGTTTCATAGCAACACAGTTAGAAGATGGCAAAGCTGGGAGACAGAGCTCTCGTGTTTTATTTTCACTATTCCCAAACGATCGTGAGTCCTGTTACATGGATTGAAGATTCTTGATGTTGGAAAAGACCTGGACTTTATAATATATAGCCATTACACTTACTCTCTCTCTCTCTCTCTCTCTCTCTCTCTCATCTGCTCCTGCGTAAGTTACGCAAGAGAATCTCAGACGCCCTTCATTTGCAAGAGGAGATCAAAGAGAGCACATCTTCTTCCTCCTCCTCCTCTTCCTCTTCCTCATTGTAGCGGTGCTCATGATGACGGTGGTAGTACTGATTGTTGTCGTGGGATGGTGGCAGGAGGACTGCGTGGCCATGATGCGCCTCCTGGAGCTTCTGGTGGAGCTTGTGGCCCACTTGCATGGCTGCCATGTGCACCTCCCACGGCATGGCACGGCAGATGATGTTCTTCCCGGCTAAGTGCATGAACAAGGGGTTGCACTCTGATGCCAGAACAGGGATCATATAAACGACAATGTGAGCACTCTTTACATGAAGACGAAAGTGAAGAAAGGACGCTTGATGAGCGAACATATATGTACAAGGTACTAGAATCAATCTAGAATGAAGACGCTGAAAGAATTTACCAAAGTAATAGTGAGTCGTACGTGTGGCGGTTGAAGTGTGGCAGTTGAAGACCGCAGCTGAATCGAAACCGTCCTGGCCAGCTTGCATCGCACTACAACAAAAAGGCCTCTTAGACGCACTTTTAGACGTGATTTTTGAATTGAGAGAAAATCTTACGGGCGCGTCTACAAGCCCGTCTATTTGTGCATCTACCATTTCGCGTCTATAGTCGCATGTATGAGGAAATCCACATATACCAATAGACACGCATGAATACAAGCGCATACGAAAACCAAAATTGTTATTTATTTAATTTCTTTTGTGCGTCTACAAGCGCATCTACATGGAAAATTAGACGGGCACATAGACATGTTCATAGACGCGCTTTTACATGCACCAATAGACGCGAATGCAAAACCAAAAATCTCATTTTTTAAAAAAGATATTTAATTTCTTTTTATTAATTTGAATTATATAGCGCATCTATGGGCACGTGTGTTTTGTATTTTAGACGCGAGTATAGACACACGTTTTCTGTAATTTAGATGTGCAAATAGACGCGAAGCACAAAATTGGGAAAAAAAAACCAGAGAGCATGCAACCATATGCTCTCTGGTTTTTTTCCCCCCTCCCATACATCAAATTGTGCATTTGGAAAAAACACAATGGATCTGAAGGCACGAGAATTGAAAATAAAAATCCATGTATTCATTATATATAAAACACATTTATATGGGGAGTTTAAGTGCTTGCGACCTAAAACATAGCCGCAAGTAGTAGGCTCAAAGATGGATAATAGATATACAAGGAAACAAGGCCATAGAGGAGGTATGGTGCTCCTCTACGAATCTGAAGAAGAAACATCTTCTCTAGCACCACCATGGCTACTAGCGTCTCTATCCCCCTCCTCACTATGCTCCATATCGGATTTCGCCTATACACACAAAAGATCAAGGTTGCTTATGTACAATTGCAAAGAAAAAGTTATAATTAGCTATACTTTTAATAGGAAAGTAAGAAAAACATACCTCCTCTAGCTGTCGAATCCTCATAGCCCGGTTGTATTGCTCCTCAGTGATGAGACCCTCCTCATAGAAGTGAAGCCATGTGGCTGCGCGGTTATGGCCTCGATGGTAACCTACCTCTCTAGGAGTAGGTATCCTACCAATGATAGTAGTTTGCAAAACAATTATGATATATACAAACAATTATGAGACACAATGTATTAGAACAAATTATATAAAGAATTGAAAGAAATATAAGTTTTAAAAAACTAGAAATCAAAATATACTTATAAACTTTGCCTTCCACAACTCTTTGTCGCCCGATACATAATGTGACGATCCCATGGTTTCCATTTGGATGTGTCGCGCCTCTATGTGCTGGCGACTCTTCACTTTCTCTGCGGCTTTCTTCTTGGCTTTCTTCCACTCTATGTAGTGGCACATAGGTGGTTGGCTATAGGCTCCACGCCCCTCTTCTTGTCTCCGTAGTGACTCCCTCCGCGTGTCATGAGGTGAGATCTTTTGTTGTGAAGCAAATCCCTCACTTTTGTGCGTCCCCAATCATCCGAGAATCGTTGACCCTCAGGATTTGGGTACCTCCTATGGACTGCCCACAACACCTCCTGCCAAAAGCCGCTTTTCTGATTCTTGAAGTAAACGAAACAATCTTTATACATCGCATGCACAACGCTCCTCGTGTACGCCATTATATCCCTTCCTTCATCATCATGGATGATGCCACTAGTATCTGTAACTCTATAGTACTGGCATACTAGCTCCTCTACGTGATCTTCTGGTGAGGGTGATCGCTCGCCACCCCCTAGGCAACCCCCACACAAGCCTCGTCCTCCACCTCGACTCTCCCTCCTCCCTCTCTGTCGACTACCCTCTGCCTCGCTGGATGCACGTGCTTCGGCAAATGCACGTGCGTCGGCTGACGCTTGTGCTTCAGCCGATGCATGTACAGGCGCTGCACGTAGAGTACCTGTAATTGGAGTTTGGATATTTGGTGTTTGGAAAGCAGTGCCAGGCAAAAACGACAAAGGAGTTCTAGACATGACACTGAACACCTCCTCTGCTATGGGAGAGCGGCCAAGGTGTCTAGTCATCTCTTCCATGAAGTCTTCCTTACTAGGAAAACCTCCAAAAAAAGCATTGACCCCTCTGTTGAACGAGCCCAATGTATCCACAAACAAAACACATGAATAAGAAAAATTTGCTAAACTGCAATATTGTATAAACTGTACTATTGTGTAACATATTCGTATAATTTCAAAAATAAAAAATTGTTTTTTTAGCAGAGCTGGTACGTGTATCATCGCGTCTGAGATGCAAAATAGACGTGCTATCAGAGCTTCCCTGAAGTCAAACCTTCTGGTCAGAGCGTGTGTATATTCGTGTCTGAGATGCAGAATAGACAAGCTCTCCAACGCGTCCCAGAAGTCAAAGCTTCTAGGCGAGCGTATGTATATTCGCATCTGAGATGCAGAATAGATGCGCTCTCAGACGCGTCTCTGAAGTCAAAGCTTCTAGGGAGAGCATGTGTAGTCTCACATCTGAGATGTAGAATATACGCGCTTGGAGACGTGACTACAGACGTGATGATAGCAAACATAGCTGCGCGTCTATGTCTGCGTCGGGACTAAAATCTACACGCGCTGTCAAACGCGCTAAGTCAGCTCCTTTGAATCTGACAACTGCTATCCATGATTTATTTGTGATATAAGAACTTCAATCATAGATCCTAATACAGAGAGAGAGAGAGAGAGAGAGAGAGAGAGAGAGAGAGAGAAAGGACTCACCTTGGGTCTTTGGTGTGGACGGGTGGTGGTGCTGCTTCCTTCCCCTTCTTCCTCTCCTTGGTGAGTTGTTCTCCCTTGATGCTTGCTGCTTGTTGTCTTCTCTCTTTGCTTCTTTTTCCTCTTATTCTCCTCTCTTTTGTTCTCTCTTTCTTCTTCTCCTGTCTTTCTTCTTTCCCCTCTTGTCTCTTTGAAATAAAAGAAGAGGTGAGTCATGAGGAGGTGAGTCAAGAAGAGACTAGTGGAGGTAGACTACATATCGGCTGAACTCGAGCATCAGAACACGCAAAAAGCGTAAGAAAGATGCAATTTAAAAAGAAATGATTTAGGTATCTTTTGAATTTTGACTTTTGCGTCTATTTGAGTCGCCAGCACGCAGAGGCGCGACGCATCCAAATGGAAACCATGGGATCATCGCATTACAGATCGGGTGGCAGAGAGTCGTGGAAGGTAGAGTTTGTAAGTATATTTTGATTTCTAGTTTTTTAAAATTTATATTTATTTCAATTCTTTATATAATTTGTTCTAATACATTGTGTCTCCTAATTGTTTGTATATATCATAATTGTTTTACAGACTACTATCGTTGGTAGGATACCTACTCCTAGAGAGGTAGGTTACCATGGAGGCCATAACCGCATAGCCACATGGCTTCACTTCTATGAGGAGGGTCTCATCACTGAAGAGCAATATAACCGGGCTATGAGGATTCGACAGCCAGAGGAGGTATGTTTTTTTTACTTTCCTATTAAAAGTATAGCTAATTATAACTTTTTCTTTACAATTATACGTAAGCAACCTTGATCTTTTGTGTGAGTAGGCGAACCCCGATGTGGAGCATAGCGAGGAGGGGGATAGCGATGCTAGTAGCGATGGTGGTGCTAGAAAATATGTTTCTTCTTCAAATTTGTAGAGAAGCACCATACCTCCTCTATGGCCTTGTTTCCTTGTATATCTATTATCGATCTTTGAGCCTACTGCTTGCGGCCACACTTTAGGTCGCAAGCACTTAAACTCCCCATGTAAATGCGTTTTATATATAATGAATACATGGATTTTTGTTTTCAATTCTCATGCCTTCAGATCCATTGTGTTTTTCCCAAATGCATAATTTGATGTATGGGAGGGGAAAAAAAAAACAGAGAGCATTCTGGTTTTTTTTTTTCCAATTCTGTGCTTCGCGTCTATTTGCTCATCTAATTGCAGAAAACGCGCATCTATACTCGCGTCTAAAATGCAGAATACACGCGCCCATACACACGCTATATAATTCAAATTAATAAAAAGAAATTAAATATCTTTTTAAAAAAATGAGCTTTTTGGTTTTGTGTTCGCGTCTACTAGCGCATGTAAAAGCGCGTCTATGAACATGTCTATGTGCCCCTCTAATTTTCCATGTAGACGCGCTTGTAGACGCACAAAAGAAATTAAATAAATAACAATTTTGGTTTTCGTATGCTGCCCATAGTCATTTTGTTGCTCATGTACAATAGATGACTGCCCATGACCATAATGCTCATACTGTCCATATGAAGGGTCATGCCAATGTGGCTACTGCTCATAATGATACTCATGCTATCAACACATATGCTCATCACAATTGGTCAGCTCATTAATAGTTCTGACATGCTGCTCATAGTCATTTTGCTGCTCATGTATAATAGATGGATGCCCATGACCATAATGCTCATGCTGTCCATATGGAGGGTCATACCAATGTGGCTGCTGCTCATAAAGATACTCATGCTGTCCATATTGCATATGGTGATAACAACCCTGCTGCTCATTTACATCTATTTGCTGTTGACTATTACAAGAACTTTGGCCATATTTTTGCCCATAAACATGTTGTCCAAGATTGCATTATGATTGTCCAACATGACTACAATGGTGTCCTTGCATCCTAGGCTAATCATAAATATTATGAGTAGCAAGTCCATGAGCATAGGTATCGGCATGATGCTGGTCATAATCACTGGCTTGTTGCTAAATCTCATAAGAATCTCCATATGCATGCTCCTGACCAATGTTGTATGAGCTACCATATACATGTCCATGATCATGACTTGCATAAGAACTATGTTTCTGCATAAAGGAGTGCTTGTAATCATAATCTTGCTGTCCATATTGGCCACACTGTCGATCAAATCCATTGGAGCATGATCCACCCTCATGACAAGGTACATAGCCTAGGTGTTGCCCAAAGTCATATTGTACAATACTTTGGTTATCAAAATTGCCCATTTCCATCCTAAGCTTAGCTACCTCGTCCTAGTTGCAAGCTACAACATAGATTTTAAAGAGCACGACATGTGCCCTCAAACATTTCAGGACCTATTCAAAAGCATGCCTCTACATGGCTATACTTTGATGCTTCCTGCAAGCACTAAGCAAGGAAAGCCACATTGAAGTACCACGCTGACCGCTTACTCCTATAACTTTGTCATTGGCTTCATTTAGAAGTCCTACCTGACCCAAAAAGGTCAACCATATAGCAACAATCTTAGGGACTTGGTGTGGTGCAATGATCTCAACACATTAGCACTGAAATAGTGGTGACCTTATGATTAACCAAGGACATTGAATGCAGAGAGAATACACTTATCTGTCATTCAGTTTCAAGCGAACACATAGCAATCCTTTGAAGAATTGGAGAACCTTGTTCCAAGCCCCTACTGAGCAACCATTGTTGCAATTCCAAGTGGTGGTGGTGCCTTGTCAAAGGACTTGATTATAAGTTTTGGTGCAACTTCCATGTGCCGCATTTTGCATACATCCCAACCACTGCATTACACACATCAGTATCACAACCAAAAGCCATGCTTCGTCACATCTGCATGGATCCTTTTGCACTACTCAAGCGTTGCACAAGCATTCAGGACCCCATGTGCCGCATTTCGCATACATCCTAACTAGTGCATTACACACATTAGTATCAGAACCAAAAGTCATGCTTCGCCACTTTGCATACATCCCAACGATTATTGATAACTCATGCCCTAATTGGGTCTCTCAACACCTTATATACCCTGTCAGTATAACTGGGTATTCCCATTCTAACCCGTGTCCTACCCATCTATCCCCACTCTTTTACATATCTCATCATCTTTGTCCTCTTGAGTCCACCCCTTTTAAGTCCTTTCCTATCAGGCCTCATCCCACTTGTAGCCTATACAAAGGAAACCGTATTTGGCACCCCACACATTGTGTGCCAAAAGCCCCATTTACTCACTCTAGGTTGGTCCTTCACTCTAAGATCCAAATTGTTGTGAGTGTCCACGATTTAGAACCATTGGATGGTCTTCTTAAGGAGTATTCTTTACTTAAGGAGTATTCGTACTTAAGGAGTATTCTTTGTGTTGTCTTCAGGCACATCTAGGCTATGTATAAAGCATCCATGGTCCTAGCATCTTCTTGACTACTTTCCCCCATTGACATCTCTTGTTACTATAGCATTTAGTGAGTATTAAGATGACATGTTAGAAATATATATGGTGCTCTATAAAGTGCTATTGTGGTTTTCCTAGTGACCCTCTTATTATATCTCACACTCTTATTATATCAAGAGGGCATTTTAGAAATATGTATTGTGCTCTATAAAGTGCTATTGTGGTTTCTCTGGTGACCCTCTTATTATTATATCTCATGCTCTTAATTCTTTTTCTCTTGAGTCTCATCCCACTTGTAGCCTACACAAAGGCAATCCTATTTGGCATCTTGCATATTGTATGCTAAAATCATTTTTTACTCACTTTTGATTGGTGCTCCATTCTTGGATCCAACTTGTTGTGAGTGTTTTTGGTGTCTCACTTTGGGATAACTATTGTGTGATCTCTATCTTTATTAAGTTCCTTTCGATTTTTCTTCCTTTAATATTGTTTATTATTTACATTGGTCTCTCAAATCCAGTATATGAAAATTTTGGAAAGGAGCTTCCTTCAAAATACATATGAAAATACCTCAATAGCCAATTCTTTGGTTGGATGACAGACATACATTTCCTAAGGTGCAACGCTACTCAGCATTCCGAGGACGAAACATGTAGTCTTGCCGGACCCATTATGAGCCTGTGTAATAAGATGGTGGTATGGTGGAGTAAGGATCATGGGCAAAGTAACTGATTGGATCTTGCTAGGTCTCACAAAGTTCATCTTAGAGTAGAGCACCTGCTCACGTGATAGATTTAGATTCTCTAATGTGTTCATAGAAGCATAAATTATATTTTTGTCTATCATGACCTAACACATATTAGTGACCAATGAGAAACGTAACTTAGCTTGGATCAGGGACAAGGATCTCAACTTGTATGTGGACTCCTCAACTTCTAGGCCCTTATTGGAGCCATTTTCTTATGGAGTGGACTTTGAAGCTCTTATTTTTCTTTCTCTCCCTCTTTGTCTATTGGGCTCAAAGGCTCCAACATTGATGAAGTTCAACCATAGGCCTTATAACTGGAGCTTACTAATTGGAGGGTCATACCATTGATCAAGGCAAACATCAAAGAGATGAGATAAGCACCAATTTAGGAGGGATCAAATCAATGAGGAGAGGGGGTGTAGTGTGGAGGACAAAGGAGAGGTCAATGTTGAGGGTCAAGTGTACTAAAGAGTATAACTATGTCGAGGGCAAATAGCCTAGCATGGACTAAACCCTTCTTGTTGATTGTGTTTCCTCCTTTCTTCCTATTCATTCAACTATTGAGATGTCATTGCCATCTTGAGCGAGAGAGAGAGAGAGAGAGAGAGAGAGAGAGAGACTCATCATTTTGGTGCCAAGATGAAGGTTCCTAAACCTAGCCATTGAAATAATTTACTTTTACCACTTATTTTTTCATTTCTTAATGCCTTAATAATACAATTCTGATCAAATATCATAAACTAATGTTTATTGTCACTATATTTTTCATTTTTAATGCCTTAGTAGGAGAAGGGAGAGATCTAAAGCAATCTGAGCTTGTGCATGTAACTATAATTATCCATGCTCATGATTAGGTAGGTGTAAATCATTATATTTATTGAAATAGAAGGTCCTTCTAACCATAGAATGATGCATAGTAGAGTAGAAACGAAAGGTTATCATCAATAGCATGTTCTACACTAGATGTGTCTGCAAGTAGTAAAACACCATCAATAATATGTATTATAAATAATCTCTAATTTAGTAAAAAAAAATTGAACATAGAATGTTTCAATTGATAGGCTAGAATGTAGGCTACCTTAATTATGGCCTCAAAATACCAACCCCTTTCAAGAACCAAAAGCAAGGGCACTCTATTGGGTTCATGAGGATAAAAATATGTATTGTGGCTCTAATGACACTAAGGTTACGAACCACATAAAACACCTCAAGATTTCAATGAAAACAAGAAACCACTACGTTTAACAACAATGAATAGCCCCTCAACAACTATCATGTAATCTGAATAACAACAAGGGTGAAAATTATTATATAGCTACAAGATTTCAACTTTCAAGATAAGGAGATGACCAATTCTCAGCATTTCATTTTACCTCAGATAGACCCTGAAGATGAAGGCCCAAATAGGTAACTTGTGTGAGGTTGGTGGTCAAATGAATTCTCAAGGTTTTATCATGTAAGAAACCTATGTGGTGATACCCTATTGAAAGGTTTGCAAAGATTGTTGCAATGATACTTTCTTTAGCTACGGACTATTGCATTATATCATACCAATAATCATCACATACAAGCCACAACCAAATACAAAGTGTAGATCATATAGGGGAGCATCCTTAGAGGAGAATTCGAAGAAGAAGATATGATAAATTCCATTTATTTAATGTGTAAACTACATTGAGACTAAGCATCATTTGTTTTATATAATGAGTATATAAGAGACTTCAATAGCATTTCATATATAAGACCTATTATAGGAAAATTTTACTTATAGATTATGTTTTAATGCTTTAAGTTCTAAAGTGGACTTACTAAGAAGTGTTTCTTACAATTTATAATGACATATATGATAAGTTATTTACATATTGGTGACATATAGATATCATATGATGCACAAACATCTAGCGTCTTTAGAAGTCAATAGTTCAAGGTCACAATCTAGATTATCGTAGGCATCAATATATAGATCAACAAGCCTCTCTAGAATAGACTGAAATGGCTAAATGAAGAGCTCGAAGACAATTTTGACGTAGGTGGGGGTCTATGTCTATTCACTCTAGAGAATACTTCAATGAATTCCCAAGGTTCAATTGTCTTGTTTCCAAGTGGGGTCCATTTCAACTAAGGAGGGTGAGCTCTACAATAAGAAAGGCACACTTGCTACCTCATTTGTTAGTTTCTCTAGTGTCATAAATATCAAACTAAGAGTGTGGTTTTTTGCATGGTATTGTTAACATTGTGATAAGCATAATTAACTATATATTAGAGGTCTATATGAGATTTCAATAGCATTTGATATACCAAACCTATCATATGCAAAATGCACTACTTGGAAGTGGACTTACGAAGAAGGTATCATTGAATTAGAATAACAAAGTATATGATACGTTATACTACATATTGGTGACATATCATGTATCATGTGATGCGCAACCATCTAGCCTACACATAAGTCAATAGTTCATGGTAACAATATGGATTGTACCATGCATCAACACTTCAAATCAAGAGGTCTCTCTAGAGTATACCAAAATAGCCAACCAAAGAGGTAGAGTAAAGTTTGGCAATGCACACCCAATGTTGGACTGTCTTGTTTCCAAGTGGGGTCCATCTAAAGTGAGGAGGGTGAGCTCTATAGAAGGAAAGGATAACTTGCCACCTCATTCTTAGCTTCTTTAGTGTTATGGAAATTGAACTTAGCATGTGTCTTTTTGCATGTTGTTGTTAACATTGAGCCTAAGGAATGGTAACTATATATAATAGTTCTATATGATATTTTGATAGTATTTGATATACTAAATATATCATAGGAAAATTGTATTTATAGGTTATGTTTTCATGGTTTAAATTTTGAAGTTGGCTTACTAAAAAGTGTTTCGTACAATTTATAACAAAGTATATGAAAAGTTATTTTACATATTGTTGACATATAAGGTATCATATGATGCACAAATATCTAGGCTCTCTATATGTCAATAGTTAATGGTTACAATCTTTCTTGTAGCGCACATCAACACATGAGATTAACAAGCCTACCAAGCATAGACAAAAATTACCAAGCAAAGATTTGGAAGACAATTTGGATATAGGTGGGGTATATATCCATTCACTATTGAGAATACATCAATGCACTCCCAATGTTCGATTGTCTTGTTTCCAAGTGGAGTCTATTTGAAGTAAGGAGGCTGAGGTCTATAGAATGAGAGGCACACTTGCAAAGGTATCCAACACACTTGCAAACCTTTTAGGTAATATTTCATCTTAGGAAAACTATTTTGAATCTTTTCAAACATTCCCATAAAGAACTATCATTTTTTCATATTATCATTTAAAATCGTGCTTTTTTGAGTCAATATTTTGAAAAAACCATATGAGAATGACTAAAGTTTTGAATAGTAAAATGTGCCTAGATTTTGGAAGAAAATTTAAAAGGGCACCATAAGAGAAGTGCA
This sequence comes from Lygodium microphyllum, assembly GCF_053477565.2. NCBI lineage: Eukaryota > Viridiplantae > Streptophyta > Polypodiopsida > Schizaeales > Lygodiaceae > Lygodium > Lygodium microphyllum. The sequence goes on from NC_141164.1 coordinate 90,634,428, forward strand.
CAAATTTTATCCATTGTTAAAATGTACTATTTACTAAGACTCCATATACACATGTTGGTCAGATTTTGAAACATCCACTAAATCTATACTAATTGAAAACATGATATATATTTCAACAAGAAGAGATAAAAAAGAACATGGTTACGTTTAATTGTTATAAGATATTCACTCTCCTTCAAATTCCTCTTGTATTGCACCATCAATAACACTAGCTTTTGTCCATTCACCTTTTGAACTAGATGATGCATCCCCACTATCAAGAAGAGCATTACTTTCATCTAAATGTAGGCTTTGCTTTTCCAAGTTTTCGGCTCTACTTCTAGCACATCTTGTTTTCCTAGGCTCATCATCATCATTATCTTTCTACAAACCAAGAACTTTCCCTTTGAGAATTGCAATGGTTCACTTCCTAAGATATCCAGTTGTTGTAAGAAAAAAATCATATACTAATATATCCACCTCATCAAGTTTTAATATGCTTTTGCATCGACTTGACTTTGCTCAATTTCTTTTTCTTGTAAGATTTCTTGTAGAGTTCATGGCTGGTGTGTCTTTACCTACAAGTACCCAAAACAACTGTGGAGTTATTGAGGTAAAGGTCCTCAATGCTAGAAATAAATCTTTCATTGGAGTTATACTAGTTTTATTTATTCCATTTAGCTGTAAAAAGGTGCTTGGGAGCTCTAGCAAGCTTTTTCATGTCTTCATGCAACCATTGATTGATGAGTTGGAGAGTATGTTTGTTGATGGATTTAAAGTAGATTTCAATTATCCAATCACATACATTACTAAACATATAAATTCTATCAGTAGAAGATGCATTATGATGGTAATTGGTGACCATCCAACTAAGTGCAAGATTGGATCTTTTAAAGAGGGTGATCAATCGTTTTGTCATACACACAAATCGATAGTTACGTTGGAAAGTAAGGAATCAAGACATTACTTATATGATCAAAATAGATTTCAATTGAAACATAAACCAATCAAAAAATCAAGTGATGAAATGCTTACTTATTTGATTATGGTAGAGAGAGCCCTCACTCGAGCAAATAGGTTTGAACTTTTAAAAGAAGCAGGAATTTTTGGTAGATCATGCTTGTGGAGATTATATGATCTCTACCGCTTTGATTTGTCCTTGGACATTGTATATGATTACATGCATATTTTGGCTCTAAATTTGTTCTCAAAGTATACATGAACTCTAATCACGATTCTGGACAGTAGAGTGAAAACACAAATTGATGAGACAACACATCATGTTACAAAAGTAACTCCATACTCTGTAGGAGCCAAGGTATCCTAGTAAATAATGTGAAAGCTACAAGGCCGAAGAAAATCAAAAGTGGATATAATGGTCTTTGCCATATGTATTGTGTAAGGTTGAATGTATTCCGAAGGTTTTTTATGACTTGGGATTAATAATCATAGAAATTTCTCAAATTTTTAATAACTACACTTGTGATCATGGTTAGTCTAGAGAAGATGTAGATGCTTTGAGAGAATTGCTTGGTTCTTGGAGAGTAAGGCCAAAAGAAGGATCCAATTCAACTCCATTAGAGCATGTTGCACGAATAAACTCTTCTCAACTTTCCTTTTGTTTATGTATTTATGATATCTATATTTTAATTTAATAAAGTATTTTAAAAAAATATCAATTGTAGGTTTTGGAGAGTTCTTGGATGATATTCTTCATCACAGTAGCCATGATGCTTTTTGGTGCTATATATATGAACGAATGGTCTCAGCATACGTTATTATCAAAACAAACAACAAAGACAACGAAATTTCTTATGCAAATTATCAAAGGAAGACTTTCTTTACATGGATACTCATTTATGTTAACAAAAGCCCACTAGCTTGAAAAACTCATGCCACATGAAAGGATGATAAGATAATTTCACAACGCTTTCTTGCCACCTAATGGATACTTAATGGATCTTGATAGATGTGATGAATGTCCAAAATGACAAGCATTAGATATCATACATATATCATGTGTTGATAGAGCAAAAAAGTTATGGGGGTTTTCTATGAAAATTAATGATTGCACATGCAAAATAGAAATAGTAACAAAGGGAATAGTTATAGAAGGGAAGAGATTGAGATATATGAATGTAATAGATACGTTCATCAAACTTTCAACATAGAGGTGGAATAAGTAATAGAACACAAAAAAGTGTTTCTTAAGGGAGAAACTTATAAAGTGGGAGATAAAGTAGTTGTAAGATGTGATGAATATATCCTTGTTCATATAAATGTTGGCCATTGGAAAGCATGCATATTGTCACATTTCTCATTGAAATATCATGGTGAAGTGAGGCTTTTTTTTGTGCACATTACTATAGACAATGTATTATGATTGAAAGGGGCCATGGAAATTTGGTTGTGGATACCACCACATGCATGACTCTCTTGTAAAATAGTTTTGTGCCATTTTCATGGGATATCCACTTCAACATGGAAATTCTATTATTGCATATGAGACTAAGGTCACACTTAACAAAGATAGGTTGTATTGTTGCATTCCTCCTTGGCTAGAGGATAATGAAATCATTTATATGAAGGGTGATTTATCAACACTGTGTGGACCAAATGACTTAAAATATGCCATCATAAGGTCAACTAATTATGAAATGAAGCAAGTTAAAGTAGGATGGTTGACTAAGGTCCACTATCACATAGTGTTCATCTTCAATGTCTTCATAGTTTTCTCTCTCAATCTCTCATATGCAGTTACATTGTTTTGATAGAATTGGCTATCTCTGGATCTCTCTCTCTCTCTTTCTCTCAATAGTACATCATCTCCTCACTACAATACTCTCTTAATGACTCTCAATAATCCTTATTAGGTCGTGGATGAACCTCCCAAGAGGTATGTCTGATGTGAAGAGGCACCAGAGCCACTACAGTGTCTCTTCATAGCTCACTACTGTCATTGTCACTTCAGTCTTCCCTTTAGTCTCAACAGCTGCTTCTTCTATTTGTTTTAGCTCTTTTGAACTTAGATTCATCCTTTCCAAAAGTTAGAAAACTTTCCTAAAGTCACATATACATTCTACAGAACACTTACAGAAGATCTACAGAACAGTATAATACAGTACCAGAGTAGATACATAACAATTTTACAGAGCAGAGACAGAGGCTCTACAGAAAATTTATAGAGGGTTACAGAAGGCCATCCGAACCTCATAACTCATACTAAAACCAATCACAACAAATCACAACAAAACAGAAGCTATACAGAAGGTATGCAGAACCAATCAGAACCTATCAGAACATCACAGAGCTTCATATCTCCACTAAGAATCATCATGATCTTTCAAAAAATAATCAACATCATCTAAAAAACTCTCAAACACTTTCATTATCAACCATACATCACTCTAAATCCATCAAAAATCAATCATTTAGTTCTCAAAAACAATAAAAATCAGTCAAAAATCCAATCTTTTTCCACTCTTAACATATGTAATGTTCTAATGTGAACTACTTCTAATAGGAAATTGGGATAATTTTTTTAATTAAATAAAGATAGAAGCTGGAGGAAGAGGGGAATAGAATGTAGAGCAAGCTCCTTGCTAGAGCTTGCTCACACTTGGAGCATGTAGCTCGATGCATGGGGGAGGGAGAATCTTATCCCCTCCCCTATATATATTTGAGGGGGCGCAGGCTGAATGAGGCCACCAGAGATTGAGTAGAAGACGTTGAGCGCTGTCTTATTGCAGTGAGGGAGAGAGTGAGTCTCTCTGCACAACTCGTAAGGGAGAGAGCTACGGAGCTGCCCCATCATTGCCTGTGCTAAGGGGGTCGCCGCTAGTCCGCCCTGGGGGAGCCGTGAGCTGCCACGCTAGCAGCCACCACCATTCAGCCTCCGTCCTCCTGCCAGCGCCTGATCACCGCTGTTTGAACCTACGCCAGTCACCATGAATCGACGTCTCCACACCCCCCCCACCCCCATGTGGTGAAAGCTTCTGGAAGCTTAGAAGCTTCTAAGGGAGCCTTCCTTAAGCCCCCTTCCTTTGGGCTTTCGAACCCCCCCCCCCCCCCCCCCCCCCGCGTGTTTTAAATTTCCTTTAGCCCCCCTTCCTTTGTGGCATCTTGAAAACCCCCCCCTTAAAATTCCTCTTTAAGGCTTCTTAGGGCTTTTTCCCCCCTCAAAAATCTTGACCTTAAGGGTCCTTTGCCTCCCCGCGATTATAAATCTCCCTAAGGGCTTCCTTAGGGCCTCCTTCCTATAACCTTTTGGACTATCCCTTTTTTCTTCCTCCCCCGCGATTATAAATCTCCCTAAGGGCTTCCTTAGGGCCTCCTTCCGATAACCTTTTGGACTATCCCTTTTTTCATCCTCCCACTAGAAACTTCCCTTTAGGCCTCTATAAGTTTTTTTCCCCCCAAATTCTCCTTGGAGGGGCCTTTAAGAGGTATTAGGCCCTTTTCCCTCCCAAAAACTTTTCCCTTAAAAGGCCTTATTTCCCCCCCCCCCTACCTCAAATCCCCCCTAAGGGCCCCCTTAGCCCTTTTCTTTCCCTATGCAAAATACCCTTGGAACTTTTTTTTTTCCCCCACTCGTAAAATAAAAGAGAGTGTTGAGGGTCTTTTGACACCTCCCTTTCCCACTCAAAAGCCCTCATAAGGGATTCCACACCTTTTTATTCCCCGTTTGTGTGAGTCTTTACAAGGCCATAAAGTCCCTCCCATGGCTTTAATGGGTCTTATCCGCAAAAGATTTTGAAACACCCCCTTTTTCAAAATCCCTACTTCAAGGAGGGAGCCTTCTATAACTACTTTCGACGGACGGTGCAAGTTATTGCAAAAAGGGATCCACGGTGGAATTCCAAAGAGGAGTTGTAAAGCTACTTCCATGACGAAAAGACTACAATTGCGATGCTTCCTAAGAAAGTCCAAGGCGCAGCCGTGGGAGGGTCGTCTCCTGGCATCCACGTGGACATCTCACCCCAAGCCCAGGTTTTCCTTCCTAGTTTTTATTTGGTATTGTTGTAATTCAATCATGCAAGGTTAATTGCTGGAAATAGGATATATTTTTGTCCTAAATGCTCACAACGGAGGAACTTAGTCATTAATACTTTCAATTAAACAAACAAAAATAAAGGAAGCATAAATGCATTTCTAGCAAATAGCTTTATGCATTGAAATGAATTAAAAATTAGATTAATGTCCATTAAAATAGTATACTTCATTTAAGCCTGGAAATATAAACTGCATATCGCACTATTGACCCATATCCTCTTCGCAACGAATCATCATGGAAAGTGCAAGGCATGAAATGATTCTTACGATGTATAACTCTAGGAAATTATCATTTGTCAACTGCATAAATTATCAAGTAAAATGTTGCTTGTTTAGCATGAATTTTGTTCGCAAAGTTATACGAAGATTAGTTGGAATTAACCTAACCTATACCTGACCTTAATCGATAAGTTAAGGTTGAAAAATCAATTTATGCATAGACAACGAGTCATGCGTTTATGAAATATTAGCGTAACTATCTCAAAGAGATAAACAAATTGGCACAAACCTAAACTCCTAAACCTCGGAGTACTCCTTTAGAATGAGTTGAATTCCAAGAAAATTCACTAGGAATTAATACGTAACCTAATCATTATGTATTGCTAAAACTGAAACTCCTATACCCTAAATACTTGCCCACTTTCACCGAAATGTAGGGACAGTGAAATGTAATTGGAAAGTGAACTAGGGTTTGTCCCTAAGAATCTTACGAGATGGAACTTGGAACTCTAGGACTTACGATGTCAGCCTAAGGTAATCATGAATAGATTGTTTCGTGACTCCGTTCAATGCGTAGAATAATTCTCATAGTTCGATGCGACACTTGCACAGCAAGTGTGGAGTAATATGATCTTGTGATTGGATCACAAGGAAATGGACAAATTCTCGCAACGAGGTTGGCAAGTCCTTACGCAAGTTATCTTGCAAGAGGATGAATAATCATCCTAATTTAGCATCTTTCTTGAGTAAAGAAGATTGATTGGAAACTAAAGACCTGCCGATAAACTGAAATAACCGATGAACTTAAGGTTTGACCAAGTTAGGTTAATAGGGTATGCCCTAACCCAGGATATAGGGGATCTTGCTAAGTTGCAAGTCATCTCAGATCGAGTGCTGGACGCATTCGAAAAGAATGATTCATTCCTTAGCAGTTTGCCAACAAAAATGATCAATGGAAATGTTTGTGCTTGTTACACATTTTAGAGCACTGTTTGGCTTTGTTTGATCAATGAATTAAAAGATAAATGGGTATCTATACTTCGGGTTGAAGGCCTGAAGGGAGAGGCAGCTTCAGTTACCTCCGACTACCTGCCTGAACCTAACCAAGGGGATTGTTAACCGCGTCGGGCAAGTGGACCGAACCCGTCGTGAGAGATCTCTCCATTGAGCACTAGTTGGAGCAAGAGGACGCTTGGGTGCTAGAGGGGGCTCTGGCCGTAAATCCCTCGCCTTCCAGGCCCTGCACAAGAGGCTAACGTGACTCAGGATTAGATCTCGAGGCCCGCATACTAGTCTACGGGTAGAAACTTAGAATAGTGATCCCTGTGGATTTCTAGATAGCCTTCGGGCGGATCGTATATAAGCCTACGGGCTGGACTCTTTGCATTTCAAATATAAATATGATAACCTCTTAACAAGGAACTTGTTTGATATTGTTTTTCTATATCAAGTGATAAGATTACGTGAAAGAACCAGTGCCTAATGGGTTAATTAAAGAAGCTGATTATTATATGTCCAACTAATGTGTTAGATAATTAAATAATTAAAACAACCCGAGGAAAGTGTGGAGGATGGGCCATAGGTCCGTCCTATGGATGGGTGGTCCCGGTTGGCCGGAAACTTTTCTCAAATCACGATGGACAGCAGGAAGATCGTCAAAGAACAGGAACAACAAAAGCGTTGACCTAGAGTTATAATTGATCCTGATTTACGCTGTTTCAGGGGAACGGAATGGGACTATGCCTTATGGCAGAGAGGTTAAGCTTTGCATCCCTCTCATTTCCCATTCTCCTTGAACCAAGTGCAGCATGAATCCATTCGGACCTGGCGTTTCTGTGTAAAGTAGTTCGCTTGGGTCCAACGCTAGTTGCCATTAGGAAATGACCAATAAGGAAAACTCTAATTCAGGTCGAATGGCCGGAATACTTCCACTACATGGCAGATGCGGAAAGCCCTAGACCAAAAACCCCGTAACATTCCATGGGAGTACCGGGCGGAGCTTTCTAGACATCCTTTGCAATGGACTGCTAAGACGTGTCCTGAAGATACAAGTGGACACGTTACAATTGGTATCAGAGTCGACCAACAACGGAATTGTTTTTATGAAATCTTAATAAGTTGAAGTAAAGCAAATGTTGCTGTTCCAAACATTTCCTTATTTCCAATGCTGTCTTGCAGAATTACGAAGCGTGGAACAAGTTCTTAGTATTTCGAATCATGTTTATGACTACAATGCATTCTCTGCATTATCGACAAAGGGTTGAGATAATGAACATCCTAGAGCAAATCTATAATACATCACCTTTGTACATGGAACAAAGATAGACGGGTGCTTCAGGAATCTACTATATAGCCGCCCACTAGTTTGCTTACCTACAAACCAACCTAAAAAGGATCAAGTGGTTGGAAGACTTGAAAGTCGTGAAGCTGCTCATTTTTGTGGAAGCTCACGTAAACTCAACTTTACATATTCGAGGTCAAAGGGTTGAGATGAACTCATATGTATATGAGGAAGTAACCCGTGTGATCCCCGCCAACAGGATTAAAGTGTTAGGGCGCCATGAAAAGAATGGATTCCAAAGGAAAGGATACCTTGAACTTCCAATGACTTACCGATTCCTGAAGATCCATGACCCGAAACCATACTATTATACAATTCCTGTAGATAAATGTAATACAGTGTTGTTCTTCCCAAACTAAATGTAACAGTGGGCTTATCATCGCAAGAAATGTTGTATTCCGAAAGGGCTATGTCCATATAAATACAAATAAGACTTCTTTTTATCAATGTCTGATTGTGCATTAGAATTGATAAAAATTTAAGTGGTTAGATTGCTTGGGTGATAGCGGAATTACATTTGTAATATAAATCAATAACGATTATCGTGTAATAACATTAAGAAACCTTTATCCAGGCACAATCCCAGGTAGAGGTTCCTAGTTCGCCTCCTACATCAAGTACTGCTGTAATCCAGGAGAAGAAGTTTCTTCTCAATCAGATTAAGTCGCCCGAGTTTGACGGGAGAGGCAGTCTGTCCAAGCTGATGCTGAAATTTGGATTGAATCCATGGAGGATTACTTCAAAGCAACCGGTACTGCACCCACCAATCAGGCTATGCTTGGCAAGTTGAAGCTCACCAGCGAAGCCAGGCATTGGTGGAAGCAATGTTGCAGGGAACAAGGGATCGCAGAGGGATCCGTTACCCGGGAGAAGATGAAGAAAGCCGTGCAGGGAAGATACCTACCACCTAAATATCGCACGCAGAAAATGAATGAGTTCTATGAGCTAAAACAGCTAGGACTCACTCTTGACGCATACTATTCCAACTTTGTCTCACTTCTTAAGTATGCGCCGCAGATGGACATGACACAATAGGTATCCAAATTTTGTGCTGGTTTAAATCCACCATTAAATACCCGTCTTGAATCTATGCGTCCATCAGATCTTCAGGATGCACTCATTCGAGCGGTGCCTATATTTCAGGAGGTGCAGTCTAGACCAAGGGGTAACAAAGCTTGGTCTTATAATGACCCGAACAGAGGAGCATTCAGACCTCAGATGAAGAGAGTTCAAGGTCATAATCAGGGACAAAGAAAGAAAGCCAGGAATAATAACGTCAACAACTTTGTTCCTACTCAAAGCAATGGCTGAAACCTCCGTTATTTCCATTGCAACGAGCCTGGTCACTTCAAGAGGCAATGTCCCAAACTTGGAGGAGGACATCGCCAAGCACCTTTCCAGGGAACGAGGGCCGTGGTCAAGGAGCCACTATCTGAGGCAGAGGAAGAACTACTTGCATTGCCAATAGGCAAATGTAAGAAGAAGATCCGACCATGGAAGCAGAATTTGAAAGGGTGACAGTCCATGCCGCTCTACACAAGAAAGGGCCGAATCGCCAGTTCTCGGTGATTCAGACACCGTCGGACTATCAAGGTAAAAGTTTTAAGACCTTGATTGATTGTGGCAGTACACATTCCTTTATCTCACCAGCATGTGCAAAAAGATTAGGAATAGCCACAGTAGAAGCACCTACCTTGCTTGTGGAATTGGCAAATGGTCGTGAGGTTACTTGTACCAGGCAAACTGCTAAGGTGGAATTCTTCCTAGGAGGAAAGAAGACTTCAATCAAATTCAGAGTCATGAATTTTGGTATCCATGAGTGTCTACTCGGAATGGATTGGCTTAAGCCTAATGATGCCCACATTCATTGTGGAAAGGGTCAAGTTTTCTTTTGAAACTCTGAAAGGGAATTAGTCACAACTCAAGGTGAGGCTAGAGTGCCAAGAATCCAATTGGCCAAAGTATCTCAGATCATAAAAGGATTCAGAAAAGGATTACCTGTCTACTTGATCAAACTCAACAAGTTAGATCAGAAGCAAGAGTCTAGTGAAGGACCTTCTTGGCTAAAGAAATATGCGGACGTATTCCCTGAAGAGTTGACAGAGCTCCCGCCTCAAAGGGAAGTGGATCATGAGATTAAGTTAGTACCAGGAGCTGTGCCAATTGCAAAGAGACCTTATAGAATGTCCATACTAGAAGCAATTGAGGTGAAGGAACAACTCAAGCAACTGCTAGATCAGGGCTACATTCGGCCTAGCAGTTCACCATGGGGAGCTCTAGTACTGTTCCAGAAAAAGAAAGATGGAACACTTCGACTATGTATTGATTACCGAGGATTGATCAACTGTCAAAAACAAGTACCCTATTCCTAGAATAGATGAGCTTCTTGATTGTCTTCAAGGTGCAAAGATCTTCTCCAAGATTGATCTCAGGTTAGGTTACTATCAGATAAGGATCAAGGAAGACGATATCCCAAAGACGGCCTTCAATACAAGATATAGGCACTTTGAGTTCCTAGTTATGTCATTTGGACTTACGAATGCACCTTCCACCCTCAACAGGTTAATGCATGATATCTTTAGGCCATATCTTGATGATTTCATGCTTGTCTTCTTTGACAACACTTTAGTCTATTCTAAACAGGAAGAAGATCATGAACCCCAACTTCGGATTGTCCTTGAGACAATGAGGTCACATAAGCTGTATGCTAAGATGAAGAAGTGTGCATTCTTCAAACGTCAGATTGAATATTTGGGATTCATAGTATCATCGGATGGAATCTCAGTGGACCCAGCTAAGGTCAAAGATGTGCTAGAATGGCCCATACCAATATCTATCAAAGAAATACATAGCTTTCTTGGATTGACAGGATGGTATAGGGTCTTCATCAAAAACTATGCTTTGATTGCAGCACCTCTGACGAACTTACTAAAGAAGCAAACTTCCATTGAATGGTCAACTCCCGAACACAATGGCTTTGATAGATTGAAGCAAAGTTTGGTATCAGCACCCATTCTAAAACTTCTAGACCTTAATAAGGAGTTTGAGGTAGTAGCTGATGCTAGCATACTTTCCTTGGGATGTGTACTCATGCAGGAAGGTCATCCTGTAGCATACTCTTCAAGGAAATTGAAGAGTCATGAGAAGAATTATGCTCTGCATGATCTGGAATTGCTACCTGTCATCCATGCTCTAAAGCTTTGGAGACACTACCTATTGGGTAACAAGATTACTCTAGTAATTGACCATAAGAGTCTCAAATGGATCTTTACCCAGAACGAGCTCAATATGAGGCAACGTCGGTGGATTGAAGTACTGGAGGAATATGACTTTAAAATCAAGTACCGACCAGGGAAAGAGAATGTAGTTGTTGATGCACTCAATCGCAAGGCATTCCTTAATTCTCTAATCTTGCAGAATCCATCAATAGCTAGATCTCTAGCTACAAAAGTATCTATGCCAAACAACCCAATACTTGAGTTAGCTAGAGAGGATGCATGCCATGATCTGGCCTACCAAACAATGCTAAGGGAGATCTCTATCAAGGATCAGAATCAAAAGTTGCAGGCTAAGTATCATGAATTTTCTATCAGTAATGGACTTGCCTACTATAAAACAAGGCTATGTATACCAGCAAGCTAGTCACTTAAGCAGAAGATATTGTGGGAAGCTCATGATTCCCCTTTCAAAGGACATCCTGGCTATGCCAAGACTCTCAATGCAGTTAGGAAGAGCTACCATTGGGAGAGGCTTAAAGGTGACATTCTCAAATATATCACCGAGTATTTGTCTTGTCAACGTATCAAACCCGAACATGTCAAGATGCCAGGGAAGCTGCAACCGCTTGACATTCCCCAAATAAAATGGGAATTCATCAGTATGGATTTTATTGTAGGCGTACCCCAAGTCCAGGGAGGATACAACTCCATCAAGGTTGTGGTTGACATGCTTACTAAGGCTACACACCTTATTCCAGTAAACTATAAAGCCTTAGACATTGCACGATTGTTTATCAAGGAGATATTCAAGATACATGGGTTACCTAGAAGAATCATTAGTGATCGTGATTCTCTCTTCACATCACACTTTTGGAGAGCTTACTCAACTCTGTTTTAGCACTGCTTACCATCCCCAAACGGATGGTCAAACAGAGCGGGTAAATCAAGTCATTGAGGATATGCTAAGGGCATACTGCTGTCGGGAGCCGAAGAGGTGGATTCAATAGTTGCCTTTGGTTGAATTTGCCTACAATGCTTCTTACCAACAAAGCATTCAGATGACCCCTTTCCAAGCATTGTATGGTCATGACTGTCGATGTCCCCTAAACTTCTCAGATCCAACCTTAAGGGTTGAAGCTTCAAGGCAGATGTTGGAAGAGATGGATGACCAAATAAAGTCAATAAGACAAGACATCCAAGCTGCCAAGGATAAACAGAAGGCATACACGGATTTGAAGCGTCAAGATAGAATCTTCAATGAAGGAGACAGGGTCTTCATTCACGTATGCCCTAAGAAGAGTTCCCTATCCTTAGGAGATTGCAAGAAGCTAAGTCCAAGGTATTGTGGACCATATAAATCCTCAAATGCCTAGGACCTAATGCTTATAAAATGCAACTCCCTGAGAACCTAAAAGTTCATAATGTATTCCATATCAGCCTATTGAAAAAGTATGTACCTAATCCTAACCATGTACTTGATGACCACCAAGTTGTAATGCCTAGTCAAGGAGTCGTTGAACTAAGGCCTGACAGGATCTTAGATGTTAGGGAGAGACAATTGAGATCCAGAACCTTGAGAGAATGCCTCATCTAGTGAAAAGATTATCCCGAAGAGGATGCCACTTGTGTAGATGAAGGCACTCTCAACCATCAATATCCCCAGTTTATCTCGAGACGAGGACATCTCGATTCCTCCAAGGGGGAGAGAAATGTAACGTTCTAATGTGAACTACTTCTAATAGGAAATTGGGATAATTTTTCTAATTAAATAAAGATAAATTTGTTTCCACTCTCCTCCAGCCGGAGTCGAGCTGGAGAAAGAGGGGAATAGAATGTAGAGCAAGCTCCTTGCTAGATCTTGCTCACACTCGGAGCATGCAGCTCGACGCGTGGGGGAGGGAGAATCTTATCTCCTCCCCTATATATATTTGAGGGGGCGCAGGCTGAATGAGGCCACCTGAGATTGAGTAGAAGACATTGAGTGCCGTCCTATTGCAGTGAGAGAGAGAGTGAGTCTCTCTGCACAACTTGTAAGAGAGAGAGCTGCCGAGCTGCCCCATCATTGCCTGTGCTAAGGGGGTCGCTGCCAGTCCGCCCTGGGGGAGCCGTGAGCTACCACGCCACCAGTCGTCGTCGTTCAGCCTCTGTCCTCCTGCCAGCGCCTGATCACTGCCCCCTGAACCTGCGCCAGTCACCACGAATCGATGTCTCCACCCCCCCATGTGGTGAAAGCTTCTGGAAGCTTAGAAGCTTCCAAGGGGGCCTTCCTTAAGCACCCTTCCTTTGGGCTTTGGAACCACCCCCCCACCCCCCCCTCGTGTTTTAAATTTCCTTTAGCCCCCCTTTCTTTGTGGCATCTTGAACCCCCCCCCTTAAAATTCCTCTTTAAGGCTTCCTTAGGGCTTTCTTCCCCGTCAAAAAGCTTGACCTTAAGGGTCCTTTGCCTCCTCACGATTATAAATCTCCCTAAGGGCTTCCTTAGGGCCTCCTTCCTATAACCTTTTGGACTACCCCTTTTTTCTTCCTCCCACTGGAAACTTCCCTTTAGGCCTCTATAAGTTTTTTTCCCCCCAAATTCTCCTTGGAGGGGCCTTTAAGAGGTCTTCGGCCCTTTTCCCTCCCAAAAGTTTTTCCCTTAAAAGGCCTTATTTTTCCCCCCCGTACCTCAAATCCCCCCTAAGGGCCCCCTTAGACCTTTTCTGTCCCCATGCAAAATACCCTTGGAACTTTTTTTTTTCCCCCACTCGTAAAAAAAAAGAGAGTGTTGAGGGTCTTTTGACACCTCCCTTTCCCACTCAAAAGCCCTCGTAAGGGATTCCACACCTTTTTATTCCCCGTTTGTGCGAGTCCTTACAAGGCCATTAAGCCCCTCCCATGGCTTTAATGGGTCTTATCCGCAAAAGATTTTGAAACACCCCATTTTTCAAAATCCCTACTTCAAGGAGGGAGCCTTCTAAAACTACTTTCGACGGACGGTGTAAGTTATTGCAAAAAGGGAGCCATGGTGGAATTCCAAAGAGGAGTTGTAAAGCTACTTCCACGATGGAAAGACTACAATTGCGATGCCTCCTAAGAAAGTCCAAGGTGCAGCCGCGGGAGGGTCGTCTCCTGGCATCCACGTGGACATCTCACACTAAGCCCAGATTTTCCTTCCTAGTTTTTATTTGGTATTGTTGTAATTCAATCATGCAAGGTTAATTGTTGGAAATAGGATATATTTTTGTCCTAAATGCTCATAATGGAGGAACTTCGTCATTAATACTTTCAACTAAACAAGCAAAAATAAAGGAAGCATAAATGCATTTCTAGTAAATAGCTTTATGCATTGAAATGAATTTAAAATTAGATTAATTTCCATTAAAATAGTATACTTCATTTAAGCCTAGAAATATAAACTGCATATCGCACTATTGATACGTTGAATGCCTGAAGGGAGAGACAGCTTTAGTTACCCCCAACTATCTGCCTGACCCTAACCAAGGGGGTTGTTAACCGCGCCGGGCAAGTGGATCGAACCCGCCGCGAGAGGTCTCTCCATTGAGCGCTACTTGGAGCAGGAGGACGCTTGGGTGCCAAAGGGGGCTCTGACTGTAAATCCCTCACCTTCTGCACCCTACACAAGAGGCTAACGTGACTCCGGATTGGATCTCGAGGCCCGCATACTAGTCTAGGGCGGAAACTTGGATTAGTGATCGCTATGGATTGCTGGATAGTCTTTGGGCAGATTGTGGATAAGCCTATGGGCTAGACTCTTTGTTTTTTAAAGATAAATGTGATAACTTGTTAACAAGGAACTTGTCTCATATTGTTTTTCTATGTCAAGTGATAAGATTACATGAAAGAACCAGTGCCTAACGGGTTAATTAAAGAAGATAATTGTTACATGTCCAACTAATGTGTTAGGTAATTAAATAATTAAAACAACTCGAGGAAAGTGCAGAGGATGGGCCATAGGTCCATCCTACGGATGGGTGGTCCCCGTTAGCCAAGAACTTTTCTCAAATCACAATGGACAGCAGGAAGATCGTCAAAGAACACAAACAACAAAAGCGTTGACCTAAAGTTATGATTGATCCCGATTTATGCTGTTTTAGGGGAACGGAATGGGACTACGCCTTATGGCAGAGAGGTTGACCTTTGCGTCCCTCTCGTTTCCCATTCTCCTTGAACCAAGTGCAGCGTGAATCCACTTCGGACCTGGTGTTTCTGCATAAAGTAGTTCGCTTGGGTCTAACGCTAGTTGCCGTTAGGAAATGACCAATAAGGAAAACCCTAATTCAAGTCGATCCTAAGTGGGAACGGCCGGAATACTTCTGCTACGTGGCAGATGTGGAAAGCCCTAGACCGCAAACCCCGTAACATTCCATGGGAGTACCGGGCGGAGCTTTTTAGACATCCTTTCCGATGGACTTCTAAGATGTGTCCTGAAGATAGAAGTAGACACGTTACAACATATCCTTGCACTTAGAAAGGAAGCATCCTCGAGACCTAAGGAAAAGAAGAATATAAGTTCACTAAAGAGCTCAATTTAAGGTTATGTAGTAACTTCAACAATCTCTCCAAACCACAACCCCAACTTATCACCTGTATCTCTAGAAAAAACTACTAAAAGAAAACTTCGTTATTCATTAACACATCTGATAATCATTTAAAAGTCATAACAAATTTGTAAAGGATATAAGAGGTTCTTCTTCAGCCTTCCACCATAGGCATTCCATCCACCATCAATAGTTTGAAAAGAGCTCTCAAACAAATTATTCTCAATCAGCACGAACTCATTACATAAGATTATTATAACACACACACAAACACTAACACAACCATCTGAATGACACCTCCAAAAAGAGATATATATCACTAAGAATAATCCAAAATACATTGCAAAGGCATCAATGAAGGTGATCCCTTTTGAAGGCTTGGTGGTTTCGAAAATGATCCATGGACAAGGACTCATCCACAAATATCTTTGGAGGATTTTGAAAAAACTGCAAGCAACACATCCTTTCTAGCAAAACAAGGTATCTGCTAGGTAGACATAGGACATGAAAATAGAAGACATCTAACTGTTGGGAATCAATGTTCACATTGACATTCATACAAAGCTTTGGAATGGCCTTTTGATCATTATGGGAATGCATGTGCATGTATGCTAGATACCAAGCAAAATCAGTTGTCAATCTCACTGAAGCATCTAGAGACTGTGAATATTGGTGAGCAAAATGAAGGTAATTCTGGTATGCTTGACTAGCAATTGTCCAATCCCCTGGAATTAATGGCCAGTTAATTTGTGGTCCTCTGAGAGAATCAGTTAAGCTCCATCCTCTTCTTCTTGGAATTTGCTGATCAAATCCATCATACTCACTAACCAATCGAGGGGGTTGAGAAATAGAAGTGGTAGGAGATGGAAGTGGAATAAGTAAAAGAGGATGAAGAGATGGTTAGGCAAAATCATAAAAGGAGGAATAGGCTAAAGAAGGAGTGGCTAAAAATTTAAGTGAATCAGTGAGGAAAGGTGTCAATTGATAAGCAGGAAAAGTGGAAGGTATATGGATAGATGGATAAGGGCATGGTGGAGAAGGGGAAAAAACTCAATCTTCGATGAAAGAAAAATAGGTAAATATAGGAATTTGAGGAAAACCTTGAGGTTGGAAAAGGAGAGGCAGTCAAGAGATTTTTGATATTTTTTATGAGAAAAGGAGTGATGGAATTTCTGAAAGTCTTGGGAGTATTGAAGAGAGTAGTAATAGCTTTGAGAATGAGTGTATTTGTCTTGATGGACCTGAGTATTTAAAAGATGAAGAGAGAATAGAGGATGCATTTTTGAGTTTGTTAGAAGACCATGAGGGGGAGAGCTTAGAAATGGTAAGTTTTCAAGATGAAGTTAAGGGTTTGAATTTGTTTCCTGATGAGTTTTTTGAGTTTGTTAATCAAGAGAGTATTGAGATTTTGGGTTTTGACTCTTGTTGTGATTCTGGTATTGGTATTGTTGACTCTGATGAGTCTTGTGAGTTGGTTGTTGATGGTTTGAGTAGCCCTGGAGAGGGTTTTGTTTGTGGTGTTGCTGATGTGGTTTTGTGTAGACCTAACCTCATGCTTCTTGATAGTTGTGTAGATAATTGTTTGATTGTTTTAGGCAACAATATCGAAGAGAAAACTTCATTTGATAGTTTTTTAGTTTCCTTGAGTTCTCCTAAAGTTTTTGATGAGGTTTGTGATGATTTTGATTTGGGATTTGATGACCCTGGGTGTGACATTGAAAAGGATGTAAGAGAAAATTTGAATAAGGCTTTGGAAAGAATTGAAAAGTTGAGGGAAGAGAGATCTAACACTAAGGGTAAAAAGTGTGAAGAAAGTTGCGAGGTTGAAGAAAATTGGACAATTGGGAGTTTGGATGAGGATAATGATCTTAATGTGTTTCCTAAAGTACTTATTTCTGAAAAGTCTTTTGAGAATGTTTGTGATAAAGAAATAGAAATAGTTGACTTTATGAAGTCTCGTTGTTTGGATGGATGTTTTGAAGAGATTTATTTTTTTGAGATTTTTGTAATGTTTGTGGATGAGTTTGATTTTGGCAACATAGAAAGAGTTCAAACCTTGTTTCAAAACCCTAGCTTTGTCATGTTTTTCTTTTGGGAGGATGGGAAGGGTATGTGGATTGTCATTGTGGGTGATGAGATGTTTTGCTTTGACAATGTGAGTTGTTTTGAGAAATTTGGATTTGAAAATTTTGAGGATTCCAAAGAGAAATTTGTTGCTGATTTTTGTGTTCCTGTTCAAAAGTGGTTTGAGAATGGTGTGTCATGGATTTTTTTGATTTATGAATTTGAAGAACTCAAAGATAGATCGTTAGATTTGATTTTTGATTGGCTCATAAATGTTGCATCATTTTATGAGAAACTGCTGCACATAAATGTTTGCAGACTAGGGGGAGGGCTAAATATGTCAAGCATTTTTGTGAAAACTGAAAACCTCTAGTCAAAATTGTAGTTAGGTTTGATTTTTGCTAGCTTAGTTATTTGCGTGACAATTTGTTTTGTTATTTTGTAGTTGGATTTCTTGTGTTTGTCTAGCTTAGGATTTTTTTCTATCATTTTGTTTGATTTTTTGAGT
The DNA here is from genome assembly GCF_053477565.2 of Lygodium microphyllum. Classification (NCBI taxonomy): domain Eukaryota; kingdom Viridiplantae; phylum Streptophyta; class Polypodiopsida; order Schizaeales; family Lygodiaceae; genus Lygodium; species Lygodium microphyllum. Next base: position 90,652,347 of record NC_141164.1, read on the forward strand.
GTGAAACTTGATAGCCTTGGTCAAGCTTGGTATTTTTTTGGACAGGATAAAGTTTGTGTTTGTCAATCACCGAATATTGTGGAACAAGGTATGTTTTCTTGTCGAGACTCTTGCACATCACGGGGATTATGGTTCACGAGCACTTCAAGTTGCACTTGTTGATGCACTGCACTCGGGTCCTTTTCCATAATCCCCAATAGAGAAAATTTAAATCACAAAAAGAAGTCATATATGGGTCACATGTACAAGTAGAAGGTCCTTCTGAATCTCTTAGTATGGTACTTTCTTTGGTTGGTTGAAGAAAAGAGCTCAGTGACTTTTGTTGTGGATCTATATGAAAGAGCTTCTTTGGTTGCCCTCTAGCATTTGTCAAAACTAAATGGTTGGTAGATGTTTTTTTGGATGCAACCATGCTCTATGAGAATCATATGCAAGTTTAATCTTGAAGGGCACAAATGCAACCATTTGTGATCATACTTGCATACAACTCTTACTCTCCCTTTATCTTTGTAGTCATTCAATGTTGCCTCCATAAGCTCAAAATCAAATCCTGTATGATTTCAAGTCAAGTCTCTCAAAAATTAATATCCAAAATGATTAGAAATTTTCCGTAAAATACATATACAAAAGTGATTTTAAAACAAACCCAAACCTTATTAAAGCTCAACTCTTTCATAAACTACTAATTGTTGTATATGAAAATAATATTTCACTAGAGGTTTGAATGGTTAAAAAGATGTCACTTGCCTTCGTGAGTGCTATTAAAAATATCCATCTCCTCTACTACAGCTAAAATCACAACCATATTATCTTCATTTCTTTCTTCCACATCTTTTGAGCTCGCTCCCACCTTCAACCCTCAGTTTGTCAAATATCTTGTTTGATGCGCTTGACCATCCCATACATGGGTTCGCATGAAATTAGAAAGACACGAGTAAGTAGATTGCTTTCCAATGACTCCTAATCCATAAGGAGCTTCACATTCATGGCACCATACTCAAGCCAAGGGTGCACCATTAAGGTCTTCTGTGGCAAGCTCAAAACTATCATCTCTTGGTGGGTTTTTCTCCCTCAACTACCATACTCGAGCGAAGACCATTAAGACTTTTTTGTGGTAAGCTCAAACATATCATCTCTTGGTAGGTTTGTCTCCCTCAACTTCTTGCAAGTTGTCTCATATTGGTTGAGCCAACTTTTAAGAGTAAACTTTGAAGTCAATATGCTATTGAGCATGCTTTAAACATGATTTAGGTTGTCACGTGACTTGTGCAAAATATGATCACCTTCATTACTTGCATTGAAGTTAGTGTCCTTGAGAGTATCCTTCAAGCCTTCACACGTGTTTTGTAGGCCCGCCCTCATCCCCAACCTTATCTACCATGCTTGACTCTCTCTTTATACCAATAAACTTGACATTTTCTACATGCCAAAATACTTCTTGTATTGGGTTTAGGGTGCAACCTTTATCGTCATCATCTTCATCTTCAAATATGAATTTAAAGGGATCATATATAAGCTCATCATCTTGTGTAATCTCTTGTTATATTGCACTATACGTGGAATCAGACATAACTCAGACATAACCCAAAAGTTTCTTCTTGCTAGATCCATAATCAAAGACCTTCATGCGAGTTCTTGAAGCCATGAATGATCAACCTTATAACCAAATACAAAGCAAAAAATAATTTAGTAACTTCTCATATGTAAAAAATATACAATAATTTTAAAAAACAAAATTAGAAGTGTTTCCATCACATAACACAAGGATCAATTTCTACTCATGATTGAAAAATACACCCCACATTTTTAGCTTGCGACTATAGAAGGAATGCATCTAGTAAAGACTTAAATATTTATCTAATAAAGCCTATCCATAGAAGATAAAGTACATCGCATTAGAAATGATAACAAGATATAACATTCACTAATACATTGTGCACACTTGATCATGTTGACTAAGCTTACAGAAGTAGGATATTTCTCACATGAGAGAATGTCTACTTGCACTAGTGGAGGTTACAAGTTATTGCATCACTTCAAAAGCAATAGTTTGTTGGGGAAAGTTTAGAAGGTTTGGTATCATCTATAATTACTAGGCACATTTGGTTATTAGTTTTTTAAATAATTCATTTATAAATTATTATTTTCTCTAATCATTAGTAATTTAAAATGCAATATGAATATGGTGTGAAAATCATAGCTTTTTAAACCATTAAAGTAGTTTTCTTTCTTGTATACTTGTGTGTTTACGACAACAATATATCTCCTTGGCAACTAAAAAAAATGGCATGTATACAACACTCCACTTGCACAATCATATTTAGCAAAGAAAATAAGAGATTTAAACTTTATATATACATTAGATGGTTTGTTAATGTTTCATGTATGCTAGCTAGAGACTATTTATAGACATAAATCTACACCATGATATTAAATACGAAACAATGTGGTTATTAAAATTCAAAACATGAGAAAGTCAACTATGCAAATTGTTGAAAAGACACATAAAGACACAACCTCAAGATAATTTCTCTTGAAGAGGTACATCCACATAACCAACTTAATCTTAAAGCACAAATTTCAAGCTCTATTCTATAGAGCCTAGAGTTTTACAAAAAAATACAACCTTTCTAGGCATCTTTGGTTTCATAAGTCATAGAGACTCAAAAAATTGTTAGGTTTTTTTACAAAATACAAGGAGAGATTACAAGAGGTGGGTTGTTCAAAAAGGGTGAGCTAGAATAGGGCCAAGCTCTATAAGAAATCTTTGTGCCTTTGCAGGATTAGTGTTGCACTGTGCCCACAAAAATTTATCGAGATCTGCAAAGGACATTTACAAGGCCATATTATCTAACAACATGCAATCCCTTGCCTTGAACTCTATTAGGTGCATGAGGAATTCATCTGGGGTATCTCTCGACTCCTTACACAACCACAGACGTTGGCCTAAGCGCAAAAACTCAATGAGACAAAGGATAAGGGAGCCAACTACCTATACATGTGACTCATTGCTCTAAGCAAACTCGCACAATGGATTGTATATCTTAGGAGAAATCCATGACCTTCTTTTCTTTCCAACACTCCTTTCTGTTGTTGCTCATCTATGATGTGCATGGACTCATTTGGTCCCCTAGATGGGCAGCTGAGAGCTCATCTTTTCATACTAGAAATAAGCATGAGACCCTAGTCCATGATGCCCACCCTGGGGGTGTTATCTTTGGTAAAATCAAGCAACATGTTCTTGGCATGTAAGTCCAAATGGATGATGCAGTACTATGCACGGCCTTGATCCCATCCACCAATCCATGAATAATGTTTGGCATATTATTGATGACACTCATGATCCTAGCCCTCTCTTCTACACTAGGCACCATGTTAGGATCAAATCTAAACCCCATTGATGGCTTATGGAGGTGCTCGATGGTTTTCCTATATTTGCATTCTTGAAAAGGGACCCACATCAATATATCATCTATTGTACCACCATTGAAAAAGGGAAAGAACATAACCGAAGGGGGACTCATAAGTAAAGGCAATGCATTGTACAATGGATGCATTGACCTTTTACAACCCACACTCCACTTGGAATTACTGCAACTTAACATTGTTGAAGCCCTTGTATATTTTGGCGCAATATGTTAAAACTAAAGGAAAATAAGTAATATTATCTATAGTATCTTGGACACATTGTCCAAAGGAACCTTCGCCAATGACTCTACCTATCTTGATGGCATCAAAGGGAATGTCAATCATTGATGCACATTGGTGATTCCTCAATGTGTGCAACATAGTTTTTGCCCCTAATGGATCATCTCTTTGCCTTGTGGGACTAGAACTAGGACTTGCATTTATAGTGTTGTTTATACACTTTGGTAGAGAGGTTGCCCCAAACAAAAGTCATTTGCTTGCTTTGAGTGTGCCACCTCCTTTCTCTTCTTCATGTTCCAGAAAGCTAGCCTCTCCTTTCATGCAAACACACTGGCGCTAACTCCTTAAGATCTTCAACCATCTTGGGTGCATTTCCAAGCAGTGTACAATAAAGATGCAAGTTCTTCTTGGGATCCCAAAGTGCATTCGCAACTAGCTGTGAAAGCCCTCGCTGGTACATGGTTCGCACGCATGCACATGCTAAATTGTAGAAGTTGACAAAGAGAATTTCATTACTATTGATGAGTGATATCTACTCTTGTGTGTTGGATGATATAGCCTCTATCAAGAAAATACGTAGTGCTTTGGCAATGTTCAAGGCCATCTTCACAAATTGTAAACTTTCCACAATAAAGAAAAACAAGTGTATAAGCATAATGGCCAAGGCTTATCCTACCAATTGTAAGTTTAGCTACATAACTTTAATATAAATGTATGACATATAATCTTTGATTAAGAATACAAATGTATGATATCAATCTTAATTTATATTAGTGTTGCATATTAACATCAATTGCATGATACCATCTAAATATTGAAAAGGTAACACAAATAACATCAAGTCATAACTTATAAAAAGCATACACATGCAAGAACATGATAGATTTTTAAAAAACTACACATAAGCTAGGATATTTTTTGGTCGAATAGACGACCTAAATGCCCATCCCATCGAACAATAGAAATAATTTGTGTATCGCGACATTGTGCAACCAAATACACGATCAAATTCCCATCACTTATTTCATGTGTTGCCCATCATGACACTATTTGGTCGAATTCACAACCAAGTGCCCATCCACACCTAGGGGGGGAGGGAGGGTATCACAACCAAAGTGACACCTCTATGTTGAAGTTCACAACACCAGTGCCAAGTTAATTGTGACATAGTTATCAAAAGACACTCACTTGCCAAGTTCACAAGTAAGTGCCTATTTGATAAGCACCTTTTCACCCTACACACATCACATAAAACATACATATCATGACATGTATATGTCTAATAAACAACACATGCCAATTCACGTGTCCCACAAGTGACTACACAACAAACATACACACACACACACATGCACACAAACTCAAACATAAAAGTAAGGCATGACAACGTAGAACCATCTCATGACATGCATAGCGCATGCCATTCAACAATCTCCCCCAGCCATGCACATGCACTTGAAAAATACATGCATGCACAGAGTGAGTGGAAAAAGAGAATAGCCAAATCTATTACAATGCCAAACCTCTTAACAACTAGCCTATCTGCATAAAAAATCTTCTTTAGTCACCCTCAAGCATTTGTCAAGACTACTTGGTTCATTGATGTTATTTTGGACATAGCCATAATGTGAGACTTTGAATTAATATGCTCTATAAAAGTAGTGTGCAAGTTTGATCGCAGAGGACACAAATGCAACCATTTATGATCATACTTGCACACAATTCTTACTCTCCTTCTATCTTTGTAGTCATTCAAGGTTGTCTAATAAGTTCTAAATCAGATCCTACATGATTTCACATCAAAAATCTCACAAATTAACCTTCAAAATTATTACAAACTAATTATAGGATACATATACTAAAGTGATTTCAAAATAAACCCAAATCTAGCCAAAGTTCAACTCTTTCATAACCTATTTAAAAACAACCATCCTACTTAAGGTTTCAATGGATAGAAAGAAGTCACTTACCTTGATGAGTGCTATTGAAAATAATTGTCTCCTCTACTAGAGCTGAAATTGCAGCCATATTATCTTCATTGCTTTCTTCAACATCTTTTGAGTTAGATATCACTCCCATCTTGAATCCTCAATTTGTCAAATATTGTTTTTGATTTGCTTGTCTATCTAACACATGGTTCTCATGAAATTAAAAAGGCACAAGTAAATTGATTGCTTGCTAATGACTTTTGAGCCATAGGGAGATTCACATTCATGACACCATAGTCGAGGATACACCATCAAGATCTTTCCTAATAAGCTCAAAGCTATCATCTCTTGGTGGCTTTTGCTCCCTAAACTTCTTACTAATCTTCTCACATTGACCTAACCAAATTTCAAGCATAGACCTTGAAATCAATGTACTCTTGAGCATATTTCTAACACGCTTTGGATTTTCACCTAGCTTGTACAAATTAGGATCGCATTCATCATTTTCTTTGAAGTTTGCAATTTCTATAGTATCCTTCAAGCCTTCACAAATGCATTTTCTAGGCCCACCCTTATCCCCGACCTTGTCTACCATGCTTGAATCCCTCTTTATACCAATAAACTTGACATTTTCTACATGCCAATGTTCTTCTTATACTGAGTCTAGCATGCAAGATTCACCGTCTTCATCTTCATCTTCAATTATGAATTTAAAAGAATCACAAAAAATATCATCTTGTATAATCTCTTGTGTTATTGTACTATATGTGGAATTACTCATAACTCAAACATAACCTAAAAGATTTTTCTCGTTAGACCCACAATCAAAAACCTTCATATGCATCCTTGAAGCCATGAATGATCGACCTTGTATCTAAATGCAAAATTAAGCTAATTAAGTAACTTCTCATATACAAAAAATGCTAATTATTAGGATGATAAGTTATTATGTCACTTCAAAAGAAATAGTTTATCAAGGAAACATTATGAGGTTTAGAATAATCCATAATTGCTAGATGCACTTCATTATTAGATTTGATAGATTCATGAGTTTTATCAAAACTATTCCATCAATACGATAGCTTTTTATGCCAACAGACATTGCTAGACCCACCATAAAAAGTTTTTTCAGTTTGACATAAAGCTAACTATTGCCAATCCTAAGTGTCACTCATGTAATGATTTCAATCTTACCCATGGATTCTGTAGAGAAAGTAAGACAAGTCCAAACAATAATGGTTACCAATAATAGTTCACTTGTGTGTGTGTGTGTGTGTGTGTGTGTGTGTGTGAATCTAATGGATTCTTATCTAATAGATACAAGATTGTGAATAAGACATGTAAAGATATAAAATCTTGATATAATGGATTTTAAAAGTAATAATCACATAACTAGATTAATCTTATAACAAAAAGTGCAAGGTGTATTCCATGGCATATAGAGTTTTACAAAAAAATATGACTGGTTTAGGGTCATCTTTGCATCCTTCAAGTCATAAAGAGTCCAAAGTTTAATAAGCTATTTTACAAAATATAGAGAGCTAACTACAAGAGATGGACTATTTAAAATGGATGGGCTAAGACACAACCAAGGTCTATGAGTGGTCTTTGTGCCTTTGTAGGATCAATGCCACCCTCGACCCTCAACAAGTTATCCAAATCCACAAAGGACTTTTGCATAGCCCTATCATCTACAAACATGCGATTCCATGCCTTGAACTCTATCAAGTGCATGATCCTTCTATTTGGTGTATTTGTTAGCTCCCTACATAACCACAAGCATTTTCCAAAGCACCAAAACTCATCAAGGCAGACGATGAGCCAACCTATTGCATACACAGCTGACACCTTGTCGTAGGTAGACTCACATAGTGGATCATAGATCTCGTGAGAAATCCATGGCCTTATTTTTCTTTCTAGCATACCTTTCTATGGACCCTCATCTAGGATATGCATGGGATGGCCCTCAACATTACTAGTTGAGAACAGGACTTGTCATTCCAAAAATAAGCATTAGACCCAATTTATGATACCCACCCTTGGGGTGTCATCTCTGATGAAGTCTAATACCATGTTGTTGGCACACAAGTTTGAATGAATGACATTGACACTATGTGTGGCCTGTATGCCATCCACTAGTGCATGAATAATTTTTGTCATATTGTTGACTATGCCAACGATCCTATCCCTCTCCTCTTCATTGGGTGTGGTATCAAGACTAGGTCAAAACCTAAATGATGGCTTGCGTATGTGCTTGATAATTCTTCTATATTTACATTGTTGAAAACACCCCACATTAATATATCATTCAATGTACCACCATTGAATAAGAGAAAGATCATAACCCAAGAGGGCTCAAAATTTAAGGCAATATATCGCACAATCGATGCATTGACATTTTGCATTTCAAGCTCCACTTGAAAATAGTGTAACTTAGTATTGTTGGAGCCCTTGTACATTTTGGTGAAATATTTTAAATTTGAAGGAAAATAACAAATATTATCTATGGTGGCTTCAACACATTGTCCAAAGGAATCTTGACTAATGACTCTACTTGGCTTAATGGCATCAAAGGGAATGCCAATTGTTGGGGCACATTGGTGATTCCTCAGTGTACGCAACATAGTTGCTCTTAGATATGATCAATGCCCCACCCTCATTAGGTGCCACCAATGATCCACGGTGCTCAAAGTTCTAAGGCCTCCATTATGAGGAGAAGCCAAATGTGAGCCCGGATATTGGTTGAGTCGTGACTTGTATATCAGATGAGGTCTATGTGATCGGATGGCAAAAAGGTGACCATTGTGGGTCTAATCTTTGGGTTAGATGGAGTGGTTAAGCTAGTAGGAACTCGAGGCGCATTGCATCGAGTTGCGGGTAAGGGAGTTAAAAGGAGCCTCTATTTTGGGGTCCAGGGGTAGCGCCCCCGGCCCGATGGTAAATGAAATATTCCCTGGCCGACTAGTGGAGGCTTATATGGTAGGTCGGTCAGGCTGACCTAACGGCCTTCGCAGGCTATAAAAGCTAAACCCCTTCACAGCCATCGATAATTCATCTTTCACCCAGTCACAGTTGTTGTTCCAGCTAGCCTTAAGCTCTTCACCTATCTTCTGTCTAGATTTCCATCTAAGCTTTACACAACAGTGGAAGCGCATGGGTGGACAAAGCCATCTTTGTATCAGTTGTTTGGAGCTAAACAATTTACTGATTCTCCTCTTATCTGTTGTATACTCTCTATCTCTTTCTCAGATTCTATTCGCTGCGCCGTGCAATATTTTATATGGTATTAGAGCCCAGGGGGCTCTAGAGATCGGAGAGTGTGCAAGAGGAAAAGGCTTCAAGAGTAAAGAGAAACTATGTCGACTTTCGAAAGCACTTCTAGTGCATCAGGAAGCAGTGCAGGAGGTGGTGCTGCTGTATCGGCTATTCAAACACTGAGGATTCGTCCACCAACCTTCAGCGAGGGCAAGTTAGATGGTACAAACTACACCTTCTGGAAGTTCAAAATTACAACTATCCTTGATTCTTATGAGCTTCTGGAGACTGTGCTGGGGACTGACACAGAACCACAGTCTATATCTCGGACCCATCAAATTCTAGTGTGATGATTCCTCCGAATGCAGATCTTCTACGAGCTTGGAAATGAAGGAATGCAGATGCATTGTGTGCCTTAGTTACAAGCTGTTCTAATAGTGTTCTGACTTTGATTCAGCAACATACAACCAAAGCGTCAGAGGCTTGGAATGTATCAAGGAGTCAGTACGAAACACGAAACCAAACAAGGATTCAAAACTTGGAGAGTCAACTAGCAGCGCAGAAGTCTGCTGAAGGAGAGACGATTGAAGCATTCATCACTCGGATTAAGAATCTGTGCGACCAGATGACTGGCACTGGGATAAAAAGAAACTAGCGAAGAGCTAGCTCGGAGGTGTCTTCGGATTCGTCCACAAAAGTTAGATGGACTAGTAACTGCCCTTAATACTCAGGTGAGACCTCAAGCTTTGACTTTTGAGGAGTTTTGTGCATTATTGATGGAGGAGGAGTTGAGGTTGAAATCCCGAGAAGGAAGCAACAATGGAGATGCTGCATTCTCTGCCAATGCAAAAGGCAAAGGTGGTTCCTCTACCAAAAATGATGGTGACAAAAAGAAGAAGGGCTGCAAGAAGAAGTTTCAAGGAGAGTGCTTCTAGTGCAAGAAGAAAGGACATGCAATTGCAGATTGTCGTGTCAAGAAGACAGATGAAAATAATGGTACCCTTAAAAGTAAAGGGAAAGAGACAGCCAATATGGCTAAAGCAGAGTTGGAATTATTCATGGCGACCATTGAGGAAGTGTGCGCCATGGGAGGGGCTTAATGGCCTTATAATGACTCGCACAAATGGGGAATAAATAAAGTGTGGAATCCCTTACAAGGGTTTTTGAGTGGGAAAGGGAGGTGTTAAAAGCCCTCAACACTCTCTTCTCTTTTACGAGTGGGGAAAAAGGAACAAAGCTCCAAGGGTATTTTGCATGGGGTTTCAAAAGCGCAAAGGAAGGGCTTAAGGGAGTTTTTTACGATAGGGGGGTTCAAGAACAAAGGAAGGGCCTTAAGTAGGATTTAAAAAAAAACCAGGGAGATAAGACCTTAAAGGTCAAAACCCTTTTATGGGGGGAGAAAAGGGGGCTTGTAAAACCTAAGGGGGAATTTTAGGGGGGATACCTTCAAAGCCCAAGGAAAGGGGCTTAAGAGAGATTAAAAAGCACGAGGGGGGGGGGTAATAAGACCTCTAAGCCCCACTCTTATTGGGGGAAAAGGGGGCTTATAGAGCTTTAAACACGAGGGGATAGGGGGGGGTTCCAAAGCCCAAGGGAAAGGGGGCTTAAGGGGGTTAAAACATGGGGGGGAGGGGGTAATAAACCCAAAGGAAAGGGGGCTAAGAAGGCCCCGCTTTGGAAGCTTCTAAGCTTCCAGAAGCTTACGTGGGGGGGGAAAGAAGATTTCGAGGCCGTCTATTGGTGGCGACGCCCAGGTGGCTGGTGGCTCTACAGCTCCTCCTCAACTCAGGCGACCCTCCTCTCTCCCTCGAGCGGCACAAGTGCAGGCTTCTCCCTTCGTCTTTTGCAAGGCGATAGCACGGATAATGGCAGCACCTCATTCCTTCCCCTTGCTTGTATTTCCCCATGGTTTAAATAGGGGAGGGGAGGGGGATCCTCCCTCTCCTATGTGTCGACAGGTATGGCACTAAGGGGGAGCAAGCTCCAGCAAGGAGCTTGCTGGACATTCTATTCCCCTCTCCCCCTCTAGCACGACCGTCAGATGGGGGGGGAGATAAGAATTTTTTTTTTCCAATAACCTTAGTAAATTTTCAAAAATGCAATATTATCATCCCCACTACTTAAAAAAAAGGGTTCATGCGTGTACTGTTCGGTATTTGACATCTCCATGAGGAACTGAGTTACATCCTCTTTCTTGCAATTCCTTGCAACCTTAGCTTCATGCCATTTGATTACATAATCTGTAACGTTTCCACTAGTATCATCTAGGACACATCTTAGCAGTCCATCGGAAAGGATGTCTAGAAAGCTCCGCCTGGCACTCCCATGGAATGTTATGGGATTTGCGATCTAGGTCTTCTCGCATCTGCCACGTAGCGGAAGTATCCTGGCCGTTCCCACTTAGGATCGATCGGAATTAGGGTTTTTCGGATTGGTCATTACCTAACAGCAACAAGCGTCGGACCCAAGCAAACTACTTTACGCAGAAACGCCATGTCCGAAGCGGATTCACACTGCACTTGGTTCAAGGAGAATCGGAAACGAGAGGGATGCAAAGCTCAACCTCTCTGCCATAAGGCATAGTCCCATTCCATTCCCCTAAAACAGCGTAAATCGGTTAAGACATAACTCTAGGTCATCACTTTCGTTATTCGTTTCCTTTGACGATCATCCAGCTATTCTTCGAGATTTTTAAGAAAAGTTCCCAGCTAACCGGGACCACCCAACCGTAGGACGGACCCATGGCCCATCCTCCGCACTTTCCTCGGTTTGATTTAGTTATGTAATTATCTAACACATTAATTTGGACATGTAACAATCAGCTTCTTTAATTCATCCATTAAGCACTGGTTCCTTCACGTAATCTTATCACGTGACATAGAAAAACAATATCAAACAAGTTCTTTATTAACATATTATCATATTTATCTTAGAAATACAAGGAGTTCCGCCCGTAGGCTTGTCCATAATTTGCCTAAAGGCTATCCAGTAATCAACAGGGATTACTATTCCAAGCTTCTGCCCGTAGACTAGTATGGAGTCACGTTAGCCTCTTGTGCAGGACCCGGAAGGCGAGGGATTTATGGCCAGAGCCCCCCTGGCACCCAAGCATCCTCCTGCTCCAAGTAGAGCTCAATGGAGAGACCTCTCGCGGCGGGTTCGGTCCACGTTCCCGACGAGGTCAACAACCCCCTTGGTTAGGGTCAGGCAAGTAGTCGGGGGTAATTGAAGCTGCCTCTCCCTTTAGGCCTTCAACCTCAAGTATAGATATTCATTTATCATGTAATTCATAAATCAAACAGTGCTCTAAAATCTCTAGCAAGCACAAACATTTCCATTAACCGATCTTGTTGTTGGCAAACTGCTAAGGAATGATTCTTTCCTTTTGAATGCATCAGCACTCGTTTCCAGGGAGTCTTGCAACTTGGCAAGATCCCTTATATTCTGGATCAGGGCATACCCTATTAACCCAACTTGGTCAACCCTAAAGTTCATTGGGTACTTTAGTTTCCGGTCTTTAACCTTCCTTATTTAGAAGGATATCAAAGAATACATCCTTTTGCAAGATAACTTGCGTAAGGATCTGTCATTCTTGTTGGGGATATTTAACCTTCCTTCTTGTGAATCAATCACAAGACCATATGACTTCATACTTGCTGCGCAAGTCCTACATCGTAATATACGATGAAACAATCCATTTTAGTTTCTTTAAGCTGACGTTTGTCAGACCTAGGATCTCTTTTTAAGAACCTCAGGGACAAACCCTAGTTCGTTTACATTTACGAATTTATTGACCCTACAATCAGGGAAGGTAGTCAAGTGTTTAAGGTATAAATGTTTCTTGGTCTTTAAATCATTCCCAAGGCATATTTTGCAGCATAGGTATTTCTAAGTTTACATTAATTCGGTTATCTTTTAGAAGGTAATATTGAGATCACCTCGGCACAATTTGTTATCCTTGTGACAATTGATTTTTAAGTCCTAAACTTTAATGCTTTGAGGTTAGGTAAATTCAATTAATCTTCATTTTTCCTTGCAAACGAAACTCATGACAAATAACAATCTTTTCCTTGCTAAGATATGCAGTTAGCAATGATAACCTCCTAGAGTTCAAGCAACGTAAGAACCCTTTCATAAATTTCATCTTCTATGATGATTTGTTGCAAAGAAAAAGAATAGGGGTTAATGGTGCAAGATGCAGTTTTTATACCTTCAAGATTTAACCGAAATATACTAGTATAGTAGGTAGATAATCTTGCTCGTAATTCGTCTCAATGCATGATGCTATTTGAAGGAAACCATGTTTTATACATTATCTTTTTTTTTTTGCATGTTTAGTTAAATTAAACTTATTCATCATAAATAACTAGGACAAAATATATCTTATTCCTAGCAATTCATATTTGCATGATTGAATTAAAACCGATATAAACTAAGGAAAAACCTGGTTTTGGGGTGAGATATCCACATGGATACCGGGAGATGAGCCTCCCGCAGCTACTGCTTGGACTTTCTTAGGCGGCATCGCAGTTCGAACGTGAAGGAAGCTTTTACTCTGTCTTTCGTATTTCCATCGTCTCTCTTTCGAGGCAAGGAGCCGTTTAAATGATTGACCCCCCCACGAGAAGGGATAATAAGACCTTTAGGTTATTAGTTTCTTTGGAGAGGGAAAGGTTTATAATAGGGAGAAGAGGGAAAAGGGTGTGTAAGGAAAAGGGAACATGGGGGGTAGAAAGGGCTTAGGGGGGTGTGTTAAAAGGAATATGGGGGTGAAATACGGGCTTACAAGAAGGGACTGATAACTTTAAGTACGGGGAAGGGATTTGTGGGTTATGAGGCCAAGGGGTGTGGGGGGTTTAATAGTCCCTTGGGAAGGGTTAAGGCCTTAAGACCGGGGCGGGGTGAAAGGATTTCTAAGGGGTAGAATGGGGAGGGGGGAAAAGGGTAAGGGAAGGGTATAGGAAGGGGGACTTGAGGGTTTTAAAAACCCGGGGGGGGGGGGGGGGGGTGAAAAGGTTCTAAGAAAAACCAGGGAGGGGGTTTGGTTTAGTGTAAAAAGGGAGGGTCTTAGGAGGGAATTCGGGGGGGGGGTAGTCCCAAGCCACAGAAATGGAGGCTTCGGAGGCCCAATCCTTGGAAGCTTCTAAGAAGCTTCCAAGGCTTCTGAAAAGTTGTTGACGGCGGCAGTAATTTGGAGATGGCGACGACGGAGGGGGGTAGTCTGTAGGTGGCAGCGGCTCGGCTCTATCCTTCTCTCCACATGACGTCAGGCGGCAGCATTTTAAAGGCAGGGCGACAACGTTATTTTCTTTGTCTTTCCTCCATCTCTCCTCGTACTTGCAGTCCTCGCTCTTTTATATAGGGGAGGGGAGGGAATCCTCCCACCTCGATGTGTCCCTCTGCATGATGGTGGAGCCAAGCAAGCTCTAGCAACGAGGAGCTTGCTGGCTCCTCTATCCCCCCTCTACCCCTCCAGTGCGAAGCGCCGCCGCAACGAGAAGGAGAAACAAATAAATATTTGATATATTACATTCTCTCCCCCTTAGAGGAATGGAGATGTCCTCATCTCAAGATAAACTGGGGATATTGATGGTTGAGAGTGCCTTTATCTACCCAAGTGGCATCTTCTTCGGGATAATCTTTCCACTCGACAAGGCATTCTCTCAAGCTTCTGGATCTTAATTGTCTCTCCCTAACATCTAAGATCCTATCTGGCCTTAGTTCAAGGACTCCTTGACTACGCATTACAATTTGTTGGTGATCAAGTACATGGTTAGGGTTGGGTACATATTTTTTCAATAGGCTGATATGGAATACATTGTGAACTTTTAGGTTCTCAGGGAGTTGCAATCTATAAGCATTGGGTCCTAGGCATTTGAGGATTTTGTACAGCCCGCAATACCTTGGACTTAGCTTCTTGCAATCTCCTAGGGATAGAGAACTCTTTTTAGGGCGTACGCGAATGAAGACCATGTCTCCTTCTTCAAAGACTCTTTCTTGACGCTTCAAATCTGCGTATGCCTTTTGTCTATCCTTGGCTGCTTGTATGTCTTGTCTTATTGACTTTATTTGATCATCCATGTCTTCCAACATCTGTCTTGAAGCTTCAACCCTTAAGGTTGGATTTGAGAAGTTTAGGGGACTTCTGCAATCATGACCATATAATGCTTGACAAGGAGTCATCCGAATGCTCTATTGGTAAGAAGCGTTGTAGGCAAATTCAACCAATGACAAGTATTAAATCCACCTCTTTGGTTCTCGAGAGCAGTATGCCCTAAGCATATCCTCGATAACTTGATTCACTCGCTCTGTTTGGCCATCCGTTTGGGGATGGTAGGCGGTGCTAAAACAGAGTTGAGTCCCAATACCTTCAAAGATAGCTCTCCAGAAGTGTGATGTGAAGAGAGAATCACGGTCACTAATGATTCTTCTGGGTAAACCATGTAGCTTGAATATCTCTTTGATAAACAATCTTGCAATGTCGGAGGCTTTATAGTTTGTCTTTACTGGAGTGAGGTGTGCAATTTTAGTAAGCATGTCAACCACAACCATGATGGAGTTGTATCCTCCCTGGACTTGGGGTAAGCCTACAACAAAATCCATACTGATGAATTTCCATTTCATTTGGGGGATGTCAAGCGGTTGTAGTTTCCTTGGCATCATGACATGTTTGGCTTTGATACGTTGGCAAGACAAACACTCAGTGACATATTTGGGAACGTCACCCTTGAGCCTCTCCCAATGGTAGCTTTTCCTAACTGCATTAAGAGTCTTAGCATAGCCAGGATGTCCTGCGAAAGGAGAATCATGAGCTTTCCACATTATCTTCTGCTTAAGTGACTGGCTTGCTGGTATACATAGCCTTGTTCTATAGTAGACAAGTCCATTACCAATGGAAAATTCGTGATATTTAGCTTGCAACTTTTGATTCTACTCCTTGGTAGAGATTTCCTTTAGCATTGTTTGGTAGGCCAAATCATGGCATGATTCCTCTCTAGCTAACTCAAGTATAGGGTTGTTTGGCATAGATACTTTTGTAGCTAGAGATCTAGCCGTTGATGGATTCTACAAGATTCGGGAATTTAGGAATGCCTTGCAACTAAGTGCATCGGCAACTACATTCTCTTTCCCTGGTCGGTACTTGATTTCAAAGTCATATTCCTCCAACACTTCAATCCACGGACGTTGCCTCATGTTGAGATCATTTTGGGTAAAGATCCATTTGAGACTCTTATGGTCGGTTACTAGAGTAAACTTGTTACCCAACAGGTAGTGTCTCCAAAGCTTTAGGGCATGGATGACAGCTAGTAATTCCAGATCATGTGTAGCATAATTCTTTTCATGGTTCTTCAGTTTCCTTGAAGAGTATGCTACTGGATGACCTTCCTGCATAAGTACACACCCCAAGGCAAGAATGCTAGCATCAGTTACTACCTCGAACTCCTTATTGAGGTCTGGAAGTTTCAGAATAGGTGCTGATACCAAACTTTGCTTCAATCTGTCGAAGCTATCTTGTTCGGGAGTTGACCATGTAATGGAAGTTTGCTTCTTTAGTAAATCCGTTAGAGGTGCTGCAATCAAAGCATAGTTTTTGATGAAGACCCTATACCATCCTGTCAATCCAAGAAAGCTACGTATTTCTTTGATAGATACCGGTGTTGGCCATTCAAGCACATCTCTGACCTTGGATGGGTCCATTGATATTTCTTCTGATGATACTATGAATCCCAGATATTCGATCTGACGCTTGAAGAATGCACACTTTTTCATTTTTGCATACAGCTTATGTGACCTCATTGTCTCAAGGACAATCTGCAGTTGAGGTTCATGATCTTCTTCCTCTTTACAATAGACTAAAGTGTCATCGAAGAAGACAAGCATGAAATCATCAAGATATGGTCTAAAGATGTACTGCATTAATCTATTGAAGGTAGCAGGTGCATTCGTAAGCCCGAATGACATAACCAGGAACTCAAAGTGCCCATATCTTGTATTGAAGGCCATCTTTGGGATATCTTCTTCCTTGATCCTTATCTGATAGTAACCTGACCTGAGATCAATCTTGGAGAAGATCTTTGCACCCTGAAGACGATCAAGAAGCTCATCTATTCTAGGAATATGATACTTGTTCTTGATTGTTGATTGATTCAACCCTCTGTAATCAATACATAGTCGAAGTGTCCCATCTTTCTTTTTCTGAAATAGTACTGGAGCTCCCCACGGTGAATTGCTAGGCCGGATGTAGCCCTGATCTAATAGTTGCTTGAGTTGTTCCTTCAGCTCAATTGCTTCTGATATGGACATTCTATAAGGTCTCTTGGCAATTGGCACAGCTCCAGTTACTAACCTAATCTCATGATCCACTTCTCTTTGAGGCGGAAGTTCGGTAAACTCTTCTGGGAATACGTCCGCGTATTCCTTTAACCAAGAAGGTCGTTCATTAGACTCTTGCTTTTGATCTAACTTGTTGAGTTTGATCAAGTAAACGGGTAATCCTTTTCTAACTCCTTTTATGATCTGAGATACTTTGGCCAATTGGATTCTTGGCACTCCAGCCTCACCTTGAGTTGTGACTAATTCCCTTTCAGAGTTTCGAAAGGAAACTTGACCCTTTCCACAGTGAATGTGGGTGTCGTTGGGCTTAAGCCAATCCATTCCGAGTAGACACTCATGGATACCTAAATTCATGACTCTGAATTTAACTGAAGTCTTCTTTCCCTCCAGAAAGAATTCCACCTTAGAAGTTTGCCTATTACAAGTTACCTCACGACCATTGGCCAATTCCACAAGCAGGGTAGGTGCTTCTACTGTGGCTATTCCTAAACTTTTTGCACATGCTAGTGAGATAAAGGAATGTGTACTACCACAATCAATCAAGGTTTTGAAACCTTTACCTTGATAGTCCGATGGTGTCTGAATCACCGAGAATTGGCGATTCGGCCCTTTCTTGTGTAAAGCAGCGTGGATTGTCGCTCTTTCGAATTCTGCTTCCATGGTCGGATCTTCTTCTTCCCCTTCTTCGCACATTTGCCTATTGGCAATGCAGGTGGTCTTCCTCTTCCTCGGGTAGTGGCTCCTTGACCATGGCCTGCTCCTTGGAAAGGCACTTGGCGATGTCCTCTGTTGAGCTTGGGACATTGCCTCTTGAAGTGACCAGGTTCATTGCAATGGAAACAACGGAGGTTTCAGCCATTACTTTAAGTAGGAACAAAGTTGTTGACGTTATTCGTCCTAGCTTTCTTTCTTTGTCCTTGATTATGACCTTGAACTCTCTTCATTTGAGGTCTGAATGCTCCTCTGTTCGGGTCATTATAAGACCAAGTTTTGTTACCCCTTGGTCTAGCTTACACCTCTTGAATTATAGGCACCGCTCGAATGATTGCATCCTGAAGATTTGATGGACGCATAGATTTGAGACGGGTATTTATTGGTGGATTTAAACCTGCACAAAATTTGGACACCTGCTGTATCATGTCCATCTGTGGCGCATACTTTAAAAGTGAAACGAATTTGGAGTAGTATGCGTCAAGAGTGAGTCCTAGTTGTTTTAGCTCGTAGAACTCATTCATTTTCTGCGTGCGATATGCAGGTGGTAAGTATCTTCCTTGCACGGCTTTCTTCAGCTTCTCCCATGTAACGGATCCCTCTGCGATCACTTGATCCCTGCACCATTGCTTCCACCAAAGTCTGGCTTCGCCGGTGAGCTTTAACTTAGCGAGCATAGCCTGATTGGTGGGTGCAGTACCGGCTGCTTTGAAGTAATCCTCCATGGATTCAATCCAAATTTCAGCATCAGCCTGGATGAATCTGCCTCTCCCATCAAACTCAGGTGGCTTAATCTGCTTGAGAAGGAACTTCTTCTCCTGGATCACAGCAGTACTTGATGGAGGCGAATTAGGAACTTCTACCTGGGGTTGTGCCTGAATAAAGGTTTTCTTAACGTTATTATATGATAATTGATGTTAGCTTATATTACATATTTAATTCAGCTATCTTGTAAACAATGTAGCTACTTAACTTTTTATCAACTCTTATGTAGAGCTAGACATTGATAAAAATAAGTCTTTATTTGTATTTACATGGGCATAGCCCTTTCAAATACAACGTTTCCTGTGATGATAAGCCAATTGTTACATTTAGTTTGGGGAGAATAACGTTGTATTGCATTTATCTACAGGAACTGTGTAATAGTAGGGTTTTGGGTCATGGATCTTTAGGAATCGATAAGTCATTGCAAGTTCAGGATATCCTTTCTATTGAAATCCATACTTCTCAACACTTTAATCCTGTTGGCGGGGATTACACGAGTTACTTCCTCATATACATATGACTTCATTTCAACCCTCCGACCTCGAATATGTAAAGTCGAATTTACGTGAACTTCCACAAAAACGAATAGCTTCACGACTTTCAGGTCTTCCAACCACTTGATCCTTTTTAGGTTGGTTTGTAGATAAGCAAACCGGTGGGCGGCTATGTAATAGATTCCTGAAGCACCCATCCATCTTCGTTCCATGTACAAAGGTGATGGATTATAGATCTGCTCCAGGATGTTAATCATCCCAATTCTTCGTCTATAAAGCGGAGAATGCATTGCAGTCATAAACATGACCCAAAATACCAAAAACTTATTCCATGCTTCGTACTTCTGCAAGACAACATTGAAGCTAAGGAAATGTTTGGACAACAACAATTTCTTTACTTCATTTTATTGAGATCTCATAAAAACAATTCCGTTGTTTGTCGGCTCTGATACCAACTATAACATGTCCACAAGTATCATCCAGGACACGTCTTAGCAGTCCATCGGAAAGGATGTCTAGAAAGCTCCGCCCGGCACTCCCATGGAATGTTACGTGATTTGCGATCTAGGTCTTCCCGCGTCTGCCACGTAGCGGAAGTATCCTGGCCGTTCCCACTTAGGATCGACTGGAATTAGGGTTTTTCGGATTGGTCATTACCTAACACTAGCGTCGGACCCAAGCGAACTACTTTACGCAGAAACGCCAGGTCCGAAGCGGATTCACCCTGCACTTGGTTCAAGGAGAATGGAAAACAAGAGGGTTGCAAAGCTCAACCTCTCTGCCATAAGGCATAGTCCCATTCCTTTCCCCTAAAACAGCGTAAATCGGTTAAGACATAACTCTAGGTCATCGCTTTCGTTATTTGTTTCCTTTGACGATCATCCCGCTATTCTTCAAGATTTTTGAGAAAAGTTTCCGGCTAACCGGACCACCCAACTGTAGGACGAACCCATGGCCCATCCTCCACACTTTCCTCGGTTTGTTTTAGTTATGTAATTATCTAACACATTAATTGGAACATGTAACAATCAGTTTCTTTAATTAATCCGTTAAGCACTGGTTCCTTCACGTAATCTTATCACGTGACATAGAAAAATAATATCAAACAAGTTCTTTATTAACATATTATCATATTTATCTTAGAAATACAAGGAGTTCCGCCCCTAGGCTTGTCCATAATCTGCCTGAAGGCTATCCAGTAATCCACAGGGATTACTATTCCAAGCTTCCACCCGTAGACTAGTATGTCGGCCTCGAGATCCAATCCTGAGTCATGTTAGCCTCTTGTGCAGGATGCGGAAGGCAAGGGATTTATGGCTAGAGCCCCCCCTGGCACCCAAGTGTCCTCCTGCTCCAAGTAGAGCTCAACGGAGAGACCTCTCCTGGCGGGTTTGGTCCATGTTCCCGGTGCGGTCAACAACCCCCTTGGTTAGGCTCAGCCAGGCAGTCGGGGGTAACTGAAGCTGCCTCTCCCTTCAGGCCTTCAACCTGAAGTATAGATATTCATTTATCTTGTAATTCATAAATCAAACAGTGCTCTAAAATCTCTAGCAAGCACAAACATTTCCATTAACCAATCTTGTTGTTGGCAAACTGCTAAGGAATGATTCTTTCCTTTTGAATGCATCAGCACTCGTTTCCAGGGAGTCTTGCAACTTGGCAAGATCCCTTATATTCTGGATTAGGGTGTACCCTATTAACCCAACTTGGTCAACCCTAAAGTTCATTGGGTACTTTAGTTTCCGGTCTTTAAGCTTCCTTATTTAGAAGGATATCAAAGAATGCATCCTTTTGCAAGATAACTTGCGTAAGGATCTGCCATCCTTGTTGGGGATATTTAACCTTCCTTCTTGTGAATCAATCACAAGACCATATGACTTCGTACTTGCTGCGCAAGTCCTGCATCGTAATATACGATAAAACAATCCATTTTAGTTTCTGTAACCTGACGTTTGTGAGACCTAGGATCTCTTTTTAAGAACCTCAAGGAAAAACCCTAGTTCTTTTACATTTACAAATTTATTGACCCTACAATCAAGGAAGGTAGTCAAGTGTTTAAGGTATAAATGTTTCTTGGTCTTTAAATCATTCCCAAGGCATATTTTGCAGCATAGGTATTTCTAAGTTTACATTTATTCGGTTATCTTTTAGAAGGTAATATTGAGATCACCTCGGCACGATTTGTGATCCTTGTGACAATTGATTTTTTAAGTCCTAAACTTTAATGCTTTGAGGCTAGGTAAATTCAATTAATCTTTCTTCTTCCTTGCAAACGAAATTCATGCCAAATAACAATCTTTTCCTTGCTAAGATATGCAGTTAGCAATGATAACCTCCTAGACTTCAAGCAACGTAAGAACCCTTTCATAAATTTCATCTTCTATGATGATTTGTTGCAAAAAAAAAGAATAGGGGTTAATGGTGCAAGATGCAGTTTTTATACCTTCAAGATTTAACCGAAATATACTACTATAGTAGGTAGATAATCTTGCTCGTAATTCGTCTCAATGCATGATGCTATTTGAAGGAAACTATGTTTTATACATTATCATTTTTTTTTTGCATGTTCAGTTAAATTAAACTTCTTCATCGTAAATAACTAGGATAAAATATATCTTATCCCTAGCAATTCATCTTTGCATGATGGAATTAAAACCGATATAAACTAAGAAGGACAATTCTGGTTTTGGGGTGAGATATCCACATGGATACCGGGAGATGACCCTCCCGCAGCTACTCCTTGGACTTTCTTAGGCCGCATCACAATTCGAACATGAAGGCAGTTTTTACTCTTTCTTTCGGATTTCCACCGTCTCTCTTTCGAGGCAAGGAGCCGTTTAAATGATTGACCACGAGAAGGGATAATAAGACCTTTAGGTTATTAGCTTCTTTGGAAAGGGAAAGGTTTATAATAGGGAGGAGAGGGAAAAGGGTGTGTAAGGAAAAGGGAACATGGGGGTTAGAAAGGGCTTAGGGGGGTGTGTTAAAAGGAATATGGGGGTGAAATACGGGCTCACAAGAAGGGACTTATAACTTTAAGTACGCGGAAGGGATTTGTGGGTTATGAGGCCAAGGGGTGTGGGGGTTTAACGGTCCCTTAGGAAGGGTTAAGGCCTTAAGACCGGGGCAGGGTGAAAGGATTTCTAAGGGGTAGAACGGGGAGGGGGGGAAAGGGTAAGGGAAGGGTATAGGAAGGGGGACTTGAGGGTTTCAAAAACCGGGGGGGGGGTGTGAAAAGGTTCTAAGAAAAATCGGGGAGGGGGTTTGGTTTAGTGTAAAAAGGGAGGGTCTTAGGAGGGAATTCGGGGGAGGGGGGGTAGTCCCAAGCAACAGAAAAGGGGGCTTAGGAGGCCTTGGAAGCTTCTAAGAAACTTCCAAGGCTTCTAAAAAGCTGTTGGCGGCGGCAATAATTTGGAGATGGCGACGACGGAGGGGGGGTAGTCTGCAGGCGGCGGCGGCTCGACTCTATCCTTCTCTCCACATGACGTCAGGCGGCAGCATTTTAAAGGCAGGGCCGCAGTCTTGTTTCCTTCGTCCTTCCTCCATCTCTCCTCATACCTATGGCCCTCACTCTTTTATATAGGGGAGGGGAGGGAATCCTCCCCCCTTGACGTGTCCCTTTGCATGATGGTGGAGCCAAGAAAGCTCCAGCGAGGAGCTTGCTGGCTCCTCTATCCCCCCTCTACCCCTCCAGCACAAAGCGTTGCCGCAACGAGAAGGAGAAACAAATAAATATTTGATATATTACTTAATCAACAGCAGTAAGGATGTGACTTTCTTGTTTTTGTACCACGCAAAGGTCCAATAAAATCCAAACCCCACTTCTCAAACTGTGCATAAGCAACAATGGATTTAGTAGGTTCTAGAATTACTACCCTTTTTGCATATAACTGGCAAGCATGACAAGTTTTACACAAATGAGCATTATTAGCACTTAGACTAGGCCAAGTAAGTCCTGCTACTAGAATTTTTCTTTTAGTAAGATCAAAACCAAAATGACCACCACATGCTTCCCATGCTTCCTCAGGACAAGAAGATAACCAAACAAGAATCTCAAATTTTAAATTTTTGCAAACTACCTCATGTGGCCTTTTATCTTAAATAGCCAATCCTTCAAAATATCTTTATTGGCTTTCCAATCATTTTGAACTTGTCTAACCACCAACATAGCATCTTCTTTTGTAAATATCTTCCTATATCCCAGCTTAATACACTATTTTAAGAGAGTATGTAATCTCGCATATTCAGCTTCATTGTTACTTTGTATCTCTTTACTTTCTTGAATTATAGAAAATACTTCTCAAAAATGAGAAAACCCAATCCTCCCTTTTTCAACACTCTCCTGTAATTGCCATAAAAAAACAAGGTAGCATATTTATCCTTCCTCTCCTCATAAATTTGCATTTGCAAAACTGATTTTAGTTTTATAACAGTTGCACTTTCAAAAGGTTCTTCACAAGTCAAAATATTAGCTAAGCTAGCTCTTATAGTATCCTCCTTTAAACATGTAAATTCAAAATCTTGCAAAGCCAACAATCACTTCATAACTCTTTTGGCATTTTTAGTAGATCGCAAAACCAGTAAGTACTAGTAAGTACTACAAATGGTTTTTGAATCAAGTATGATTTCCATCTTTTAATTGTATATACTAGCCCCCATACCAATAATTCTTCTTCCATCCAAGGTTTTTTAGTTGCTCCAATGGAGTTACTTATATAAAATACAAGCCTCATATAAGACACCCCCTTTCCCTTCTACATTAAAATGGCTCCCACTGCATTTTTCCCAACACTGATGCTAATGCACAAAGGTTCATCCTAGTTTGGAGGCATAAGAATTGGAAAAATGCTTAACTTTTCTTTATTATGCATTAATGCATCCTCTTCAATTTGCATCCAAACTAAAGGATCCCTTTGAGTTACTTTCTATAAAGGATATAAATACTTGGCCAGCATATGGAATGATCTTGATAGATACCTCAACTTTTGAATAAAGCTCATCAGTTCTTTTACAGTTTTTGGAGAATCCATAAGAAGTAAAGCCTCAACTTTACTAGGCTAAGGTGAAATACCATTAGCAAACACTTCATGACCTAAGAGTATCACTCTAGTTCTTGCTATTTTATATTTATCAGGGTTTAGCTGATCACCATCCACATCAAGTCTACATAAATATTCATTAAGTTTTTGAGAGTATAATGCCCTCGCGTTGTACATATAAAATTCATCCACAAACACTTGTAAAGATTTCCCAATGAAAGAGGCAAATATCCATCTAACCCATCTTGAAAATTTGGTCTATACATTCATCAGACCAAAGGGCATTACTCTATAGAAGAAGCATCCCCCATGGGGTAATGAACATTGTTTTCTTTTATTCTTCTTCTGCTATTCTAATCTAGAAATATCCAAAGTATCCATCACACACAATGTAAAATTCATGACTAGCCACTTGATCCAAGATCTCATCCTGAAATGAAAGAGGATAGTACTCCCTCTTAGTCGCTACATTAAGAGGCTTGAAATCAACACATACTCTCCACTTTCCATTCTTATTTGGCCTCATTACAATACGAGACATGATAGATAAATCTCGCATCAAGCAGCTTCTGAATTTCAACTTTAAGTACATTTTCCTTTATTGTACCAAGTCTCCTAGGTTTTTGACCCTTATTTCAATTTGATATGGTGCACAATGCTATAAATACCCCTCAATTGGTGATATTATGCTGCAAAGAGTTTCGGGTATTTCTAAAAAATGCTAAATATTTATCTCTTTCATCACTGAAGTCATTTCCCAACATATTCATAAGCTTGGGTAGTCCAACATTCATTTCACGTTGTTGATCGCATCTTTTCTACATGAGGTTTGTACTTTCTGCAGGAATATTTTCAACTTTTTCCTCTCTTTTTGAACCTTGGATTGACAACCTGAAGAGGTCAACATCCCTAGAATGTAGGCTAGCTTCCCATTCTCTATCTTCCTCATCAAGGCTAGAATTTTTTGAATCACTACTTTCATCACCCATGTAGTATCACTTTCATATCCATTTTGAATAATAAACCTTGTTTTCATGTCAAAGATCACCCTCTTATGAGCTCGCTTCTTTAGATAGCGTTATTATTGACCTCTATACTAATCTTGTATGAAAATCATACCAATCCTCCATGGTAGTCCCAAAATGAGACTCCCAAACATTTCACTTTTTGAGTTGTTTGTCATTTGAACCTTAAAGAGTGACTTCCCTGTCATTTTAAGATGAATTTGCAACATTGCTTCTTCAGTGATTACAAAAACGTGCGCAACACCATCAACATAAACTTGATCAATATTCCTTCCGTGTATCCATGCATCCATGACAGGTATAATGTCTTTCACATCACTCCAACATGCCCAATTCGTGTTTTTCCTTTCATGATGCTAACCAATCCATGCCATTGCCTTCTTAAAGATGAGTTCATTTGCAACAATTGACCATATGTAACCTCAGCCTTCTTATCTTTTAAATCTTCAAGAGAGTTGTAAGGAACTTGATTGACTCTCCAAGTAAAGTCCCCCATTTGAATCTTCCTTCGTTATCTAGCTTTCTTACTGGTTTCTCGATTGTCTGCAATCTGTTTTTCCTTTTTAATCCTTACTATCCTCTAAGTTTTAGTTTTAGTATCTCTCTCTCTAGCCCTCCTGTTAGCTAAAATATCTGCATTTTTCCCATCACCAGACATGCTCGCTTCGATAAGATTCATACCCAATCACTACAAGGAAATGGGGGTATAGCAAGGATCGTTTATGATGCAAATTAGCAACATTGTTATTGGTGTTGCATTTGCAACACAAATAAGAACGCCAATAGTGATGCCACTCTGAGAAAAAAAAGTAGTGAAAACTTGAGTGCGACATTTCGTTGCAAAGAGTTTGAGAGAGAGTGAAGGAGAGAGTGGCTTTGGGAGGGAGAGGAAGAGAATGAGAGAAGGAGATCTTCTCACCGCCGTCGCCGCCGCCGTTCATGAAGAAGAGGGAGAAGTGCACGAAGAAGAAAGAGGGGACATTGCGAAGAGGAGACAAGGAATCCATCCTCGGGCCTTTGCAGTAAGTACATTTCCTCCTCTTGGTTTGTTCTTGTTATTTCTTCTTTTCTTTTGTTTGTTTTTCCTGATAATGAGTTGCATTGAGGGAGAAAGAGAGGAATTGAGAGAGGGAGAAGAAGAAAGAAGCGCGTCTATTTCCGCGTCTATAGCTGCGTCTACACTGTCATCTGGACGCACTGACACACGTGCACAGTCGCACCATTTCTTCTCAAACATGCTTAAAAAACAAAGCTAAAAAACCTCCATAGATGATAAGATCCATCATGTGAAGAGAGAGACAAACAAACAGAGAAAGCAAACAAGATTGAGAGAGAGAAGAAGAACTCACCTTCTTTGCTTGTTCCAACGGGTGGTGGCGGCTAGGTTGCAAGCTCCTTGTCCTCCTTCTCCCTTCCCTTGGTAAGTTGCTTCAATCTTGTTCTCTTCCTTGCTATTTGGCTCTTGTTCTTTACTCTTTGGCTCTTCTTTCCTCCTGTCCTCTTTTTACTCTTATTTCCTTGCCTCATTGTCTTCATGAAGTGATAGATAGACAGGAGTAGTGATGTCGAGCTCGAACTGCAGAAAACGTGCAAAAAATGCAGGAAAGCACAGGTTTAAAAAGAAATCCACAACTTTTTTTAAATTTTTCTATACTTACGTGGCGCGTCTGTCAACGAGTGTAATGGTGCGTGTATATGCGCAGATATTCCTGTTACACGCGCTTACAGACGTGCAATAACAATTTAAGAAATCAATGCATGCATTTAAGGAATCAATTGACCTATGTGGTGACATATTGCAAATACACAAGTCAACCTTTGATTTATATATACATCCAATCATCATGCCCTATCCAATCACATTTGTATAGGGCATGATTGGATGTATATAGGGCATGAAATCACATATATGTAACTAGCTTTGAATAATTGGATGTATATTTGTAATACTCAGAAAGAAGTAAAGTTGGTAATGTATATCATGTCCTATGCATGTATATGCCCTATACATGTATATCATGTCGTATATACATGTATATCATGTCCGTATGATCCTATATATGTATATCATGTCCTAGCGTATGATCCAGGTGTAATTATATCGTATACACATCCAATCATGCCCTATCCAATCATGCCCTATTCAAAAAAATACTAGCTGTTAAGAGGTTTGGTCATATTCAGGTAACCTCTTGCTTGCATGATATGTTTTAAACTACTCAGAATCTTGGGAAATTTAAAGAAAAGATAGGATTCTTTGCCACCCAAGCCTACTCTGCTTACTCTATTGTTGCCTGAGAGATTGTTGCAGGGGCTTCCCCCAATTATGAGGTCAATCTTTTCCACTGCATCCACAATCTCAGTCAGCTTATCATCAGTAAGATCTCTAACATCATCCTCCATTTGAAATCGGCTTGTTTGTAAGGTTTTGTTTCACTAGCTGGCTATTATGTTTTTACATTTATCATTGATCTCCACAATAAAAACATCCTTCAAAATTATACCCAATTTGTGCAATGCCACTTCTTTCCCACCAAGGCTCGAGAATAAGGACAGAACTGTTAAACCTTGCGGATATAATTCTTTCAATGGTGAAAGACTGTACGCAATAGTATTGACCTGAAATGAGTTGCCTAATGCATCATACCAATCTGAAAGAGCAGAGCAGCCTCAAGTGTGGTCACGATCATATCCAAGCACCAGCTCAATCTCATGGGGTTCAAGTGGGGCAACTTGGCCTAGGCTGACCCAAACCAAGTTCCATATTTTGCATGCCAGGACAATCTCATGTTGAAGATAAGAATGTATCTTGCTTTCTTTGTGGGAAGAAAATATTTTTTTGATCAATCCACGTATAGTGCTAGGGGCACCCCGTGTGTTTATGGAATTCAGCTTCTCTCTCGGATCCCATGGGCGCCAATACTTATTTGTTTTCGGAAGCACCTCAAAGATTGTCATGGGAGTAGGGGGAAGGATCAACCTTCTTCCATCTACTGGAAGGTTATAAACATAACCACCTCAGCCTAAAGCATGTTGAAAAATATCTAGAGTCTGTGAACTCTGGATCTATGCCATTAAAATGCCGTTTGATGGTCTCCCACTCTCAATTGGGAACTTTCTCAACATTTTCAAAATAGAAAAAGGGAGGGCCTTCCATCAAACTATTCAATGGTTTTGGCTTGCCTTTAAAAAAGCCAGGAATTCCAAACCCCATGCCCTTTTTGAACTTGAAGGGTGGGATAGAACCTAGATGTGGACGTGATGTTTTTCCATTCATAGATTGAGTCTCGACCCATAAAACACTCGAGTCTTCACTGGCACTTTTATCGAAGTCTAGAGTAGGAGTAATGCTGATCTTTGTTTTAAGGCTCAAGTAAGTGTACCATAGCTTAAGGGCTCTTTCATCTATCCAGTATATTTTGCTACAGACACCTCGTGAGGGTCCAGCATGTCTAGTTATTTGAACACCTCGTGAGGGTCCAGCATGTCTAGTTTGATCTTTTATCTTTTACTACTAGTGCACATTATTCAATGCACTTTGGTGTGAGGGTAAACATCTTCGAACTCAACATATAGAAGAAAAGAGAAATACCCAAGATTGTGGTGTCCTTGCTCACTTCGAGGATGCCAATGGTACCATGGAAGGTTATTGTGGCTTGATCCAAGATATTCTGAAGCTTGACTTCAGACGATTCTTTATATATGTAATGGATGTGAAGTTGTTTAAAGAAGTGGTAACAAATGGTGAGCATTGCACGGTCAGACATCATCCAAGTGGTTTTGTAATCATTGACTCTACAAAATTTCACCAAAACAAGAATGACACATTACTACTACCTCAACAATGCGAGCAGGTATATATGCAAAGCCTAAATTTTTTATATGTGTACATGTGATACATATACACAATATAATAAGTACTTAAGTTTTTTGCTTTTGTTTTTCAAATACTGGTTGTGCATCATCCAATGGTAAACAATAACCGATGGTGGTATGTCATCCCTATATCTAATCGTTCAAAACCAATATATGGTAATATTACCGACATGGAGATAGCAGATGACAATCCAACAATTAATGATGATGTGCATGATGACACCATAATGGATGATATGCATGATATAGTACAAGATGAACCTCGCGAGGATATTCAAGGAAATGTAGAAGAAGACAATAATGTGATTATCGATGATATTGATGAAGTTATTGAGCAATATAGCAACACATCTGATAGTGTGATAGACTTATTTGTTTCGTTACCTCTTGGTAACATAGACCTAGAAGTAGATAGTTTAGCAAGGGCTGATCTCATTGAAGATGAGATAGATCATTCACTGTAACATACTTAATTTGCTTATTGATTCAATGTGTTTTCCTAATTTTATGGTTTTTATAATGCGCACACGTGCATACTCAAGAATCAATTTCAGGTGGTTAAATAATTATTAACTTTGGTTTTTTAATTATGTGAATTGCAATTTTAGGTGGTTAAATAATTGTGCGTCTACTGGCGCGTCTATATTAGTGTCTATTTGCGCAGATATCTAGACGCACAATTCGTGTCTATTTACACGCACGTTTATACGCACTTATACACGCTATGATAGATGCGCCCGACTTTGCGCGTCTAACATGCGTGTCTATGCCTCGTTTCTGTTGTAGTGGCTAATACCGACTGCTCTATGGCATTGCCAATAATGATGCTTTTTGCGATGACGGGAGAAATTTTGTTATTTACATTTTCATCGCTTTTAACGTCGGTATAAGGCCTATATCTTGTAGTGCATGGGAACATATTTCAATGTATTTTCTTATGAGATCTTTGCCAAGTCTTCCATGTGATATCTAACATGTGTGGTTTTTTTTGTCTATAAACTCACAAATTGAAGCAAGTTGAATTTGGAAGTAGCAACAATGGATCATTAGGTAAGGAAAGAGATTTGCTAGAATAAAGTTTGCTTGATCTCAACTAATACAATCCTATGACCAATAAATTTATGTTTGTAGGGACACTAGTCCTGTTGGTGTCCACACATAGTGTATGTATGGCTGTATTCACAGTTTGAATAAGGCTATGCTTCAAACACGCTTATATTTGACAACAAAATCTTCAATGGCAAAAGGACTACTCTCAAGGACCAACACACATAAGATTCACTCTCATCATTTAGCTACCTCCAGTCACATCATGCAAAGTAGACTAGCTAGATGTACGTGTAGATTCAATGTCCATGGAGAATTTGTCTTTAGTGTGCTTTTCTTGATTAGCTAAAATGTTTTTGTTGTCTTGATGAAAAGCAGCTAATTGTTGGATTTTTTAAGATACAAATTCGGCTATTTATTCCCCAAAACTTATCTCATTTAAACCTCTTTCTTTTTGTGAACATAGGTAATTGCGTATCACATCCGTCATGGATGTTTAAACGGATGGCTTCTTGACTAATGAAATCATGAGTGCCACTTACAACCCAAACTAAATGATGGTGGACTTCTTGAGCTCCACCTAAATCTCGAATGAAGTGGCTACTTTGCAACTTTGAGCTCTATCAGCCACTCCATTGTGTACACTCTTCGAAAAGTTCTCCAATTTATGGGCAAAACAACTTTATGCATGGTGTGCAAATGAACAAACTAACAAATAAATTAGGGTCCATACGTATGTCTATTACAGCCGTGAACGGCCAGAAGGTATTTTGTGGAATATGAGAAGCTTGCACGATCTAGGGGAAGCTAGACACCTGGAGACGTGTGCAACCATGCAAGGATCAGATGTGGCGCCGGAGGTCCGAGTCGAAGCCGCGCGACCTTCCATTCCCGTCTGACCGTCTCGCATCATATATAACAATACACGGAGTGCTCCTGGCTCATAGTTTCATACGGCGGCTGTCTCAGAAACTGTCCGGTGCAGTACGCAGGGTCAATATCTAGAATCGTATTATAACTCTTGCTACCAACATCTCCCTGGCTCTTGGTACTAAGATGGTGGGTGGGTCGACGATGGGTCACGATGGACCGCATTTACAAACGCAGCACCTGACTCGCATGGCAGCTCTGGCGTTGCTGCTTTCATTAATGACAGCGCCATTGCTGCAGTCCACTGCTGCAGCAGCGCGTGACTTCAATGAGGACGAAAATAAGCATTGCCATAGCAGAAAGGGGTGCGGCCACCGTGGCCAGCCTGCATACTACGAGGGGTCAGATATCGACCACAGGATGCAATTCCAGGTGGAGGAGGCCGAGGAGCAATTGTTGGAAACGGACGGGGGTTCCATCCGTCGGTGGAAGGACGTGTCAGGCATGCTGACCCGTATGGGTCTCATGGATGCCAGGCTGGTGACGCTCAAACCGCAGGGCCTGTTGATGCCGCAGTACGCGAACTCCCATCGCATCCTGATCATCCTCAGAGGTAATAATATATGTCACGATTACAACGTCAAGTGATCCGCAGTTACATATTGATACTTGAAGTCCGCGCCGCGTCAATCCAATCCTCTCATAATAGAAATATAGAATAGAATGTAGAGGAATAGCCCGCATGAATGTAGCTTTGAAAGAAGGAGATTGATTTATTCATGAGCGTTGGTCGACATGGACATTAATTGGCTCCTTAAAATCGCAGGCTGCGCGAGGATGGGCATGATGCTCCCTGTGGGGATGAATGCCAACATTCGACGCGTCAACAAGGGCGAGCTAATTGCTGTGCCGCTTGGGTTGCCCTTCTGGATGCTTAACGATGGGAAGGAGCCATGCTGTTTCCTTACAATCGCCAACATTCGCGGGCCGATGATGCACGGCCGGCATGCCTACGAGGTATCTCTGTCTGGATATATGTGTGTCGCTTCCTCCCAACCTCATACATACACACGTATATCGGGGGGATTTAATTCTGTTGTGTAAAGCATTGATGTAGCAAAATTGAGCTCATCTAAGAAAAAGCTGCTGTTGTACAAAGGCTTTCCATCTCACGGGCTCCTCCCATGAGGAGATGGGAGGCATCATGCGCGGCTTCTCCACGGACCTGCTCCGCTGCGCCTTTCAGATGGACGAGGAGAGTGTGCGCAGGCTGGTGAAGAGCCAGAAAGGCGTGGCCATCATCCGGGTCAAGGATGGCCTAGAGCTCCCAAGGGCAACCGTGGAGGAGGGTGACGCGGAGGCGATGGTGGATTTCAGTTACCACCTGGATCGAGCGAACCGTGACTTCCTCGTCGACGGAGCTGGCGAGCTGACCACGGCCAACGCCCAAAAGTTGCCGGTGCTCAAGCTCATGGACATGGCGGCAGCATGCTTGAAGCTGGACCCGGTAAGTGCGGTTGATGAGGCGTCTATTTATTACAAGAAATAAATTTGATTTTTATTTTGCCTTAGTATTCATGTATAGCATGTCCTCACGTTGTCATTCCTACCCATGATGATATGTACTAGAACGCCATGCTTACCCCCGGATGGTCCCCCACCGCGGATCAAGTGATCTACTGTGTCCGAGGGAGTGCCCGAGTGCAGGTGGTGCTCCCCAACGGCAAGCAGGCGTGCGACGAGGAGATGAGAGAAGGCGGCCTGATGATGGTACCCAAGAACTACCCCGTCACGATGCAAGCTGGCCAGGACGGCTTTGATGCAGCTGCGGTTTTCAACTGCCACACGTACGACTCACTATTACTTCCGTAAATTCTTTTAGCGTCTTCATTTTGGATTGATTCTAGTACCTTGTACATATATGTTCGCTCACCAGGAGTCCTTTCTTCACTTTCGTCTTCATGTAAAGAGTGCTTACATTTGTCGTTTATATGATCTCTATTCTGGCATCGGAGTGCAGCCCCTTGTTCATGCACTTAGCCGGGAAGAACAGCATCTTCCGTGCAATGCCCCAGGAGGTGCGCATGGCAGCCATGCAAGTGGGCCACAAGCTCGACCAGAAGCTCCAGGAGGCGCATCATCGCCATGCAGTCCTCTTGCCACCATCCCGCGACGACAGCCAGTACCACCACCGTCATCATGAGCACCGCTACGATGAGGAAGACGAGGAGGAGGAAGAAGATGTGCTCTCTTTGATCTCCTCTTCCAAATGAAGGGCGTCTCAGATTCTTTTGCGTAACTTACGCAAGAGCAGATCCGAGAGAGAGAAAGACAGACACAGAGAGAGAGAGAGAGAGTAGGTGTAATGGCTATATATTATAAACTCCAGCTCTTTTCCAACATCAAGAATCTTCAATCCATGTAACAGGACTCACGCCAAATTTTGCAGCAAATCCAACCTCTCCTTGTATCCATCCAAACGATCGTTTGGGAATAGTGAGAATAAAACACGAGAGCTTTTAACTTTGTTGCTATGAAACTAATTTGATTGGTTCTTGATCACTTGGACAAATTCCATCTAAAATGATCGCAGAATTTTCTAATTATTGTTCCCATATAGTTATTTTTTCTAATTGCACTATGTTGCACGCCTTTTAGGATATTTAGTCCATCCATATTGAGCATTGCATTGAGTGTTCTCATAGACTTGATCATTTCTGGTCCATACTTAAACCATTTCATATTAATCTTTGTGGTGTGATTATGTATGTGCCTACTTATATAATTGCACTATGTTGTAGACCTTTATAAGATTTTGGTCTAGTTTTTCACTTATCTAACAATATTTTGAATAAAAGGCAAAATGGATACATCTCTATTTAAACTTAAATCTATTTATAAATCAATTTATCCTACAATATAGTGAACATAAAGCAAACATGGCATGTCTCAATTAAACAAGCACACTTTCTATATTTCTTTACAAATAAACCACTCACAATCTATTTTACATGGATTATGTTTTTAGCATGTTAATGCAATTAATGATGATCTATATTTCTTGGTCCTCTAATTAGTATGCTAATTGTATCTCATTAAAAGTTTTTGAACCTAAATTATTTGATGCATTTCAAACACTTAAAGAAAAAAAAACTTTGACATTGATAGAATATTGTAGAAAGTGTATATTATATTGTCTATTATTTTGTAGCAATAAATACATTTACAATCATGAGGTGTATAATAGATAGAATAACCACAAGTTGCATACAATATAAAGCTAATAAATTACATCATCTTGACTAAATATAAAGCTAATAAATTACATCATCATCTTGACTAAAACAGAATAACTATGGATGGCTCTACATAGTAAAGCAAGAATCATATTATAGGAAACTTACACAATTCTCTAAATAGGTAGACCAACCACCACGTCTACGTTCTCCCTTACTTTCTCTTGTCACACCCTCAATACCTCTCTTAAGATAAAAAAGGCATCATGTCCCTTCTTAATCCCCTTGATCCTTCTCTAGTCCTCTCTATCCAACCACCTAGGCATATCTTATCACCTCCTCCTTGATCCCCTTATCCTCCGCTAGTGCTCTCTATCCAACCACATGGGCTTCCTTATGCCCTCTCTTAATGCCCTAAGTGCTAGTCCTCTCTATTCAACCACATGGGCTTCTTTATGCCCTCTCTTAATGCCCTATGTGCATGGCACTACAACAGAAAGGCCTCATAGATGTACATTTAGACGCGATTTTTGAATAGAAAGAAACTTATGGGCGCGTCTATCCGCCCGTCTAGTTGCGCGTCTATTATTTCGCATCTATAATCGTATGTATCAATGAATTTACACGCACAAATACACGCGCAATAGACGCACATATACACGCGCATACAGACACGCTGGTAGACGCGCTTTTACAAGCACTGATAGATGCAAATGGAAAACAAAAAATGTCATTTAAAAAAATAATAATAATTTGAATTATGAAGCGCGTGTATAAGCGCCTGTAGTCTGCATTATAGACGCGCGAATAAACGCGAATTATCTGCAATTTAGACGCGCTGATAGACGCGTAAAACAGAACTGGAAAGAAATAACCAGAGACCATGTGGTTGCAAAGGCTCTCTAGTTTTTTTTTTCCCCCTCCCATACATCAGATTGTGTATTTGGGAAAAAGACAATGTATCTTACGGGCACAAGAATTGAAAGTAAAAGTTCATGTATTCATTATATATCAAAGCATTTACAAGGGAAGTTTTGAGTGCTTGTGATCTAAAGCGTGGCCGCAAGCAGTAGGCTCAAAGAGATATCATAAATATACAAGAAAAGAAGGCCTCATGAGGAGGTATGGTGCTCCTCTACGAATCTGAAGAGGAAACATCCTCGCTAGTACCACCATGGCTACTAGCGTCGCTATCCCCCTCCTCGTTATGCTCCACACTTGGGTTCGCCTACACACACAAAAGATCAGGGTTACTTACATAGACAAGGTGGAGAAAAAGTTATAATTAGTTATACTTTTAATAGGAAAGTAAGAAAAACATACCTCCTCTGGCTGTCGAATCCTCATGGCCCGGTTGTATTGGTCCTCAGTGATGAGACTCTCCTCATAAAAGTGAAGCCATGTCATTGCGCGGTTATGGCCTTGATGGTAACCTACCTCTCTAGGGGTAGGTGTCTTACCAACGATAGTAGTCTGCAAAACATTTAGAGATATACAAACAATTAGACATCACAATATATTAGACTAAAATATATAAAGAATTGAAAGAAATATAAATTTAAAAAAAACTAGAAATCAATATATACTTACAAACTCTGCCTCCCACGACTCTGCCGCCAGATCCGTAATGCGACGATCCCATTGTTTCCATTTGGATCCGTCGCGCCTCTGCGTGCTGGCCACTCTTCACTTTCTCAGCTGCTTTCTTCTTGGCTTTCTTCCACTCTACGCGGTGGCACATAGGTGGTTGGCTGTAGGCTCCACGCCCTTCCTCCAGCCTCCGCAGTGAGTCCCTGGCCTATGTCATGAGGTGGGATCTTTTGTTGTGAAGCATATCCCTCACTTTTGTACGTCCCCAATCATCCGAGAATCGCTGACCCTCAGGATTTGGATACCTCCTATGGACTGCCCTCAACACCTCCTGCCACAAGCCGCTTTTTTGATTTTTGAAGGCAATGAAACAATCTTTATATGTCGCATGCACGACGCTCCTCATGTACGGCATTACATCCCTTCCCTCATCATCATGAAAGATGCCATCACCATCTGTAACTCTATAGTACTAGCGTACAACCTCCTCTACATGATCTACTGGTGAGGGTGATCGCTCACCACCTCCTAGGCAGCCCCCACACAACACTCGTCCTCCCCCTCGACTCTCCCTCCTCCCTCTCTGTGGACTTCCCTCTGCCTCGTTGGACGCACGAGCTTCTATAGATGCACGTGCTTCTGCAGATGCTTGTGCTTCAGCCGATGCACGTGGAGCACGTGGAGTACCTGCAAATGGAGTACCTGCATATGGAGTACCTGTATGTGGAGTACCTGCATGTGGAGTCTGGGAAGTAGTGCCAGGCAAAGACGCCAGAGGCGTCCCAGACATGACACTGAACACCTCATCCGCTATGGGAGAGCGGCCAAGGTGTCTGGTCATCTCTTCCATGAAGTCTTCCCTACCAGGAAAACCTCCAAAAAATGCATTGACCCCCCTACCAAAGGAGGCCAATGTATCATTCATGCAATCCACATCTAGGTCATTGCTAGATGAACCAGGATACGACATCTGCAAAAAAAACACAGGAAAAAGATAAATTTATTTGTATACAAAAAATCATATATTACCTACATTTTCAAAGAGCTTTCTTTAGACATTGAGCATAACACTTACGTGCTAATGTTTCTCTTAAAGAAGAAAACTGATAAACACAAACATGGGATTGGTCACATTCATCGTTGCAAAAATATATTGTTTAATATTAGAACTGGGAGACCTGGTGCATGTATCCCCGCGTCTACATTGCAGGTTAGACGCGCTCTCAGATGCGCTCCAGAGTGAACCTTCTGCCCAACGCGTCTATCTGTGCATCTAACATGCAGCACAGATGTGCTGCCAGACACACCTCCCAAGTCAATGCGCATGTATAATCGCGTGTAGACTGCAGGTAAACCTTATGTGCAGCGTGTCTCATCGCATGTACACTGCAGAGCACGCACGCCAGCACACGCGCTCGAAGACGTGCCCTCAGATGCTTTGAGAGGAAACATTTTTTCACATCTATGTCTGCGTCTACATGAGATATAGACGCGCTAGCAGACGCGCTCGGTCGGCCGATTTTAGGCCGACGACCGCCATTGACGATTTACAAAATGCAATACATAATGGAATCACAAATCCTAAATGCACAGACAGAGCAGAGAGAGGAAGAGAGAAACAAAGAGAGAGAGAGAGAGAGAGAGAGACTTACCTTGGGTGTTTGGTGTGGTGGGTGGTGGCGCTTCTCCTTCTCCTTCTTCCTCTCCTTAGTAAGTTACCCTCCCTTGATGCTTGTTTGCTTGCTTGCTGCTTCTTCTTGTTCTCATCTTTCTTGTTCTCTCTTTCTTCCTCTCCTTCGCTTTCCTTTTTTCCTTCTTGTGTGTTTGAAATGAAAGAAGAGGTGAGTCATGAGGAGGTGAGGCATTAAGAGACTAGGTGAGGCATGAAGAGATTGCATGTCGGCTAAACTCAAGCTTCAAAATCGCAAAAAACGAAGGAAAGGAAAGGCGCAGTT
Source organism: Lygodium microphyllum (assembly GCF_053477565.2). Classification (NCBI taxonomy): domain Eukaryota; kingdom Viridiplantae; phylum Streptophyta; class Polypodiopsida; order Schizaeales; family Lygodiaceae; genus Lygodium; species Lygodium microphyllum. The sequence goes on from NC_141164.1 coordinate 90,690,120, forward strand.
TGAAAAGAAATAATTTAAGTATGGTTTGAATTTTGACGTGTGCGTCTATTTTTGCGTATATATGTGCGTCTATTGTTCAGGTAGACGTGAGTATAGACGCGAATATAGACACGTAGTTAAACACGGATATAGACACGCATTTGGGATTTATCATAATTTTTTGTTTTTAAGATAAGTTTTGATAGTGAGTTCTTATCATAAGTTTTAATGTATTTACGATGATTTTTATATATTTAAAATTAAGATCTTATGTAAACATATGAATGACAAATATTTTGATGTTGTCATGAATTAGGTTTAATCATGTCAACGTCGTCATCACCTAGTGCGGTGCAAGATGGTGAGTCAATGAGCACATCCTCAAGTGAGGATGAAACATTGCGTCTTCATAATCGAGATGCATGGCTATGATGAAAAATTAAATGCATGTGTGATCGTTGTGAGGGTGTATTTTTCGAGCACGTCGAATTGCAATGTCACACCTCAGCTTGTATGGAGAATGGGATCGAGAAAAATCACCGGTATTCATAGTTTTTTTTTACCACTAAGATTGCATGTCTATGTTATGGGAATTATATATCAACGTACATGAAAATCTGTTTTGTGGTTGAGTAGGATGCGGTGCCACATCCTCAGATGCTCCCTCCCGCGTGTCGAGAGGCTGCAAAACGTCGACGCGAGGAGGCAGAGTCTTCAAGAAGAGTAGAGACTGACGACCATGATAGTAGCCCTCATGAAATGCCCCATCAGGTCGTAGAGGATGAGATTTTCGACAACATGGTACACCATCTATTTTCGCAACTGGTTCAGGGAGAAGGTCACTCTATGAAGCCAGATGATCCACTATATGTAGCATCATCTACTCCGTTGTATGAAGGTTGTACGTACTCAGTTCTTCGTGCATCCCTCGAGATACTTAACTTGCAAACAATTTATGGATGGAGTAATGTCAGTTTGGATGCGTTATTGAAGTAGGTATCAATTCAATTTGGCTTATATATGAATCATAATATTAATTGTTAATTCTATTTTGAAATCAGACAGAAATATATGTTGATGGTTTTTTAACTCACTTTTAAAAATATATGTAGGTTATTATCACAAATGCTTCCAAAAGGAAACAAATTGCCAACTAAGAGAGAGCAAGCAAGACATTACTTGACATCTCTGGGAGGTCTCGATTATATCAAGATCCATGCATGTGTCAATGATTGTGTCTTATTTCGTGGGATTCATGAGTTCGCACGAGAGTGTCCTGTTTGTGGCGAATCAATATACGAAGTGGAGATGAAGTCAATGGATGTGCCTCGTAAGGTTTTGCAATATTTTTCGATTGTTCCACGTATAAAACTTATGTTCAAGTGTAAGTCTATTGGAAAGCTCATGTCATGGCATGCTAGTCATCGTTCAAGTGATGGAAAATGGAGGATCTTTGCAGACACACCCGCATGGAAACATATACATTTTGTGGCCCGTTTTCAAAGAAGAGCCAAGAAATTTGAGATTTGGTTTAGGTATGGATGGAATCAATCCATTTGGCATCAAAAGCACATCATACAGTGTATGGCCAGTGGTATTGGTGAACTATAATATTCCTCCATCCATGGCAATTAAAAAGGGACATGTGATGTTGTCCCTTCTGATTCCTGGAAAGCACAAGGTAAAAAACATGGACATTTACTTAGAGCCTTTGATTGAAGAGTTAGAAATGTTATGGGAAGGTATTGAGGTGCAAGATACAATTGCATCTGCATCCTCTAGAGATTTCACATTGAAGGCCATGTTGTTGTGGACCATGCACGACTTTGCAGGATATGGAGAGTGTTCAGGTACATGTATATAACTCTATATTTGAAATTCAAGACTTGAATCAATTGCATTTAATTTATTAATTCACTTTTTTTTTCAGGTTTAACCATGTCAAGATATCATGCATGTCCTATTTGCGGTCCCTCTCTAGTTTTCTCATGCGTATTCCTAGTCTTCTTGAGATATATTAATTTCCTCCTCTTTTTCCATTCTCTCAATTTCCTACTCTTCTTGAGATATATTAATTTCCTCCTCTTTTTCCATTCTCTCAATTTCCTCATATAACCAATCTATATCAATATGATGTGGGAGCGCATTTAGATGATCTGGAAATGAGACATTACGTCCATATCTGGTGCGAAATGCTTTTCTTTCGCTTTTTCTTCTTGCCCTTGCTTCATTATATAGTGTCACCCATTTGCTCATTAGATCACTATTGAGCACACAAAAACTATTTAACTTACGAAGTTCTTCTTTTGTTAGCACTTTACTCATTCCTTTTCCTTGAGGTATTATAGAGGTCATCCTCAAGTCTTCATCATCTTTCCATAGTCGTGGTTGAGAGGGGTCCACTTCAACAAGATATTCAGAGATATAAACAAGGGATGATTGCACTAACCAACCCTCAGGCCATGCTTTTTGCCTCACAAAATCTTTTAAGGTTTTCATGAAGCGTTCAAGAAAAAACATCCACCTTGCATGAACTTCCCCACAAAGTGTGATCTCATCAATCAAATGTACGAGTAAATGTAATTGAGTAGTCAAAATGGATGGAGGAAAGATTTCCTCCACCAAACAAACCACCTCAACAGATAATACTTCGAGCATCTTGCAATGGGATATGCTAGAAGGAAGTACAAATTGAATGTAAACAATATTCATAGATCAAATGATTAATTGAGAAAAAATTCTTCATACCCCAAAGTTTACACCTAGTTACTCCACTAATTACTATATTCATGGTTAGAGATACCCTTACTTGAATCATTTTGTGCCAATCGTGGGACTTCAAACCAGATAATTGCTCCACACCTCTTTTCTTTTTCTTTATGAAGACTCCCTTGAGACATCTCATACATCCTGTGGGTGTTCAAAAGCTACATATTTGTTCCTTCACTATTTTTTCCTCGTTCTTTGACAACATCCAAGGTGCATGGGGTAGCTCAATCTTTCCTCTGGGTCCAATGCGTGGCCAAACTCGTCTCATGCAACCAATGTTACGTAAATCCTCCCTTACATTGACTGAATCATGAGCCCCTATTAAGTGATTCCATAATGTAGATACAACATTTTTGAATATGTGCATGGGGTCCAACAGGTGATTGATCTTGAGTTAAGTCCAATATGGAAGATGAAAAAATATAGAGAACCTAACAAACAAACAATATATTATGTAAACAATTCATCATGCTAAATACTTTAAAGTCAATCGATAGAAATGCACTTGTTACCGACTTGAGCCGAGTGGAGGGTGGTTGTCGGCATTAATCCATCTCTCCTTCCAATCTCGAATGGTTAGAGATTGTGGAGTTATTCCATTAGTAGGGAGGACATATTTGGGATGGTCAATAGGAAGGAATCAATGATGATTGTCTTAGATAACCTTCTTTAAACGTGTCGGCCTAGAGGAAACTAGAGAGGGACCGCAAATAGGACATGCATGATATCCTAATGTTGTTAAACCTGAACAAACAAGTGAATTAATAAAATGCAATTGATTTAAGTCTTGAATTTCAAATATAGAGCTATATACATGTACCTGAACACTCTCCGTATCCTGGAAAGTCATGCACAGTCCACAACAACATGGCCTTGAATGTGAAATCTCTAGAGGATGCAGATGCACTTGTATCTTGCACCTCAATAACTTCCCATAACATTTCTAACTCTTCAATCAAAGGCTCTAAGTAAATGTCCGTGTTTTTTACCTTGTGCTATACAGGAATCAGAAGGGACAACATTACATATCCCTTTTTAATTGCCATGGATGGAGGAATATTATAGTTCACCAATACCACTGGCCATACACTATATGATGTGCTTTTGATACCAAATGGATTGATTCTATCCATACATAAACCAAATCTCAAATTTCTTGGCTCTTCTTTGAAAACGGGCCACAAATTATCTATATGTTGCCATGCCAGTGTGTCTGCAGGGATCGTCCATTTTCCATCACTTGAACGATGACTAGCATGCCATGACATGAGCTTTCCAATAGACTTACACTTGAACGATGACTAGCATGCCATGACATGAGCTTTCCAATAGAATTATTTGAAAACGGGCCACAAATTATCTATATGTTGCCATGCTGGTGTGTCTGCAGGGATCGTCCATTTTCCATCACTTGAACGATGACTAGCATGCCATGACATGAGCTTTCCAATAGACTTATACTTGAACATAAGTTTTATACGTGGAACAATCGGAAAATGTCGCAAAACCTTACAAGGCACATCCATTGACTTCATCTCCACTTCGTATCTTGATTCGCCACAAACAAGACACTCTCGTGCGAACTCATGAATCCCACGAAATAAGACACAATCATTGACACGTGCATGGATCTTGACATAATCGAGGCCTCCCAGAGATGTCAAGTAATGTCTTGCTTGGTAATTTGTTTCCTTTTGGAAGCATTTGTGATAATAACCTACATATATTGTTAAAAGTGATTTAAAAAATCACGAATATATATTTCTGTCTGATTTCAAAATAGAAAAATTAATATTATGATTCATAAGCCAAACTGAATTGATACCTACTTCAATAACGCATCCAAACTGACATTACTCCATCCATAAATTGTTTGCAAGTTAAATATATCGAGGGACGCACGAAGAACGGAGTACGTACAACCTTCATACAATGGAGTAGATGACGCTACGTATAGTGGATCATCTGGCTTCGTAGAGTGACCTTCTCCCTAAACCAGTTGCGAAAATAGATGGTGTACCATGTTGCCCAAAATCTCATCCTCTACGACTTGATGGGGCATTTCATGAGGGCTACTATCATGGTCGTGAATCTCCACTCTTCTTGAAGACTCTGCCTCCTCGCATCAACGTTTTGCAGCCTCTCGACGCCTAGGAGGGAGCATCTGAGGATGTGGCACCACATCCTGCTCAACCACAAAAGGGAGTCTCATGTACGTTGATATATATTGAGTAACATAGACTAGCAATCTTAGTATTAAAAAAAAACAATGAATACCGGTGATTTTTCTCAGTCCCATTCTCCATACAAGCTGAGGTGTAACATTGCAATTCGACTGCTTGAAAAATACACCCTCGGCAACGATCACACATGCATTTAATTTTTCATCGTAGCCATGCATCTCGATTATGAAGACGTAATGTTTCATCCTCGAGGATATGCTCGTTGACTCATCAGCATGCACCGCACTAGGTGATGACGACGACATGATTAAACCTAATTCATGACAACATCAAAACATTTTTCATTCATATATTTACATAAAATTTTCAAGCTGGCGTATTAATTATTCTAAGATTTCAATTTTAAATACACAAAACTCATCATAAATACATTAAAACTTATGATAAGAATTCACTATCAAAACTTATCTTAAAAACAAAAAAATTTGATAAAACCTAAATGCGCGTCTATATCTACATTTATGTACGCGTTTAAATTAGCATCTATTTGCGCATCTACGATCGCGTCTATACGCGCGTTTACGTAAACTTAGACGCGCATATACACGCCAAAATAGACGCACACGTCAAAATTCAAAACATACTTAAATCATTTCTTTTCAAAGTGCGCCTTTCCTTTCCTGCGTTTTTTACGGTTCTGTAGCTCGAGTTTAGCCGACATGCAGTCTCTTCATGCCTCACCTCCTCATGACTCACCTCTTCTTCCATTTCAAACATACAAGAAGGGAAGAAGAAAAGCCAAGGAGAGGAAGAAAGAGAGAACAAGAGGGAGGAGAACAAGAGGAAGAAGAAGCAGCAAGCAAGCATCAAGGGAGAGTAACTTACCAAGGAGAGGAAGAAGGAGAAGGAAGAAGCGCCACCACCTGCCACACCAAACACCCAAGGTGAGTCCTCTCTCTCTCTCTCTCTCTCTCTCTCTCTCTCTCTCTCTCTATCTGTGTATTAGGATTTCTGATTCCATTATGTATTGCATTTTTGTAAATCATGAATGGCGGTCATCGGACTGAAATCAGCCGACTAAGCGCGTCTGCCAGGGCGTCTACATTTTAGTGTAGACGCAGGGATAGACGCGAAGAAATGTTTTCTCTCATTGCGTCTGAGACCACATCTCAAAGCGCGTGTATTCTGCGTCGAAGACATGAGAATACACGTGCTCTACATAGAGGCTTTGACTTCACAGTCACGTCTCTAGGTGCGTATACTCTGCAGTCTACACGTGATGACACATGCGCGCGCCAGAAGCATTGACCTAGAAACCGCGTCTGACAGCGCGTCTATACTGTATCTCAGATGTGGATATAGACGTGCTGTGGATAGAGGGTTGGCTTTAGGGACGCGTCTGAGAGCGCATCTATCCTACAATTTAGACACGGTTATACACGTGCCAATGCCAGCTCTGATAAAAAATAATTTTCATTGCCTAAATAATATATTTTTGCAATGATGAATGTGACTAATCCCATGTTTTTGTTTATCAGTTTTCTTGTTTATGAGAAGCATTCGCACTTAAGTTTTATGCTCAATGTCTAAAGAAAGCTAGATTATTAGCACTTTCAAGTGCCATGAGCATCCATGTATTTTTTCTATGTGTGAGCATCAAAAGCCTTCTTTTACATAATGATTCTCGGCTCACTGAATGATTTTTCATAATTAATGTTGGAGTGGATCAAGGATTATGGCTCTTTGAAAATGTTTAGGTGTTGATGAAGATAATATATGATTTTTTTTATGCAAACAAATTTGTCTTTTTCCTATGTTTTTTTTGCAGATGTCGCATCCTGGTTCATCTAGTTATGACCCAGATTTAGATCGCATGAATGATACATTGGCCTTGTTTGGCAGGGGGTCAATGCATTTTTTGGAGGTTTTCCTAGTAGGGAAGACTTCCTAGTAGGGATGCAAAGCTCAACCTCTCTACCATAAGGCATAGTCCCATTCCTTTCCCCTAAAACAACGTAAATCCGTTAAGACATAACTCTAGGTCATCACTTTCGTTATTCATTTCCTTTGACGAGCATCCCGCTGTTCTTCAAGATTTTTGAGAAAAGTTCTCGGCTAACCGGAACCACCCAACCGTAGGACGAACCCATGGCCCATCCTGCGCACTTTCCTCGGTTTGTTTTAGTTACGTAATTATCTAACACATTAATTTGGACATGTAACAATCAGCTTCTTTAATTAATCCATTAAGCACTGGTTCCTTCATGTAATCTTATCACGTGACATAGAAAAACAATATCAAACAAGTTCTTTATTAACATATTATCATATTTATCTTAGAAATACAAGGAGTTCTGCCCGTAGGCTTGTCCATAATCTACCTGAAGGCTATCCAGTAATCCATAGGGATTACTATTCCAAGCTTCCGCCCGTAGACTAGTATGCCGGCCTCGAGATCTAATCCTGAGTCACGTTAGCCTCTTGTGTAGGACCCGGAAAGCAAGGGATTTACGGCTAGAGCCCCCGTGGCACCCAAGTGTCCTCTTGCTCCAAGTAGAGCTCAACGGAGAGACCTCTCCCGGCGGGTTCGGTCCACGTTCTCGGTGCGGTCAACAACCCGTTTGGTTAGGGTCAGCCAGGCAGTGGGGGGTAACTGAAGCTACCTCTCCCTTCAGGCCTTCAACCTGAAGTATAGATATTCATTTATCTTGTAATTCATAAATTAAACAGTGCTCTAAAAACTCTAGCAAGCACAAACATTTCCATTAATCGATCTTGTTGTTGGCAAACTGCTAAGGAATGATTCTTTCCTTTTGAATGCATCAGCACTCGTTTCCAGGGAGTCTTGCAACTTGGCAAGATCCCTTATATTCTGGATTAGGGCGTACCCTATTAACCCATCTTGGTCAACCCTAAAGTTCATTGGGTACTTTAGTTTTCGGTCTTTAACCTTCCTTATTTAGAAGGATATCAAAGAATGTATCCTTTTGCAAGATAACTTGCGTAAGGATTTGCCATCCTTATTGGGGATATTTAACCTTCATTCTTATGAATCAATCACAAGACCATATGACTTCGTACTTGCTGTGCAAGTCCTGCATCGTAATATATGATGAAACAATCCATTTTAGTTTCTTTAACCTGACGTTTGTGAGACCTAGGATCTCTTTTTAAGAACCTCAAGGACAAACCCTAGTTCTTTTACATTTATGAATTTATTGACTCTACAATCAAGGAAGGTAGTCAAGTGTTTAAGGTATAAATGTTTCTTGGTCTTTAAATCATTCCCAAGGCATATTTCGCAGCATAGGTATTTCTAAGTTTACATTAATTCGGTCATCTTTTAGAAGGTAATATTGAGATCACCTCAGCACGATTTGTTATCCTTGTGACAATTGATTTTTTAAGTCTTAAACTTTAATGATTTGAAGTTAGGTAAATTCAATTAATCTTTGTTTTTCCTTGCAAACGAAACTCATGCCAAATAACAATCTTTTCCTTGCTAAGATATGCAAATAGCAATGATAACCTCCTAGAGTTCAAGCAACATAAGAACCCTTTCATAAATTTCATCTTCTATGATGATTTGTTGCAAAAAAAAGAATAGGGGTTAATGGTGCAAGATGCAATTTTTATACCTTCAAGATTTAACCGAAATATACTACTATAGTAGGTAGATAATCTTGCTCGTAATTCGTCTCAATGCATGATGCTATTTGAAGGAAACTATGTTTTATACATTATCATTTTTTTTTTCATGTTCAGTTAAATTAAACTTCTTCATCGTAAATAACTAGGACAAAATATATCTTATCCCTAGCAATTCATCTTTGCATGATTGAATTAAAACCGATATAAACTAAGAAGGAAAAGTCTGGTTTTGGGGTGAGATATCCACATGGATACCGGGAGATGACTCTCCCGTAGCTACTCCTTGGACTTTCTTAGGCGGCATCGCAATTCGAACGTGAAGGCAGCTTTTACTCTTTCTTTCGGATTTCCACCGTCTCTCTTTTGAAGCAAGGAGCTGTTTAAATGATTGACCACGAGAAGGGATAATAAGACCTTTAGGTTATTAGCTTCTTTGGAGAGGGAAAGGTTTATAATAGGGAGGAGAGGGAAAAGGGTGTGTAAGGAAAAGGGAACATGGGGGTTAGAAAGGGCTTAGGGGGGGTGTTAAAAGGAATATGGGGGTGAAATACGGGCTCACAAGAAGGGACTTATAACTTTAAGTACGGGAAAGGGATTTGTGGGTTATGAGGCCAAGGGGTGTGGGGGGTTTAACGGTCCCTTAGGAAGGGTTAAGGTCTTAAGACCGGGGCGGGGTGAAAGGATTTCTAAGAGGTAGAACAGGGAGGGGGGAAAAGGGTAAGGGAAGGGTATAGGAAGGGGGACTTGAGGGTTTTAAAAACCCGGGGGGGTGTGAAAAGGTTCTAAGAAAAATCGGGGAGGGGGTTTGGTTTAGTGTGAAAAGGGAGGGCCTTAGGAGGGAATTCGGGGGGAGGGGGGTAGTCCCAAGCCACATAAAAGGGGGCTTAGGAGGCCTTGGAAGCTTCTAAGAAACTTCCAAGGCTTCTGAAAAGCTATTGACGGCGGCAGTAATTTGGAGATGGCAACGACGGAGGGGGGGTAGTCTACAGGCGGTAGCGGCTCGACTCTATCCTTCTCTCCACACGACGTCAGGCGGCAGCATTTTAAAGGCAGGGCGGCATCGTTATTTCCTTCGTCCTTCCTCTATCTCTCCTCGTACCTACGTCCCTTGCTCTTTTATATAGGGGAGGGGAGGGAATCCTCCCCCCTCGACGTGTCCCTCTACATGATGGTGGAGCCAAGCAAGCTCCAGTGAGGAGCTTGCTGGCTCCTCTATCCCCCCTCTACCCCTCCAGCATGAAGCGTCGCCGCAATGAGAAGGAGAAACAAATAAATATTTGATATATTACATAATCAACTGCAGTAAGGATGTGACTTTCTTGTTTTTGTACCACGCAAAGGTCCAATAAAATCCAAACCCCACTTCTCAAACTGTGCATAAGCAACAATGGATTTAGTAGGTTCTAGAATTACTACCCTTTTTGCATATGACTGGCAAGCATGACAAGTTTTACACAAATGAGCATTATCAGCACTTAGACTAGGCCAAGTAAGTCCTCCTACTAGAATTTTTCTTTTAGTAAGATTAAAACCAAAATGACCACCACATGCTTCCCATGCTTCCTCAGGACAAGAAGATAACCAAACAGGAATCTCAAATTTTAAATTTTTGCAACTACCTCATGAGGCCTTCAAAATATCTTTATTGGCTTCCCAATCATTTTGAACTTGTCTAACCATCAACATAGCATCTACTTTTGTAAATATCTTCCTATATCCCAGCTTAATACACTATTTTAAGAGAGTATGTAATCTCGCATATTCAGCTTCATTGTTACTTTGTATCTCTTTACTTTCTTGAATTATAGAAAATACTTCTCAAAAATGAGAAAACCCAATCCTCCCTTTTTCAGCACTCTCCTGTAATTGCCATAAAAAAACAAGGTAGCATATTTATCTTTCCTCTCCTCATAAATTTGCATTTGCAAAACTGATTTTAGTTTTATAACAGTTTCACTTTCAAAAGGTTCTTTACAAGTCAAAATATTAGCTAAGCTAGCTCTTATAGTATCCTCCTTTAAACATGTAAATTCAAAATCTTGCAAAGCTAACAATCACTTCATAACTCTTTTGGCATTTTTAACAGATCGCAAAACCAGTAAGTACTAGTAAGTATTACAAATGGTTTTTGAATCAAGTATGATTTCCATCTTTTAATTGTATATACTAGCCCCCATACCAATAATTCTTCTTCCATCCAAGGTTTTTTAGTTGCTCCAATGGAGTTACTTATATAAAATACAAGCCTCATATAAGACACCCCCTTTCCCTTTTACATTAAAATGGCTCCCACTGCATTTTTCCCAACACTGATGCTAATGAACAAAGGTTCATCCTAGTAATGCTTAACTTTTCTTTATTATGCAATAATGCATCCTCTTCAATTTGCATCCAAACTAAAGGATCCCTTTGAGTTGCTTTCTATAAAGGATATAAATACTTGGCCAGCATATAGAATGATCTTGATAGATACCTCAACTTTTGAATAAAGCTCATCAGTTCTTTTACAGTTTTTGGAGAATCCATAAGAAGTAAAGCCTCAACTTTACTAGGCTAAGGTGAAATACCATTAGCAAACACTTCATGACCTAAGAGTATCACTCTAGTTATTGCTATTTTATATTTATCAGGGTTTAGCTGATTACCATCCACATCAAGTCTACATAAATATTCATTAAGTTTTTGAGAGTATAATGCCCTCGCGTTGTACATATAAAATTCATCCACAAACACTTGTAAATATTTCCCAATGAAAGGGGCAAATATCCATCTAATCCATCTTGAAAAGTTGGTGTATACATTCATCAGACCAAAGGGCATTACTCTATAGAAGAAGCATCCCCCATGGGGTAATGAACATTGTTTTCTTTTATTCTTCTTCTACTATTCTAATCTAGAAATATCCAAAGTATCCATCACACACAGTGTAAAATTCATGACTAGCCACTTGATCCAAGATCTCATCCTGAAATGGAAGATGATAGTACTCCCTCTTAGTCGCTACATTAAGAGGCTTGAAATCAACACATGCTCTCCACTTTCCATTCTTATTTGGCCTCATTACAACACGAGACACCCACTCTACATCATCAACATGATAGATAAATCTCGCATCAAGCAGCTTCTAAATTTCAACTTTAAGTACATTTTCCTTTATTGTACCAAGTCTCCTAGGTTTTTGAGCCATTGGTCCATACCCTTATTTCAATTTGATATGATGCAAAATGCTATAAATACCCCTCAATTGGTGATATTATGTTGCAAAGAGTTTCGGGTATTTCTAAAAAATGCTAAATATTTATCTCTTTCATCACTGAAGTAATTTCCCAACATATTCATAAGCTTAGGTAGTCCAACATTCATTTCACGTTGTTGATAGCATGTTTTCTACATGAGGTTTGTACTTTCTGCAAGAATATTTTCAACTTTTTCCTCTCTTTTTGAACCTTGGATTGACAACCTGAAGAGGTCAACAACCCTAGAATGTAGGCTAGCTTCCCATTCTCTATCTTCCTCATCAAGGCTAGAATTTTTTGAATCACTACTTTCATCACCCATGTAGTATCGCTTTCATATCCATTTTGAATAATAAACCTTGTTTTCATGTCAAAGATCACCCTCTTATGAGCTGGCTTCTTTAGATAGCGTTCTTATTGACCTCTATACTAATCTTGTATGAAAATCATACCAATCCTCCATGGTAGTCCCAAAATGAGACTCCCAAACATTTCCCTTTTTGAGTTTGTCATTTGAACCTTAAAGAGTGACTTCCCTGTCATTTTAAGATGAATTTGCAACATTGCTTCTTAAGTGATTACAAAAACGTGCTCAACACCATCAACATAAACTTGATCAATATTCCTTCCATGTATCCATGCATCCATGACAAGTATAATGTCTGTCACATCACTCCAACATGCCCAATTCGTGTTTTTCCTTTCATGATGCTAACCAACCCATGCCATTGCCTTCTTAAAGATGAGTTCATTTGCAGCAATTGACCATATGTAACCTCAGCCTTCTTACCTTTTAAATCTTCAAGAGAGTTGTAAGGAACTTGATTGACTCTCCAAGTAAAGTCCCCCATTTGAATCTTCCTTCGTTATCTAGCTTTCTTACTAGTTTCTCGATTGTCTGCAATCTGTTTTTCCTTTTTAATCCTTACTACCCTCTAAGTTTTAGTTTTAGTATCTCTCTCCCTAGCCCTCCTGTTAGCTAAAACATCTGCATTTTTCCCATCACTAGACATGTTGGCTTCGATAAGATTCATACCCAATCACTACAAGGAAATGGGGGTATAGCAAGGATCGTTTATGATGCAAATTAGCAACATTGTTATTGGTGTTGCATTTGCAACACAGATAAGGACGCCAATAGTGATGCAACTCTGAGAAAAAAAAGTACTGTGCGACATTTCGCTGCAAAGAGTTTGAGAGAGAGTGAAGGAGAGAGTGGCTTTGGGAGGGAGAGGAAGAGAATGAGAGAAACAGAGAGAAGGAGAGCTTCTTGACGCCGCCGCCACCGCCGTTCATGAAGAAGAGGGAGAAGTGCACGAAGAAGAAAGAGGGGACATTGCGAAGAGGAGACAAGGAATCCATCCTCGGGCCTTTGCAGTAAGTACATTTCCTCCTCTTGGTTTGTTCTTGTTATTTCTTCTTTTGTTTTGTTTTTTTTCCTGATAATGAGTTGCATTGAGAGAGAAAGAGAGGAATTGAGAGAGGGAGAAGAAGAAAGCAAAAGGAAGAGAGAACAAGAGAGAGAGAGAATAAACATGGAAGATAACAAAGAAAGAGAGAAAGAGAGAGCGATAAAGAGAGAAAGGGAGGGAGAGAGGAGAATGAGTGAGAAAACAATGAGGGGGTGGAGAGAAACAAAGAGAGGGGCAACAAAGAAGTAGAAAGAGAGAAAGAAAGAGAAGGGCAAGAGAACATAAAATGAAGGTTTTAGAGAGAGGTAGATAAATTGTGTTAGACTGGTTAGAAAACTAAAGCTACTCCTTGAGGGAAGCGGGTGTTTAAATTGGTCATGGATTTCTCATACATCAAAGTGGTCTTGATTAGCCAAGAGGATTCCATTAAAAATATGAAATGCTAGATTAGGTCAAGTTAGGAAGGATAGAATGTCAACTATCCTAGTTTAAACCCCCTCATTTCTCACTCTCTTTAAACCAATCCAATGTTCTACGTAAGTTAGGTTATTATCACAGATGCTTCCAAAAGGAAAAAAATTGCCAACTAAGAGAGAGCAAGCAAGACATTACTTGACATCTCTGGGAGGCCTCGATTATGTCAAGATCCATGCATGTGTCAATGATTGTGTCTTATTTCATGGGATTCATGAGTTCGCACGAGAGTGTCATGTTTGTGGCGAATCAAGATACGAAGTGGAGATGAAGTCAACATATGTGCCTCGTAAGGTTTTACGACATTTTCCGATTGTTCCACGTATAAAACTTATGTTCAAGTGTAAGTCTATTGGAAAGCTCATATCATAGCATGCTAGTCATCGTTCAAGTGATGGAAAATGGAGGATCTTTGCAGACACACCCACATGGAAACATATATATTTTGAGGCCCGTTCTCAAAGAAGAGCCAAGAATTTTGAGATTTGGTTTAGGTATGGATGGAATCAATCCATTTGGCATCAAAAGTACATCATACAGTGTATGGCCAGTGGTATTGGTGAACTATAATATTCCTCCATCCATGGCAATTAAAAAGGGACATGTGATGTTGTCCCTTCTGATTCTTGGAAAGCACAAGGTAAAAAACATGGACATTTACTTAGAGCCTTTGATTGAAGAGTTAGAAATGTTATGGGAAGGTATTGAGGTGCAAGATACAAGTGCATCTGCATCGTCTAGAGATTTCACATTGAAGGCCATGTTGTTGTGGACCATGCACGACTTTCCAGGATACGGAGAGTGTTTAGGTACATGTATATAACTCTATATTTGAAATTTAAGACCTGAATCAATTGCATTTAATTTATTAATTCACTTGTTTTTTCAGGTTTAACCATGTCAGGATATCATGCATGTCTTATTTGCGATCCCTCTCTAGTCTCCTCATGCGTATTCCCACTCTTCTTGAGATATATTAATTTCCTCCTCTTTTTTCATTCTCTCCATTTTCTCATATAACCAATCTATATCAATATGACGTGGGAGCGCATTTAGATGATTTGGAAATGAGACATTACATCCATATCTGGTGCGAAATACTTGTCTTTCGCTTTTTCTTCTTGCCCTTGCTTCATTATATAGTGTCACCCATTTGCTCATTAGATCACTATTGAGCACACAAAAACTATTTAACTTACGAAGTTCTTCTTTTGTTAGCACTTTACTCATTCCTTTTCCTTGAGGTATTATAGAGGTCATCCTCAAGTCTTCATCATCTTTCCATAGTCGTGGTTGAGAGGGGTCCACTTCAGTAAGATATTCAGAGATATAAACAAGGGATGATTGCACTAACCAACCCTCATCCATGCTTCCCTCAGGCCATGCTTTTTGCCTCACAAAATCTTTCAAGGTTTTCATGAAGCGCTCAAGAAAAAACATCCACCTTGCATGAACTTCCCCACAAAGTGTGATCTCATCAATCAAATCTACGAGTAAATGTAATTGAGTAGTCAAAATGGATCGAGGAAAAATTTCCTCCACCAAACAGACCACCTCAACAGATAATACTCAAGCATCTTGCAATGTGTTTGGATCAATTTCCTTCGAGCTCACGTATCTGTCAGGATGTATTTGAGAATTGTTTATTTTTGTGTAGAAATTCAAAGATGTATAATGAAAAAATACAATGTATACACACCTCACAAGCTCTCCCATCTTGTAAATGATATCACGTACATCTTTGGATACACAATGGGATATGCTAGTAGGAAGTACAAATTGAATGTAAACAATATTCATAGATCAAATGATTAATTGAGAAAAAATTCATCATACCCCAAACTTTACACATAGTTACTCCACTAATTACTATATTCATGGTTAGAGATACCCTTACTTGAATCATTTTGTGCCAA
Source organism: Lygodium microphyllum (assembly GCF_053477565.2). NCBI lineage: Eukaryota > Viridiplantae > Streptophyta > Polypodiopsida > Schizaeales > Lygodiaceae > Lygodium > Lygodium microphyllum. The sequence continues at coordinate 90,705,740 of NC_141164.1, forward strand.
TCGTGGGACTTCAAACCAGATAGTTGCTCCACACCTCTTTTCTTTTTCTTTATGAAGGCTCCCTTGAGACATCTCATACATCCTGTGGGTGTTCAAAAGCTACATATTTGTTCCTTCACTATTTTTTTCTCATTCTTTGACAACATCCAAGGTGCATGGGGTAGCTCAATCTTTCCTCTGGGTCCAATGCGTGGCCAGACTCATCTCATGCGACCAATGTTACATAAAGCCTCCCTTACATTGACTGAATCACGAGCCCCTATCAAGTGATCCCATAATGTAGATACAACATTTTTGAATATGTGCATAGGGATACAAAACTTCTTGGCTATTCTTTGAAAACGGGCCATAAATTATCTATATGTTGCCATGCTGGTGTGTCTGCAGGGATCGTCCATTTTCCATCACTTGAACGATGACTAGCATGCCATGACATGAGCTTTCCAATAGACTTACACTTGAACATAAGTTTTATACGTGGAACAATCGGAAAATGTCTCAAAACCTTACGAGACACATCCATTGACTTCATCTCCACTTCGTATCTTGATTCACCACAAACAGGACACTCTCATGTGAACTCATGAATCCCACGAAATAAGACACAATCATTGACATATGCATGGATCTTGACATAATCGAGGCCTCCCAGAGATGTCAAGTAATGTCTTGCTTGGCAATTTGTTTCCTTTTGGAAGCATTTGTGATAATAACCTATATATATTTTTAAAAGTGAGTTAAAAAATCACCAACATATATTTCTGTCTGATTTCAAAATAGAACAATTAATATTATGATTCATAAGCCAAACTGAATTGATACCTACTTCAATAACACATCCAAACTGACATTACTCCATCCATAAATTGTTTGCAAGTTAAATATCTCGAGGGACGCAGGAAGAACGGAGTACGTACAACCTTCATACAACGGAGTAGATGACGCTACGTATAGTGGATCATCTGGCTTCGTAGAGTGACCTTCTCCCTGAACCGGTTGCAAAAATAGATGGTGTACCATGTTACCCAAAATCTCATCCTCTACGACTTGATGGGGCATTTCATGAGGGCTACTATCATGGTCGTGAGTCTCCACTCTTCTTGAAGACTTTGCCTCCTCGCGTCAACGTTTTGCAGCCTCTCGATGCCTGGGAGGGAGCATCTGAGGATGTGGCACCACATCCTGCTCAACCACAAAAGGGAGTTTCATGTACGTTGATATATATTGAGTAACATAGACTAGCAATCTTAGTATTAAAAAAAAACAATGAATACCGGTGATTTTTCTCGGTCCCATTCTCCGTACAAGTTGAGGTGTAACATTGCAATTCGACGTGCTTGAAAAATACACCCGCGACAACGATCGCACATGCATTTAATTTTTCGTCGTAGCCATGCATCTTGATTATGAAGACGTATGGTTTCATCCTCACTTGAGGATATGCTCATTGACTCATCAGCATGCACCGCACTAGGTGATGATGACGACATGATTAAACCTAATTCATGACAACATCAAAACATTTTTCATTCATATGTTTACATAAAATTTTCAAGCTGGCGTATTAATTATTCTAAGATCTCAATTTTAAATACACAAAACTCATCATAAATACATTAAAACTTATGATAAGAATTCACTATCAAAACTTATCTTAAAAACAAAAAAAATTGATAAAACCTAAATGCGCGTCTATATCTGCATTTATGTACGCGTCTAAATTAGCGTCTATTTGCGCGTCTACGATCGCGTTTATACGCGCATTTACGTTAACTTAGACGCGCATATACACGCCAAAATAGACGCACACGTCAAAATTCAAAACATACTTAAATCATTTCTTTTCAAACTGCACCTTTCCTTTCCTGCGTTTTTTGTGGTTCTGAAGCTCGAGTTTAGCCGACATGCAGTCTCTTCATGTCTCACCTAGTCTCTTCATGCCTCACCTCCTTATGACTCACCTCTTCTTCCATTTCAAACACACAAGAAGGGAAGAAGGAAAGCCAAGGAGAGGAAGAAAGAGAGAACAAGAGAGAGGAGAACAAGAGGAAGAAGAAGCAGCAAGCAAGCAAGCAAGCATCAAGGGAGAGTAACTTACCAAGGAGAGGAAGAAGGAGAAGGAAGAAGCGCCACCACCTGCCACACCAAACACCCAAGGTGAGTCCTCTCTCTCTCTTTCTCTCTCTCTCTCTCTCTCTCTCTCTCTCTCTCTCTCTCTCTCTCTCTATGTGTCTGTGTATTAGGATTTCTGATTCCATTATGTATTGCATTTTGTAAATCATGAATGCCAGTCATCGGACTGAAATCAGCCGACTGAGCGCGTCTGCCAGCGCATCTACATTTTAGTGTAGACGCAGGGATAGACGCGAAGAAATGTTTTCTCTCATTGCGTCTGAGACCACATCTCAAAGCGCGTGTATTCTGCGTCGAAGACGCGAGAATACACGTGCTCTACATAGAGGCTTTGACTTCAGAGTCACGTCTCTAGGTGCGTATATTCTGCAGTCTACACGCAATGATACATGCGCGTGCCAGAAGCATTGACCTAGAAACTGCGTCTGACAGCACGTCTATACTGTATCTCAGATGTGGATATAGATGCGTTGTGGATAGAGGATTGGTTTTAGGGACGCGTCTGAGAGCGCGTCTATCTTGCAATTAAGGCACGGTTATACACGTGCCAATGCCAGCTCTGATAAAAAATAATTTTCATTGCCTAAACAATATATTTTTGCAATGATGAATGTGACCAATCCCATGTTTGTATTTATCAGTTTTCTTGTTTATGAGAAGCATTCGCACTTAAGTTTTATGCTCAATGTCTAAAGAAAGCTAGATTATTAGCACTTTCAAGTGCCATGAGCATCCATGTATTTTTTCTATGTGTGAGCATCAAAAGCCTTCTCTTACATAATGATTCTCAGCTCACTGAATGATTTTTCATAATTAATGTTGGAGTGGATCAAGGATTATGGCTCTTTGAAAATGTTTAGGTGTGGATAAAGGTAATATATGATTTTTTGTATGCAAACAAATTTTCCCTTTTCCTGTGTTTTTTTTGCAGATGTCGCATCCTGGTTCATCTAGTTATGACCCGGATTTGGATCGCATGAATGATACATTGGCCTTGTTTGGCAGGGGGTCAATGCATTTTTTGGAGGTTTTCCTAGTAGGGAAGACTTCATGGGAGAGATGATCAGACACCTTGGCAGCTCTCCCACAGCAGACGAGGTGTTCAATATCATGTTTAGAACGCCTCTGACGTCTTTGCCAGGCACTACTTTCCAAACTCCAATTGCAAGTACTCCACGTGCAGGTACTCCACGTGTAGGTACTCCATGTGCAGGTACTCCACGTGCAGCACTTGTACATGCATCAGCTAAAGCACAAGCGTCAGCTGACACACGTGCATCTACAGAAGCACGTGCATCCAGCGAGGCAAAGGATAGTCGACAGAGAGGGAGGAGGGAGAGTTGAGGGGGAGGACGAGGCTTGTGTGGGGGTTTCCTAGGAGCTGGCGAGCGATCACCCTCACCAGTAGATCACATAGAGGAGCATGTACGCCAGTACTATAGAGTTACAGATACTGGTGGCATCTTCCATGATGATGAAGGAAGGGATGTAATGGCATACATGAGGAGCATCATGCATGCAACGTATAAAGATTGTTTCATCTACTTCAAAAATAAAAAAAAGCAGCTTGTGGCAGGAGAGTGTTGAGGGCAATCCATAGGAGGTACCCAAATCCTGAGGGTCAGCGATTCTCGGATGATTGGGGATGCACAAAAGTGAGGGATTTGCTTCACAACAAAAGATCTCACCTCATGACACATGCCAGGGACTCACTGCGGAGGCAGGAGGAGGGGCATGGAGCCTATAGCCAACCACCTATGTGCCACCGCATAGAGTGGAAGAAAGCCAAGAAGAAAGCAGCAGAGAAAGTGAACACTTGCCAGCACGCAAAGGCGCGACGGATCCAAATGGAAACCATGGGATCGCCGCATTATGGATCGGGTGGCAAAGAGTCGTGGGAGGCAGAGTTTGTAAGTATATTTTGATTTCTAGTTTTTTAAAATTTATATTTCTTTCAATTCTTTATATAATTTGTTCTATTACATTGTGTCTCATAATTGTTTGTATATATCATGATTGTTTTGCTGACTACTATCGTTGGTAGGATACCTACTCCTAGAGAGGTAGATTACCATCGAGGCCATAACCGCGTAGCCACATGGCTTCACTTCTATGAGGAGGGTCTCATCACGGAGGACCAATACAACCGGGCTATGAGGATTCAACAACCAGAGAATGTATGTTTTTCTTACTTTTCTATTAAAAGTATAGCTAATTATAACTTTTTGTCCACTATGTTTACGTAAGCAACCTTGATCTTTTGTGTGTGTAGGCGAACCCAGATGTGGAGCATAGCGAGGAGGGGGATAGCGACGCTAGTAGCCATGGTGGTGCTAGCGAATATATTTCTTCTTCAGATTCATAGAGGAGCACAATACCTCCTCTATGGCCTTGTTTTCTTGTATATGTATTATCCATCTTTGAGCCTATTGCTTGCGACCACGCTTTAGGTCGCAAGCACTTAAAATCCCCATGTAAATGCTTTTGATCTATAATAAATACATGGACTTTTATTTTCAATTCTTGTGCTTTTAGATCCATTGTCTTTTTGCCAAATGCACAATTTGATGTATGGGAGGCTCTCTGGTTTTTTTTTTTCAATTTTGTTTTGCGCATCTATCTGCGCGTCTAAATTGCAGAAAATGCGCGTTTATAAGCATGTCTAAAATGCAGAGTACATGCACTCATACACGTGCTAGATGATTCAAATTTAAAAACAACATTAAATATCTTTTTTTAAAGGAGATTTTTTGTTTTTCGTTCGCATCTATGAGTGCTTGTAAAAGTGCGTCTACGGGCGTGTCTATATGCCCATCTAATTTGCCAGATAGACGCATTGGTAGATGCACATAATAAATTAAATAAATAACAATTTGGTTTTTTTATGCGCTTGTATTCACGCGTGTATTTGTGCGTCTGTTGCGCGTCTATTTTTGCGTGTAAATTCCTTTATACATGCGATTATAGACGCAAGGTTGTAGACGCACAAATAGATGGGCGGATAGATGCGCCCATAAGATTTTCTCTATATTCAAAAATCGCGTCTAAAAGTGCATCTAATAGGCCTTTTGTTGTAGTGTTTTGAATAAAAGGCAAAATGGATAGATCTCTATTTAAAATTAAATCCATTTATAAATCAATTTATCTTGCCATATAGTGAATATAAAGCAAACATGGCATGTCTCAAATTAAATAAGCACACTTACTTTCTATATTTCTCTACAAATAAACCACTCAAAATCCATTTTATGTGGATTATGTTTTTAGCATGTTAATGCGATTAATGATTGATCTATATTTCTTGGTCCTCTAATTAGTATGCTAATTGTATCTCATTAATTTTTTTTGAAACTAAATTATTTGATGCGTTTCAAATACTTGAAAATTTTTTGACAAATTGATGCATTTCAAACACTGAACGAAAAAAAACTTTTTTGAAACTAAATTATTTGATGCACACTAAACCAAAAAAAACTTTTTTGAAACTAAATTATTTGATACATTTCAAACACTTGAAGAAAAAAAACTTTTTTGAAACTAAATTATTTGATGCACACTGAACCAAAAAAAACTTTTTTGAAACTAAATTATTTGATGCATTTCAAACGCTTGAAGAAAAAAAAACTTTGACATATTGATAGAATATTGTAGAAAGTGTATATATTGTCTATTACTTAGTAGCAATAAATACATTTACAATCATGAGGTGGATAATAGATAGAATAACCACAAGTTGCATACAATATAAAGCTAATAAATTACATCATCATCTTGATGAATGATGACTAAAAAAGAATAATTATGGATGGCTCTACATAGTAAAGCAGGAATCATATTAGTATATTTGAGCAACACAAAAAAAGAGTATTTTATAATAAAACTAGGAAACTTACACAATTCTCTAAATAGGTAGACCAACCACCATGCCTTATTTTCTCCCTTACTTTCTCTTGTCACACCCTCAATACCTCTCTTAAGATAGAAAGGCAGCATGTCCCTTCTTAATCCCCTTGATCCTTCTCTAGTCCTCTCTATCCAACCACCTAGGCATATCTCTTAAGAGAGAGAGGTATCACCTCCTCCTTGATCCCCTTGATCCTCCGCTAGTCCTCTCTATCCAACCACAACATGGGCTTCCTTATGCCCTCTCTTCTGCCCTATGTACATGGGGCCATTCTGAAAACATGTATCTATACATTTTCTTGATCTTCTATCCAATGGAGAATCAATGGAAAAAAGACTCTTCAAGGAACATTGCATGTAGTGAGTTTATCACATATTTATTGGAATTTTATGATAGGATCTAAAATGATGCTTGTCTCTAAAACAAAATAATCGACAAATTTTTTTCAAATATTTTAAAATAAACCAAGGTAAAATTACTACCAAGAAATAACAAATGATACTAACAATACATAGAATCCATGGCTAAAATAAGAAGATAGCAAAACATAGATCAAGGCACTAGATGAGGCAAAGACTTATGCGTGAGAACTCACTGTCATTGTACCGTTAGGAGCTTGTGAAGTGTGTAGTTTCATCATTGAATCATTAGGGGATTGTGAAGTGTAGTGTAGTTTTGAGTATTATGACACCATGTAGTGTTAGAGAGGGCTCTACGTATTGGACAATCTTTTGAGGACTAGTTCTTTATATCTAGTGTTAAAGGTGGCTAAATATTGGTCCACATTTGTAACACCAAAGTTTAAGAAGTAGCTAGATATTGAACCACATTGTGACTAAGAATTTGAAAGAGATACACAAGTCATTGACACTTATTGATGTTTTGGATACTTGTTGATATTCAAAGAAATCTTACATTCTTATTGATGTTTTGAAAACGATGGTGGTAATGTTCCACCATGATTAATTACATATAGAGCTAACATAACTATTGCAATCAATAAGATTTGTGGTGTAGATTAGATCGCATACTTTTTAAAAGTATTACTTCTCCCAATAATCATCACGAAGGTTATGTGGTGTTTATTTGCTCTCATGAAGAACCAACTTTGCTGAGATGTGACAATCAAAGTTGCGTTGCCATTGCCAAAAATCCAATGTTTCATGCACGCACCAAACATATAGAGATCCAGTATCACTGGTGCACAGATCGGATGTTGTATGCTCGCGTAGTGAACGTCGAAAGGTCCCCAAGAACAAAAGAACTCTACTTTTTGCACAAAACTCAAGGTAGAAAGCATGCACGACATGAACAAGAGACCAATTGGGTGCAATCTCCCCCCATGCCTTGTGTGAGCGCTCCACAAAGCATGTATTTTATGTATTAATCATCTTCAAGCTCAAATAATAGCCCAAATTACAAAATAGCACGCTTTTGGCTTTTGAGTTTGCTTTAGCACAAAATAGAAATAAAGCTAATGGGTGGGCGTCCAAAGAGTCAGGCATACCCAATATAATGTCCAAATACAAATATCATAATCGTGCGCCCATACACATACAAAATAATAAATAAATATCCAACGCCTTAATAAATAGGCACGACAAAATATAGGCGCCATGCCTAAGGTATGCGCCCATAAAAATATAAGTAATAACTCAAATACACGCTATCCTCCAATGCTTTCCTTCGCCACTGTTGCTATTTCTACACATCAACTGAAGCATTCACAATCATTAGTAAAATAATACAATTAAACTGACAAAAGTGAATATCTAGCAATCTTTAGCTACATAAATAAATCAACTGGTTAGAAATCAATCCTAACCTTAATTTATCACGAGTTCGCACTCTAAACTCATAAACGTTTATTAATTTAATATGTATTTTCAGGAATCACCCGCTATGGAATCACCCATGTACACACTAAATTAATGAAACGCCCGAAAAGGATAGGCGTCCCCATCAACTTCTCACACAAAGAATCCACTTTGTGTATGAGCCCCAATCAACAAAGTTTACGGAATCCACTGTAAAACCTCACGGAATCCACCGTGGCACAGAATCCACCATGGCACAGAATCCACCGTGAAATATTCCTCTTGGTATCAATCACTATGCCCCCCTAGCGGGGGTCCGGAGGCAGCGCCCCCGGCCCGATGGTAAAGGGAATAGTCCTTGGAATATTCCTTGGCCGACTAGCAGAGGCTTATATGGTAGGTCGGTCAAGCCGACCTAAGGGCCTTCGCAGGCTATAAAAGCTAAATCCCTTCACAGTCATTGATCATTCATCTTTCACCCAATCAGAGTTGTTGTTCCAGCTAGCCTTAAGCTCTTCACCTATCTTCTATTTAGATTGCCATCTAAGCTTCACACAGTGGAAGTGCACGGGCGGATAGAGCCATCTTTGTATCAGTTGTTTGGAGCTAAAGAATTTACTGATTCTCCTCTTATCTATTGTATACTCTCTATCTCTTTCTCAGATTCTGTTCGCTGTGTCGTGTAATATTTTACAGTTGCTACCCCTAATAAGTCATCTCACTACCTAGAGTGATCAGAACTAGGACTTACACCTATGGTAGTCCTTAGATGTTTTGGCAATGAGGCTGCACTTGAAAAGTCCTTCGTGTGCTTTGAATGTGCCACCTCCTCTCTCTACTTTGTATTCTAGAGAGCTAACTTCTCTCTCAATGCAGACGCTAGTGCTAACTCCTTAAGATCTTCCAACATCTTTGGTGCATTTCCAAGCAATGTGTGAGAAAGATGTAAATTTTTCTCAAGATCCCAAGTGCATCAATGACTAAGTGTGAAAGCCCTTGTTGCTTCAACATAGTACGCATGATTGCACATACCCGATTACAAAAATTGACAAAGGCAACATCATTACTATTAGAGAGTGATATTTTCTCTTCCATGCTAGATGAAATGGCCTCTATCAAGCAAATGCAGAGTGCTTCTGCAATATTGAGGGCCATCTTTACAAACTCTATACAAAAAACGAGAGCAACCATGTAAGCATGATAGCCCATGCTTAACCTACAAAGTATAAGTTAATTTATGTCACTTGAACATACACTTGGAACATATCTTTTATTAAAAAACATAATTGCATATCATCTAGATGTTTGAAATGTAACACAAATTATATCAGATGTTACTCACCATGAAAGTATAAAATTGCAAGAATTTGCACCATTTTAAAATAACTACGTCGAATATACAACGTAAATAGCTAGGATATGGGAAGCTTAAACATCCACTCTAAGGTTTAATCTAAAAGCACCAATAACCATCAATTATTGGGAAGTTGTTCTATACTTGTTTTTTTAAAAAGCACACACATATGAAAGGATTTGGAGATGGGAAACGTAAATATCAAATCTAACATTTATCTAAGGTCACTAGCAAGAACTAATTATTGAAATATTGTTTTAAAATGGAGAAACTTGCTATCTCAGATATGGGCTCTCTACACTATTATTTGGGGATTTTGTTCACCTGAAATCAACATGATATCATCATGTCATTGTCAGAGTATGTGGATAAGCTGTTACATTGGTTTAATATGCAAGATTGCAAACCTATGTGCACTCTTATGGGGCCAGAGCTTAAAGTTGTCTATGCATGATGGTGAAGAGATGTTTGATGTTGCAATTTACAGCTAGGCTATTGGCTGTCTTTTTTATCTTTGCAACACACGCCCTGACATTCAGTATGCAGTATCTGAGATGAGTAGGTATATGCATAGCCCATCGACTATACATTACCAAGTCGTTAAGCGGATGTGTGATGCAGATACTAGGCCATCTACTAGTGGACACAATTTCTTTTTGGACCATTTATGTAGTTCATGGCTAAGCGGGAAACAACCTGGCTACCTTCTCTTATGAGGTTGAGTATAGGGCAGCCTTCATGGCAACAATGAAATGTATATGGTTGTGCAAATTGTTGGCTAATCTACATTTATCATTGGAGGGTCCTACATCCATTCTTTCTAATAGTTAGAGTGCTATTGCAATGGCACAAAATCTTGTGTTTCATGCTCGCATGAAACATATTGAGGTGCATTATCATTATGTTAGAGAGAGATGCTATGTAGGAGAGATCAACTTGATGTATGTTCCTACACAGGAAAATGATGCTTTTCGCAAGTCCTTAAATTTTCTCCCCTTTGGTGATTGATCATTTCTATACTTTACCACATTGGCACTGTAGGGGGATGTTAGAATTTACCAATTCTATGGGTAGTGCCCAATGTTTTAGTCTTAGTTCTTGGGTAGCAAGGATTAAAAAGGAAAAACAGATTGCAGACAATCCACAAATAAGCAAGAAAGCTAGACAACGAAGGAAGATTCAAATGGGGGACTTTACTTGGGGAGTCAATCAAGTTCCTTACAACTCTCTTAAAGATTTAAAAGGTAAGAAGGCCAAGGTTACATATGGTCAACTATTGCAAATTAACTCATCTTTAAGAAGGCAATGGCATGGGTTGATTAGCATCATGAAAGGAAAAACACGAACTGGGCATGTTGGAGTGATGTGAAAGACATTATACCTATCATGAATGCATGGATACACGGAAGGAAAATTGATCAAGTTTATGTTGATGGTGGTGCGCAAGTTTGTGTAATCACTGAAGAAGCAATGTTGCAAATTCATCTTAAAATGACAGGGAAGTCACTCTTTTAAGTTAGAATGACAAACAACTCAAAAGGTGAAATGTTTGGGAGTCATAGAGAACTTAGAAATCAATATTGGAGGCCAAAGATCATGTTTGGATTTCCATGTTATGCCTGCAAAACTTGGGGAATATCCTCTGATTTTTGGGACTATTGTGGAGGATTGGTATGATTTCCATACAAGATTGGTATGGAGGTCAATTAAAACTCTATTTGAAGAAGCCAGCTCATAAGAGGGTGATCTTTGACATGAAAACAAGGTCTATTATTCAAAATGGATATGAAAGTGATACTACGCGGGTGATGAAAGTAGTGATTCAAAAAATTCTAGCCTTGATGAGAAGGATAGAGAATGGGAAGCTAGCCTAAATTCTAGGGATGTTTACCTCTTCAGGTTTTCAATCCAAGGTTCAAAAAGAGAGGAAAAAGTTGAAAATATTCCTGCAGGAAGTACAAACCTCATGTAGGAAACATGTGATCAACAAGTGAAATGAATGTTGGACTACCCAAGCTTATGAATATGTTGGGAAATGACTTAAGTGATGAAAGATATAAATATTTAGCCATTTTTTAGAAATACCCGAAACTCTTCGCTACATAATATCACGAATTGAGGGGTACTTATAGGATTGTGCACCATATCAAATTGAAAGAAGGGTATGGACCAATGGCTCAAAAACTTAGGAGACTTAGTACAATTCAAGAAAATGTACTTAAAGTTGAAATTCAGAAGTTGCTTGATGCGAGACTTATCCATCCTGTTGATGATGTAGAGTGGGTGTCTCATGTTGTAATGAGGCCAAATAAGAATGGAAAGTGGAGAGTATGTGTTGATTTCAAGTCGCTTAATGTAGCGACTAAAAGGGACTACTATCCTCTTCCATTTCAGGATGAGATCTTGGATCAAGTGGCTGGTCATGAATTTTACACTATGTGCGATGGATACTTTGGATATTTCTAGATCAGAAAAGCAAAAGAAGATCAAAAGAAAACAACGTTCAGTAGCCCATGGGAGATCCTTCTTCTATAGAGTAATGCCCTTTGGTCTGATGAATGTATAAACCAGCTCTTCAAGATGGGTTAGATGGATATTTGCCCCTTTCATTGGGAAATCTTTACATGTGTTTATGGATGACTTTTGTATGTACAACTCGAGGGCATTATACTCTCAAAAACTTAATGAATATTTATGCAGACTTGATGATGATGGTGATCAGCTAAACCTTGATAAATATAAAATAGCAAGAACTAGAGTGATAATCTTAGGTCATGAATTGTTTGTTAATGGTATTTCACCTTAGCCTAGTAAAGTTGAGGCT